>NC_086446.1:63432302-63761302 GCF_028390025.1 Pseudophryne corroboree | reverse complement strand
TTAACACTGGCAAGAAAGGACGCACCTCGTACTTTCTTGTTTCTTTGTGATCGAAAGGACTGCATTTGATAATGTGGCGCTTTCTTAGGCTGTGAGGGAATTTAAGGTAGAAAATTTGATTTACCAGCTGTAGCTGTGGAGACCAGGTCCGAGAGACCTTCCCCAAACAATTCCTCACCCTTGTAAGGTAAAACCTCCCTATGCCTCTTTGAGTCGGCATCACCTGTCCATTGCCGGGTCTATAGGACTCGTCTAGCAGAAATGGACATCGCGTTGATTCTGGAACCCGGTAGACTAATGTCTCTTTGAGCATCTCTCATATATAAGACCGCATCTTTTATATGCCCTAGGGTCAATAAAATGGTATCCTTATCTAGGGTCTCAATATCCGCTGATAAGGTATCTGTCCATGCTGCTACCACGCTACAAACCCAGGCCGACGCAATCGCCGGTCTGAGTAAGGTACCAGAATGTGTGTAAATGGACTTCAAGATAACCTCCTGCTTGCGGTCAGCAGGGTCCCTGAGGGTAGCCGTATCTTGGGATGGCAGCTCTACCTTTTTGGATAAGTGTGTTAATGCCTTGTCCACCCTAGGGGAGGATTCCCACCGTATCCTGTCCGTTGGCGGGAAAGGATACGCCATAAGAATCCTTTTGGGAATCTGCAGTTTCTCTGACGTCCTAGTGGATGCTGGGAACTCCGTAAGGACCATGGGGAATAGCGGTTCCGCAGGAGACTGGGCACAACTAAAGAAAGCTTTAGGACTACCTGGTGTGCACTGGCTCCTCCCCCTATGACCCTCCTCAAAGCCTCAGTTATATTTTTGTGCCCGGCCGAGATGGGTGCAATCTTGGGGGCTCTCCTGAGCTTCTTAGAAAAAAGTTAGTTTTAGGTTTTTTTATTTTCAGTGAGACCTGCTGGCAACATGCTCACTGCATCGAGGGACTAAGGGGAGAAGAAGCGAACCTGCCTGCTTGCAGCCAGCTTGGGCTTCTTAGGCTACTGGACACCATTAGCTCCAGAGGGATCGAACACAGGCCCAGCCTCGGAGTCCGGTCCCAGAGCCGCGCCGCCGGCCCCCTTACAGAGCCAGAAGCAAGAAGAGGTCCGGAAAATCGGCGGCAGAAGACATCAGTCTTCATCAAGGTAGCGCACAGCTCCTCATGCACACCTCACACTGCGGTCACTGATGGGTGCAGGGCGCTGGGGGGGGGGGGGGGGGGGGCGCCCTGAGCAGCAATATTAACACCTTGGCTGGCAAAAGTACATCACATATAACCTCCAGGGCTATATGGATGTACATTAACCCCTGCCAGAATCCATAACAATGCGGGAGAAAAGTCAGCGAAAAAGGGGCGGAGCTATCTCCCTCAGCACACTGGCGCCATTTTTCCCTCACAGCTCCGTTGGAGGGAAGGTCCCTGGCTCTCCCCTGCAGTAACTACACTACAGAAAGGGTTAAAAAAGAGAGGGGGGGCACAAATTAGGCGCAGTATACAATATATGCAGCTATAAGGGAAAACACTTTTTTATAGGTGCTATCCCTGTGATATATAGCGCCCTGGTGTGTGCTGGCATACTCTCCCTCTGTCTCCCCAAAGGGCTTTGTGGGGTCCTGTCCTCTATCAGAGCATTCCCTGTGTGTGGGCTGTGTGTCGGTACGGCTGTGTCGACATGTATGTGGAGGATAATGAGGTGGAGGCGGAGCGAATGCCTGTAAATATGTTGTCACCCCCTGCGGGGTCGACACCGGTGTGGTTGAATTTATGGAAGGATTACGTGAAAGTGTCAACTCCTTACATAAAAGGTCGACGACACAGAACAGCCGGCTACTCAGCTTGTGCCTGTTCCAGCGTCTCAAATGTCATGGGGGGCTCTAAAAACGCCCGCTACCTCAGATAGCAGACACAGATGTCGACACGGATGCCGACTCCAGTGTCGACGACGATGAGACTAGTGTACCCTCCAAATAGATCCACCCGTTACATGATTGAGGCAATGAAAAATGTATTACACATTTATGATTATACCCCAGATACCACATAAAAAGGGTATTGTGTTTGGTGAGAGAAAACTATTAGTAGTTTTTCCTGCATCTGAGAAATTAAATGAGGTGTGTGAGGAAGTGTGGTCTTCTCCCGATAAGAAATTGATAATTTCAAAACGGTTATTGGCAGCGTACCCTTTCCCGCCAGAGGATAGGTCACGCGGTGAAACACCCCATAGGGTAGATACAGCGTTTACACGCTTATCAGAAAAGGTGGCACTACCGTCTCCAGATACGGCCGTCCTGAAGGAACCTGCTGATAGAAAGCAGGAGGTTACCCTATAAGATATAGTCACACACTAGGGCATTATATTGCGACCAGCCGTTGCTTCGGCATGGATGTGCAGTGCTCCCGCTGCATGGTCAGATTCCCTGTCGGAAAATAACTATGGATAGGGACAATATTTTACTGACAATAGAGCATATAAAAGACGTGGTCTTATACATGCGTGATGCACAGAGGGATAATTGCCGACTGGCATCAAAAATAAGCGCTAGATCCATTGCCGCCAGACGGGGGTTATGGACTCGGCAATGGTCAGGCGATGCCGACTCGAATCGGCACATGGAAGTTTGCCCTATAAGGAGGTAAAACTGTTTGGGGATGGTCTGTCAGACCTCGTTTCCACAGCTACTGCTGGGAAATCGACTTTTTTGCCACAGGTTACCCCACAACAATAGAAAGCACCGTATCATCAAGTACAGTCCTTTCGGCCCCAGAAAAGCAAGAGGGCTAGAGGCTCATCCTTTCTGCCGAGAGGCAAAGGTAGAGGAAAAAGCAACAGCTTGTTCCCAAGAGCAGAAGTCCTCCCCTGCGTCCGGTAAGCCCACAGCATGACGCTGGGGCTGCTTAGGCGGACCCGGGTACGGTGGGGGCCCGTCTCAGAAATTTCAGCGCCCAGTGGGCTCTCTCACATGGATCCCTGGGTCCTTCAGGTAGTTTCTCAGGGGTACAGGCTGGAGTTCGAGATGTTCGCCCCCCCGCCGTTTCATAAAATCTGCCTTACCGGCACCTCCCTCTGCCAGGGAGGCGGTGTTGGTGACTATTCAACACTATAATCACAACAAGTGATTGTCAAGGTGCCCCTCCTTCAGCAAGGAAGGGGTTATTATACCACAATGGTCGTGGTACCGAAACAGAACGGTTCGGTGAGACCCATCTTAAAATTAAAAGGCTTAAATTTTTTATATCAGAAGATTCATGTTCAAGATGGAATCGCTCAGGGCGGTTATTACGAGCCTGGATGAGGGGGGATTACAGGGTCTCCCTGGACATCAAGGATGCGTACCTGCATGTCCCCATTTACCCTCCTCACCAGGAGTACCTCAGATGTGTGGTACAGGACTGTCACTATCAGTTCCAGATGCTGCCGTTGGAGTTGCCCACGGCTCCGAAGGTCTTTACCAAGGTAATGATCGAAATGATACTCCTTCGCAATAAGGACGTTTTTATTATCCCGTATTTGGACGATCTCCTGATAAAGGCGAGGTCCAAAGAACATTTGGTAATAGGGGTAGCACTCTCTCGGGAAGTGCTACAACAGCACGGCTGGATTCTCAATTTTCCAAAGTCACAGCTGGTCCAGACGACACGTCTTCTGTTCCTGGGAATGATTCTGGACACAGACCAGAAAAGAGTGTTTCTTCCAGTGGAAAAAGCCGAGGAGTTGTCATCTCTAGTCAGAGACATCCTGAAACCAGGACAAGTGTCGGCACATCAATGCACACGAGTCCTGGTAAAAATGGTAGCTTCGTACGAAGCATAATTCCGTTCGGAAGGTTCCACGCAAGGACGTTCCAGTGGGGCCTGTGGGACAAATGGTCCGGGTCCCATCTACAGATACAACAGCGGATAACCCTGTCAGCAAGAAACAGGGTGTCGCTGCTGTGGTGGCTGCAGAGGGCTCATCTACTAGAGGGCCGCAGATTCGGAATACAGGACGGGGTCCTGGTGACCACGGATGACAGCCTTCGGGGCTGGGGTGCAGTCACACAGGGAAGAAATTTCCAAGGAAATTTCGCCTCACATTAATATCCGGGAGCTAAGGGCTTTTTACAATGCCCTAAGTCAAGCAAGGCCCCTGCTTCAGAACCAGCCGGTACTGAACCAATCAGACAACATCACGGCGGTCGCCCATGTAAACAAACAGGGCGGCACAAGAAGCAGGATGGCGATGGCAGAAGCCACAGGGATTCTCCGATGGGCGACCTACACCCGGGAGAATGGGGACTTCATCCAGAAGTTTTCCAAATGCGGAAAAACCGTTGGGTATGACCACGGGTGGACATGATGGCGTCCCGCCTCAACAAAAAGTTGAAAAGATATTGTGCCAGGTCAAGGGACCCTCAGGCGATCGCTGGGGACGCTCTAGTGACACCGTGGGTGTACCAGTCGGTTTATGTGTTTCCTCCTCTGCCTCTCATTCCCAAGGTACTGAGAATCATATGAAAGCGAGGAGTGGAAACTATACTCGTGGTTCCGGATTGGCCACGAAGAGCTGGGTACCCGGAACTTTAAGAGATGCTTGCAGAGGACCCTTGGCCTCTGCCGCTCGGACAAGACCTGCTGCAGCAGGGATCCTGTCTGTTCCAAGACTTGCCGCGGCTACGTTGGACGGCATGGCGGTTGAACACCGGATCCTAATGGGCATTCCGGAGGAAGTCATCCCTACCCTGCTCAAAGCCAGGAAGGATGTCACCGCAAAACGTTATCACCGCATTGGGCGAAAATATGTTGCATGGTGTGAGGCCAAGAAGGCCCCGACGAAGGAATGTCAGCTGGGTCGATTCCTACAATTCCTGCAAGCAGGAGTGACGTTGGGCCTCAAATTGGGGTCCATCAAGGTCCAGATTTCGGCTCTGTCGATTTTCTTCCAGAAAGAACGGGCTTCACGGCCTGTAGTTCAGACTTTTTGTCAAAGGAGTTCTGCATATTCAGCCTCCTTTTGTGCTCAGTGGCACCTTGGGATCTCAATGTGGTTTTGGAATTCCTGAAATCACATTGGTTCGAACCACTTAAGACTGTGGATTTAAAATATCTCACGTGGAAAGTGGTCATGCTGTTGGCCCTGGCTTCGGCCAGGTGAGTTTCAGAATTGGCGGCTTTGTCTTGTAAAAGCCCTTATCTGATTTTCCATATGGATAGGGCAGAATTGAGGACTCGTCCTCAGTTTCTCCCGAAGGTGGTCTCAGTTTTTCACTTGAACCAACCTATTGTGGTGCCTGCGGCTACTAGGGACTTGGAGGATTCCAAGTTTCTGGACGTAGTCAGGGCCCCGAAAATTTATGTTTCCAGGACGGCTGGAGTCAGGAAAACTGACTCGCTGTTTGTTCTATATGCACCCAACAAGCTGGGTGCACCTGCTTCTAAGCAGTCTATCGCGCGCTGGATTTGTAGCACTATTCAGCTGGCGCATTCTGCGGTGGGACTACCACAGCCTAAAAATGTAAAAGCCCATTCCACAAGGAAGGTGGGCTCATCTTGGGCGGCTGCCCGAGGGGTCTCGACTTTACAACTTTGCCGAGCTGCTACTTGGTCAGGGGCAAACTCGTTTGCAAAATTCTATAAATTTGATACCCTGGCTGAGGAGGACCTGGAGTTCTCTCATTCGGTGCTGCAGAGTCATCCGCACTCTCCTGCCCGTTTGGGAGCTTTGGTATAATCCCCATGGTCCTTACGGAGTTCCCAGCATCCACTAGGACGTCAGAGAAAATAAGAATTTACTTACCGATAATTCTATTTCTCGTAGTCCGTAGTGTATGCTGGGCGCCCATCCCAAGTGCGGATTGTCTGCAATACTTGTACATAGTTATTGTTAACTAAAACGGGTTATTGTTGTGAGCCATCTTTTCAGGGGCTCCTCTATTATCATGCTGTTAACTGGTTTTCATATCACAAGTTGTACGGTGTGATTGGTGTGGCTGGTATGAGTCTTACCCGGGATTCAAAATCCTTCCTTATTGTGTACGCTCGTCCGGGCACAGTATCCTAACTGAGGCTTGGAGGAGGGTCATAGGGGGAGGAGCCAGTGCACACCAGGTAGTCCTAAAGCTTTCTTTAGTTGTGCCCAGTCTCCTGCGGAGCCGCTATTCGCCATGGTCCTTACGGAGTTCCCAGCATCCACTACGGACTACGAGAAATAGAATTATTGGTAAGTAAATTCTTATTTTTTTGTCTGGAGATTCCCAAGCTTTTTCACATAAATCGTTCAACTCATGTGAGGGGGGAAAGGTTACCTCAGGTTTCTTTCCCTTATAAATGTGTACCCTCGTGTCAGGGACAGGTGGTTCCTCTGCGATATGTAAAACATCTTTTATTGCAATGATCATATATCGAATACATTTTGCCACCTTTGGCTGTAATTTTGCATCATCGTAGTCGACACTGGAGTCAGAATCCATGTCGGTATCTATATCTACAATTTGGGATAGTGGGCGCTTTTGAGACCCCGAAGGTCCCTGCGACATAGGGACAGACATGGGTTGACTCCCTGGCTGTTCCTTAGCTTCAGCTTTGCCTAATCTTTTGTGCAATAAATTTACATTAGCACTGAAAACCTTCCACATATCCATCCAGTCAGGTGTCGGCGTTGTCGACGGAGACACCACACTCATTCTCTTCTCCTCCTCCCCCCTGAAAGCCTTCTACCTCAGACATGTCGACACACGCGTACCGACACACCACACACTCAGGAAATCCTCTTATCTGAAGACAGTTCCCCCACAAGGCCCTTTGGAGAGACAGAGAGAGAGTATGCCAGCACACACCCAGCGCTATATGACCCAGGAAAAAACACTATAAATATATGTTTACCCAGTAGCGCTGTTTGTACATATATAAATGCGCCAAATTATGTGCCCCCCCCCTTCTTCAAAACCCTCTTTCACCGTGGTTAAGCAGGGGAGAGTCCGGGGAGCTTCCTCTCAGCGCTGTGCTGTGGAGAAAATGGCGCTGGTGAGTGCTGAGGGAGAAGCCCCGCCCCCTCTGCGGCGGGCTTCTGTCCCGCTCAAATAAACTGAAAACTGGCGGGGGCTCATTATATATACACAGTGCCCAACTGTATATATACCTATTTTTGCCAGAAAGAGGTTTATATGCTGCCCAGGGTGCCCGCCCTGCACCCTTACAGTGACTGCCGTGTGTGAGGTGTATGGGAGCAATGGCGCACAGCTTCATCGCTGTGCATTACCTCAGTGAAGATCATGAAGTACTCTGCCGCCTTTGAAGGCTTCTATGTTCCGGCTCTGTGAGGAGGACGGCGGCGCGGCTCTGGGACGGATGGCGAGGGTGAGACTTGCGTACCGATCCCTCTGGAGCTAATGGTGTCCAGTAGCCTAAGAAGCAGAGCCTTGAAACTCACAGAAGTAGGTCTGCTTCTCTCCCCTCAATCCCTCGATGCAGGGAGTCTGTTGCCAGCAGGCTCCCTGAAAATAAAAAACCTAACAAAATACTTTCTGACAGGAAACTCAGGAGAGCTCCCTGTAATGCACCCAGTCTCCTCTGGGCACAGTAGCAAACTGAGGTCTGGAGGAGGGACACAGAGGGAGGAGCCAGTGCACACCCATACCTAAAGTCTTTCTTAAAGTGCCCATGTCTCCTGCGGAGCCCGTCTATCCTCATGGTCCTTACGGAGTCCCCAGCATCCTCTAGGACGCAAGACAAAATTTAGTAGGGAGAATGTGTGATTCGTTTCTGTAATAATTGCTTATTATTCACCTGTGCTGATATCTGAAGGCTTTTCCTCTTCCTGTTTAGCATCCCTCACATACATCTCTTCTTCCTTTGTATCTCCTGCCCTCATATTAGTCACATACGTCTCTTCTCTCTCTAGATCTTCTGCCTTCATTTCGCTTACATACGTCTCTTCTTCTCCCTTTATATCTTCAGCCTTCATATCACTCACATACGTCTCTTCTTCTCCCTGTGTATCTTCTGCCTTCATATCAGTAACATGTGTCTCTTCTTTTCCCGCTATATCTTCTGCCTTCAGATCACTCACATGCGTCTCTTCTTCTCCCTCTGTATCTTCTGCCTCATTATCAGTCACATATGTCGCTTCTTCTCCCTCTGTATCATCTGCATTCATATCAGTCATATACGTCTGCTCTTCTCCCTTCATATTAGACGTATACAGCTCTTCTCCCTCTATATCTTCTGCCTCATTATCAATCACATACGTCGCTTCTTCTCCCTCTGTGTCTTCTGCCATAAAATCAGTCAGTTCTTCCTCCTAATAAACCATCATAACAAAATGATATAGCTGTTCTACAGATCATACAGTGAGTGACTTTGGTATATTAGTGATACCCTAAATCCCACCTACCTGATCCTCCTGTGGGATCCTGTGATTCTCCTCTGTACAATCCTGGGAATACAGAGGATGGTGACATCTCTCTGGGGTATCTCTGTTACTGGGACCATCTGTAGGAGACACACAGTGACTGAGTACAGTGTATATATGTGATTATCAGATGATGTGTGTATATAGGGGCCCCCAACATGACAGTCTCCTCTTACCCAGCGATGTGAGGGGCCGGTGATTCTCCATCATCACGTCCTTGTACAGACCCCTGTGTTCCTCTATATACTCCCCCTCCTGCATGGAGAGATAGACAGTGACATCCTGACACCTTATAGGAACCTGACACACACAATGATATAGTCATCACCCAGACACATCCCCTGGTGTTACTGTATAATGTCCCATTCCCAGCAGTCACCTCTCCAGTCATCACCCAGACACATCTCCTGGTGTTACTGTATAATGTCCCATTCCCAGCAGTCACCTCTCCAGTCAGCAGCTGAATGATCTTGTTGGTGAGTTACAGGGTCTTCTGGTCACGGTCTATCTCATATAGCAATGAGTGAGGTGGAGATACTGTGATGGGGATCTGGGTCCTGCTCAGTCCTTCTGACACATGCAGATGGTTGCCGAGTGGTCCATACTCACCGGATGTCTTCTTTACTACTGTGTATTCTTTTGTATTGAAGCAGACACTAAATATCACTGTTTACATTTACTGATCCCCTCCCCTCTCCAGTCATGACTATTATTTCTATAGATATGTGATGTCACTGTGACACTCACAGATCCCCTCACCTCCCCAGTCATGTCCCTGTATTATTACTATAGATATAAGTGATGTCACGGTGACGATCCCAAATCCCCTCACCTCCTCAGTCATGTCCCTGTATTATTACTATAGATATAAGTGATGTCACTGTGACACTCACAGATCCCCTCCCCAATCACCAGGGCGAGATTATCCGCTATCTCTTGTGACTTGCTGCCCGTGTCCTTCCTCAGTGAAAATACGGAAAGTGTGACGTGTAATAAAGACTCTGGATTCTCACAGCTGGAGTGTCTAGGACTAAATACAATACATATCACAGAGAACACAGAAAGGTGTAACACTGAGCAACCAGTAAGTCTCCACGCCATATTGCATAATGTTACACCAATGTTCCTCTCCTGGCCGGTTTCTTATGCCTATCGCACACATATTTGGTGCAATTCACTAAATTTGTTGAGGATTTTTTGATGTTTGTTTTAATATCATTCCACAAAATGAGAGATTTCCTGTGCCCAGATGTACATAAATGATGGGATTCCTGTGTGACAATTCAGTGTGTTGATTGATGACAGCAGACACACTCACTCCCAATCACACTGTACACCTTCTCCTGAGGAGGCAATTATGAGACCCATAGAGGCAGAATATAACCTGTGGCGCGCGCAGCGAGACCGCAATGGGCTTTCTAGTGCTCACCCCACTGCCAATATACTGACGCTCGCCCCTCTGCAGGGACCCCGGCCGCCGGTAACACATAGATTTTCCCCTTCCCTCTAATGGGCACACTTCCTCGTCTTCATGCTTACCTTTTCTGCACTGGGATAGAACCCACCAGACATACACAAGTACACGCAGCCCCACGTATGTGTCTGCTGGGTGTACTACACTTTCACCCACCCACACTGTGATGTGCCTACCGGTCACATGCCCCATTCCCATGTGGCCATCAGTGATACCCCCCTTGCCCAGTAGGTGACAGACCAGAGACACACACCTCCCCACAGGTCCCACGCAAATCGCTCGTGTAGGCATTGGTCACAAACTTCTCGCCCATGTAGCCACCCCTCACACACCCCTCAGCCACCCGTCACCCACCCTTCAGCCACCCATCACCCACCTGTCACCCACCCTTCAGCCACCCATCACCCACCCGTCACCCACTCTTCACACACCCCTCACCCAGCTGTCACCCACTCTTCACACACCCCTCAGCCACTGGTGACACAATCCTCTCCCATGCAGCCATATGTCGCACACACATCATTTGTGAAGCCACTGGTCGCTTCCCCAACGTAGCTACCATTCACACACCCCTCCTCCGGTGAGAGACAGACAGGTCACATGATCCAGCAGGTGGGGGTGGCAGTAACATTACCTGGGGCATGAGAGCGGCAAGGGGATCACATCCGGGAGATAGAAAGAGAGAGAGAGGACTGCAGACCAGTAGTGACGTCAGGGTGGGCGGAGCCCACAGGCCGCGGCGCCCGTCATGCGTTACTACCTGTCTGTCGCTAATTCTGTGGTGAGACCAAGCAAACATGGCGGCGCCCGCAGCAAGTCTGGAAGATGGCGCCTGCAATCTCCTGAGTCTGACTACAAATGTTTCTCTCCAGCTGATGTAATGACTGTGTGACGTGTGCTGTGCAATGACGCTGGGACTGCCCTGTGGGTGTCCAGTCGGGAGGGATCACAAAATCAACTGCGACGTTGCCTTCCTGTTTACAGTAAAAGCTCCCTCCTGGCGGAATTGTCATAGACAATTACAGAGAATTCAAATGATAATCAATAAAAATAGCAGAATTCTGCAGCCGAAAAATATTATTCCATAATCTAATCCTACAGTAGACTGTCCTGAAGGAACAACCACTGACTTGCTATCAACACATCTTGCGATTGTGCATTGTAATAAGGTTACCTCATTTACTACAGGGACACAGGTACAAGAATCAGACCTGGCTCCGCTTCCATTGCAAGACGAGCTTCCAAAGAAGATTGTTTTTTCTCATACGGTGACTGACGCAGTGCAGCCTGAGACTACATCTCCAAAGGAGGTGTCCAATTTGAGTGCTTCGCAGAAGTGTAAACGTCCTTTCTCTAAATCTTCAAAGAGACGTAAGGCTCCTTTGTCTACAGCTGATGGTTGGGATACTTTATTCCAAGTGGATACTCCCACTCCTTGTGGGAGGAATCCTCCGGCTAGTTCTAACATTGGGGTCTCTGTAACGAAGCCGTCCAGATCCAGTAGCTGCGGTTCTGACGAACCTCATGGCCCTCATAGGCCTGCAAAGACTTCTGAGTCTCGTTCTAAGAAGAAGGTTCCTTCTTCTTCAAAGTCAAGACCCAGGGCCTCGAAGGCCTTACTGCTTCTAGGTTTGATGGTATGGAGGTCGAGCGAAAGCTTTTGGCCCGGAAAGGTAATCCGAACTAGGTAATTCCTACCCTTATTCAGGCTAGAAAAGCGGTGACGTCAAAACATTACCATAGAATTTGGCGAAAGTATGTCTCTTGGTGTGAGTCCAACAAGTTCCCTACGGAAGAATTCCGTTTGGGTAGATTACTCCTTTTCCTACAGTAAGGAGTGGATGAAGGCCTAAAGTTAGGCTCTATCAAGGTCCAAATTTCGGCCTTGTCCATATTTTTCCAGAAACAATTGGCTACCCTTCCAGAGGTACTTTTATAAAAGGGGTTCTGCACATCCAACCTCCCTTTGTGCCTCTTACGGAGCCATGGGACCTTAATGTGGTGTTGCAGTTCTTGCAATCGGAGTGGTTTGAACCTTTTATGGAAGGCAGAATTAACATTTCTTACATGGAAGGTAGTCACCTTGTTGGCTTTAGCATCCGCAAGGCGGGTGTCTGAATTAGGGGCCTTGTCTCACAAGAGCCCTTACCTGATTTTTCATGAGGATCGGGCTGAGTTGAGAACGCGTCAGCAGTTGTATCATCTTTTCATATCAATCAACCAATTGTAGTACCCATAGCCACTGATGCTTCTAATACGGGGGAAGTCCTTGGACGTTGTAAGGGCTTTAAAGATATATGTCAAGAGGACTGCTCCTCTTTGAAATTCAGAAGCTTTGTTCGGGCTTTATGATCCCAATAAAATTGGGTGTCCTGCTTCTAAGCAGACTATTAGTCGCTGGATCTGTTGTACTGTCCAGCATGCTTATTCTTCGGCGGGACTGCCGAAACCAACTTTACTCTACTCATAAAGTGGGTTCTTCCTGGGCGGCTGCCCGGGGTGTCTCGGCACTTCAACTTTGCAGAGCAGCTACGTGGTCAGGATCAAACACATTTGCAAAGTTCTACAAGTTTGATACTTTGGCCTCTGATGACCTCCTGTTTGGTCAATCAGTTTTGCAGGGAGATTCAGCACTTTCCCTCCCCTAGTGGGAGCTATGGTATTGGCCCCATGGTCTATGATGATCTCCAACATCCTCTAGGACGTAAGAGAAAATAGGATTTTAATATACCTACTGGTAAATCCTTTTCTCGTAGTCCGTAGAGGATGTTGGGTGCCCGCTCAGTGCTTCTGTTCCCTGTGCAGTTATTATTTGCTAAGTAATGGCAGCTGTTGCTGCCACTCTTTGGTTCATGTATATTGACATGTTTTCGTTGAGTTACATGTGGTTGCATGTTAAAAGTTCAGTGTGAGTTGGTGTGAATCTCGCCACACAACATTGTAGTATCCTCTCTCGGGGTTGTCCGTCTCCTCGGACACAGTTCCTAAGCTGAGGTCTGGAGGAGGGTCATAGAGGGAGGAGCCAACCACCACTATTCAAATTTATAGTGCCCAAGGCTCCACAGGACCTGTCTATACCCCATGGTCTATGATGCTCCCCAACATCCTCTACGGACTACGAGAAAAGGATTTACCGGTAGGTATATTAAAATCCTATTTTCAAGTCGGGTTTACCAACTCTGTTGGAGGACAGCACAGTGCTTCAAGACGCTGTCCAAAAGCTGGTGGAGGCACAGGTCATTGTGCCGGTACCACCTGACATGCTGACGAAGGGTTACCAATTCGAACCTTTTCGTAGTATCGAAACCAGATGGTTCAGTCAGTCCCATTCTGAACCTAAAATCGTTGAACCCTTTTCTAAAGGAGTTCAAGATGGAGTCTCTTAGGGCGGTGATATCGGGTCTGGAAGAGGGGGAATTCCTGGTATCACACATTCCGATTTGGCTGCCGCATCAGGCTTATCTCCACTTTGCATTGCTGGACTGTCATTTTTAGTTCTAGGCCCTACCATTCGGCCTCTCCACAGCACCGAGGGTGTTTACAAAGGTGACGGTAGAAATGATGATGTTACTCCGCAAGCAGGGTGTGAACATAATTCCTTATCTGGACGATCTCCTGATAAAGGCATGGTCCAAGGAGAAGCTGCTGCAATCCATTGTTCTCACAACGCGACTGCTCCAGACTCACGGGTGGATTCTGAATTTTCCAAAGTCACATTTGGAACCAACCCAGAGATTGTCATTTCTGGGAATGATCCTGGATACGGAAGCGCAGCGGGTGTTTCTTCCACGGGACAAAGCGTTGGTGATTCAATCCATGCTCCGGGATGTCTTGAAGCCATCCCGGGTGTCGGTTCATCAATGCATTCCCCTATTGGGAAAGATGGTGACCTCCTACGAGGCTCTCCAGTATGGGAGATTCCATGCTTGGCCCTTCCAGCTGGATCTCCTGGACAAGTGGTCGGGATCTCACCTCCACATGCATCAGAGAATTCGTCTTTCGCCAAGGGCAAGGATTTCTCTCCTCTGGTGGCTCCAATTGCCTCACCTCCTAGAAGGCCGTAGGTTCGGGATTCAGGACTGGGTCCGGCTAACAACCGATGCGAGCCTCTGGGACTGGGGAGCAGTCACTCAAGGAGTAACCTTCCATGGACGGTGGTCAAGCCTGGAAGCCGGCCTGCCCATCAACATCCTGGAACTAAGAGCCATCCACAACGGTCTTCTTCAGGCGGCCCCTCTTCTGAGAAATCGGGCCATCCAAGTGCAGTCAGACAACGTAAGAACAGTGGCTTACATAAACGGAACGAAGAGCAGAGCGGCAATGTCAGTGGTGACAAGAATACTGCTCTGGACAGAAAAACACGCGTTGGCACTGTCAGCCATCTTCATTCCGGGAGTAGATAAATGGGAAGCAGACTTCCTCAGCAGACATGATCTCCATCCAGGAGAGTGGGGACTCCATCCAGAGGTTTTTAAGGAAATAACAGATCTTTGGGGATTGCCCCAAATTGATATGATGGCCTCTCATCTCAACAAGAAGCTTCGGCGTTATTGTTCCAGGTTGAGGGACCCACAGGCAGTGGCAGTGCGATACCCTGGTGTCTCCGTGGGTGTTCCAGTCAGTGTACGTGTTTCCACCACTCCCACTCATCCCAAGAATCCTAAAGCTCATAAGGAGAACAAGGGTTCAAGCGATCCTCATTGCGCCAGATTGGCCAAGAAGGGCTTGGTACGCGGACCTACTGAATCTACTGCAAGAAGAACCAAGGCCTCTTCCTCTTCGTGAGGACCTGCTGCAGCAGGGGCCATTCGCCTATCAATACTTATCGCGGCTACGTTTGACGACATGGAAGTTGAGCCCCTGATTCTTGCTCGGAAAGGTATTCCGAAGAAAGTTATTCCTACCCGCACTGATCACACATCGTTAGTTTGCGTGCCCACGCTGGCAGCAAGCCGCCACCCTCTAACAGATGCCGAAGCTCAAGGTGCAGTGCGTGTTACACCGGGGGTCCCGGTTAGTGGGTCCCCGGTGCAGTTTGGCGGCATGTCACGGGCCACGAGCTGCGGTGCCTGCCGTGGACAGAACTGGCTCTTCTCCGCAGTGCTCACTGTCAGACAAGGCTCTTTGTACAGTCATGTTTTTACTTTATATAACCGATAAAATACAGTCTCACTTTCTGCGCTCCAAATGTCCCTTTGTTTTAAACGATCCTCACAGCGATGTCATGGTATGCATGAAAGAAAGAGAGACAAAATACATTAGTGTAATCCTGTTTAGGCACTACAGTTCTTTCCACTGTGTAAATGGGAAACTAGGTGATGAGGATGGTCCCAGAAAAGAGATATGACGTCCACCTTCTTATAGGGTCACCCAAAAAGTGATGCCGTGAAGATACGGTAACGAATCCTTACGTGTATGCTTACTTGAAAAAGTGAAATAGAAAGCACGTAAAGGTTTCTTTTCCGTAGGTAATGTCTCTTTCGCCCGTATACTGAGTATGGATATCACTCATATGGTGGGTATGAAATTAAAAAAGTGAAGCCAATTAGGGCAAAGGAAACCCTTTTTATTAAAATTCACAAATGAAACACAAATAGACAACCGGCCATACCAATTTGGGGAACAGAGATGGAATTCAGCTGACATGAAATGATCCGGATATCACAACAATTTGTCATATGCTCCCCTCAATGGATGAACCGGTTAAGACATCAATATTACACTGTATCAACGCGTTTCGATGCTCGGCGGCGTCTTTATCAAGATTAAACAGTGTATGTGACTATAAATGATATACATAATATCAATAGGTTATAAAAACATAATTTCCAATTTTAAAAAGCATCCAACATTATGCAACATACCACTGATATGTGGACTCTCCTGTGTGGTCAGCTGGATAATGAAATCTCCAGTCTGACCTTCCTTAAATAGTATGAGCTCTAATCAATTGGTGATTGATTAATTAACCAATAGGTTTAATTCCCCTATGATAGACATTCAAACTGACCAATCATATAAAACTTCTGTGCTGAAATCATTTACATATTTGGCGCCAAAAGGTTGGTGTAAAAATGTTTATCTTATCTCCATGGTTACGGATTCGGACAATTTCCGGTACACGCAACCCTATGGTCCAATGTATAACTCCCCAGCGTGCCACCGCCCCCAGTCTACCAGGCTACATATATACTCACGGAGCGACCTCCGCTCACGTTACGATGACACCGCGGGCGTTTCCCGAAGCACACAGCCCACCACGTCTAAGCAAAGATGAGTATGACGGGCTTGTTACCACCCGTGGTTTCCTTGGTTACGCGGCCTCTTTCGGAACAACTTCCGCTCACGTCACCATAAGGTCACGTGTGCCGCTTCCTAACTTATGCCGCCCACCGCGTCCAATCACCATAGTTACGCTGGTAATCTGGGCTGTGTGTACCACACGTAATATGACCCGGCTCACGGTATGTCATGATTAAAATCCATGACTCCGTGGCACCTAAACCTATGGACCATTAGAGTGTATTTTAAAACCAGTTCCGGTGAAGTTGCCTATAAATCTTGTAGGGGGATTTAGACCCTTACTTTGCCCTTTTCCAAGATGGCTGAGACTCATAGGAAACTATAATATCAGGTGCAGTGAGATTACCCACTGCCCATACAGTATATAAAACTGACAGGATATGAACTATTTGGGTATCTAAATGAACAAAACACATGAATAACATTATAGCCTACCATTCTATTGGCTTGAAAAAAAGTTATAAAATTACATGTTGACTAGACATAAAGTCATTTGTTAACTGAAAATGGAGTCATCTATATTCCATTTGCCCCCCTGTATAAATGGCAAAGTTTAAAATGGGTGATCCCTAAAATCCATACAGATGAAATCCTGACAAAAATGGGCCTACCACGATTTACAGAAACGACCTGATTTCAAAATCGTGGTTTAGACCATGGGGTTTAAGGCTATTAAATTCATATATATTCCTCATTTCAGCTTTTGCTAACCTATGATCTCTATCCCTTGTTCTCCAATTATTTTGTATCCATTTGATTGATCAAAAGCTCTTTAGACCCTTAACCGATTTTTCATGTTTTTCTTTAAAGTGTAAAGAAAAGGGATGATTGACATTACCATTAATGATGTTGCGGACATGTTCTGCCCATCGAATTTTGACTTGTCGTTTAGTTTTACCTATATACAATAAATTGCATTTACATATTATGCCATAAATGACATAATCCGTGTGACAAGTGATAAACTCGTCTATCTTGATGGTCTTTTTCTCCCAGCCAAAATTGGTAACTTTAGACTCATTACTGGGACAAGCTTTACAAAGTTTACAATCTCCACACCGATAAAACCCCTTATTTCTGGGAAGAAACCTCTTTCCATCCATCGGTAATGCGCTAGATATTAGGCTGTTTTTGATATTTGGTGCCCTCCTATATGTAAATTTGGGTTTTTTGGGTAACACTTTGCTCAACATATCATCTTTCAATAGAATGTTCCAGTTCTTTCTAACTATTCCTTCTATCCTTTTATGTTGTTTGTTGAACTGTGTATGGAAAGAGACCTTGAAGTTTGTGATGTTATTCTTTTTGGATTCTTTAGGTTTTTGTAATGTGAGTATCAATACTACCAACTTCTTCTGATGCTTTGGATAATTTAGAGATATTATACCCTTTGTCTGCAAAATTGGTTACCATAACAGATGCTTGTTCTTTATATAAAGTTTTTACTTTGTATAACAGCCAGTATAATTAACTCAAATCACAGGGACCACGCGCCATTGCAAGAGATGGGGCTTCCCAGAGTGGGATTAGAGGCGGGAAGGCGCCATTTTCTGCTGCTGCAGATCAAGGCTGCATGTACGCTGCTCCTCCGGGGACCCACGCGGTTACAGACTTCTGACCTGGTACCAGAGGGTCATAGCAGGGGGAAGCTCTCTAGCGACAGCGCCGCTGCACTTATATCAGATATACGCTTACATTCCAACATTGGGCTGCTGTGTTTGTGTGCTGGTCTCCGTTCCTCAGTGTCACTCCAGGGGCTCTTTAGGGTCTGTGTGGGGGTGTTTTCCAGGGAGCTGCGCTGTATTACAGTTGTGTCAATATGTCTGTGGACACGGTTATGTGTACTGCTTGTAACTCTACCCCTTCATCAGCGGGTACCTCATGTGTGAATAATGCTCCTTATCTCCACAGGGGCACAGTTCACAAACACCTGACTGGTTAGACAATTTTAAATGCATGATTCAGAATGTCAATACAGAATTAGCTGCAGCTAAAAAGGAGAGACAGGTGTTGAAGCAGTTTATTGTTTGTATGGCTAAAGCAGCAGATACCAGAAAGGCTTCTCAGCCCCCTCTGTTGGTTTCACATAATCGCTCACTGCCACAGGTGCTCCAGTCTGATTCTGGTCAGCCTGATGTGGATGATGATGACATGGATTAAGACATTTCTCTGTCCCCAGGGGTGGAGGCCCTCATTTTTGCTGTTAGAGAGGTTCTTCACATTCCGGATCAGGAGTCAGAACCAGATGAGGAGTTGTACTTTAATGTTCGAGCAAAGACCTCAGAAACTTTTAGAAACTTTTACCATGTCTAAAGAGTTAAACTCCCTAGCCAGGGAAGCATGGTTAAACCTGGACAAGAAATGTTAAGTTCCTCAGAGGTTTTTAACTACCTTTCCCCTCCCTGCTGAGGACAGGAAGGTCCGGGAAATTCCCTCCCCCCATTGGTCGATACATCTGTGTCCAGACTGTCTAAGAATTTTGTACTGCCTGTGCCAGGGACTATATCCCTAAAAGAACCAGCTGACCATAAAATTGAGACCACTCTCAAGGCAATTTATATGGCAGCGGGTGTAGCACAGCGCCTCACAATAGTTTGTGGGTGGATTTCCAGGGCAATGGTAAAGTGGTCTGATTCTGTTATTGATCATTTAGACCAGGCATTCCCAACCACGGTCCTCAAGGCACACTAACAGTGCAGGTTTTAGTGATATCCAGGATTCAGCGCAGGTGACTTAATTAGTAGCTCAGTTATTTTGATTTAACCATCTGTGCTGCAGCCTGGTTATCACTAAAACCTGCACGGTTGGTGTGCCTTGAGGACCGTGGTTGGGAATGCCTGGTTAAGACTCTCTGCCCCCGGGATGAGGCACCAGTTTCAGGCTTCTGCCTATTATTTGTTAGACTGGGCACTAGACATAGGGGCCACAAGGGACCCCCTGGCACCAGTTTCAGTCTTCGGCCTGTTGTTTGTTAGACTGGGCTTTAGACGCAGGGGTAACAGGTGACCCCTTGACACCAGTTTCAGGCTCTGGCCTGTTGTTTGTTAGACTGGGCACTAGATATAGGGTCCGCAGGTGACCCACTGGCACCAGTTTCGTACTCAGGCATGTTGTTAGTTAGACTGGGCACTATACGTAGAGGTCGAAAGGGACCCCCTGGCACTAGTTTCAGGCTCCGGCCTTTTGTTTGTTAGATTGGGCACTAGAGATCAGGGTCGCATGTGACCCCCTGGCACCAATTTCCTGCTCAGGCCTGTTGTTTGTTAGACTGGGTACTAGATGTAGGGGCATAAGGTGACCCCCTGGCACCAGTTCCAAACCCCGGCGTGCTGTTTCTTAGACTGGGCACTGGACGTAGGGGTCGCAAGGGACCTCCTGGCACCAGTTTCAGGCTCCGGCTTGTTGTTTGTTGGACTGAGCTCTAGACGCAGGGGTCGCAGGTGATCCCCTGGCACCAGTTTTGGGCCCGACCTGTTGTTTCTTAGACTGGGCACTAGACACAAGGGCCACAAAGGACCCCCTGGCACCAGTTTCAAGCTCCGGCCTGTTGTTTGTTAGACTGGGCTTTAGACACAGGGGTAACAGGTGACCCCTTTGAACCAGTTTCAGGCTCCGGCCTGTTGTTTGTTAAACTGGGCACTAGTTGTAGGGGCCTCAAAGGATCAAATGGCATCAGTTCCAAACCCCGGCCTGCTGTTTCTTAGACTGGGCAGTGTATGTAGGGGTCGCAAGCAGTGATGAGCGGGTTCGGTTCCACGGAATCCGAACCCGCCCGAACTTCACCTTTTTTTTTTTACACGGGTCCGAGCGACTCGGATCCTCCCGCCTTGCTCGGTTAACCCGAGCGCGCCCGAACGTCATCATCCCGCTGTCGGATTCTCGCGAGACTCGGATTCTATATAAGGAGCCGCGCGTCGCCGCCATTTTCACACTTGCATTGAGATTGATAGGGAGAGGACGTGGCTGGCGTCCTCTCCGAGTCCGTTGTATTAGACTCGCAAGGGACCTCCTGGCACCAGTTTCAGGCTTCAGCCTGTTGTTTGTTAGACTGGGCTCTAGAAGCAGTGGTCGCAGGTGACCCCCTGGCACCAGTTTTGGGCCCGATCTGTTGTTTCTTATACTGGGCACTAGACACAGGGGTCACAGGTGAACCCCTTGCACCAGTTTCAGGCTCCGGCCTATTATTTGTTAGACTGGGCACTAGACGTAGGGGCCACAAGGGACCCCCTGGCACCAGTTTCGGTCTCCAGACTTTTGTTTTTTAGACTGGGCACTAGACATAGGGGTCGCAGGTGACCCCCTGGCACCAGTTTCGTACTCAGGCATGTTGATAGTTAGACTGGGCACTATACGTAGAGGTCGAAAGGGACCCTCTGGCACCAGTTTCAGGCTCCGGCCTTTTGTTTGTTAGATTGGGCACTAGAGATCAGGTTCGCATGTGACCCCCTGGCACCAGTTTCCTGCTCAGGCCTGTTGTTTGTTAGACTGGCACTAGATGTAGGGGCCTAAGGTGACCCCCTGGCACCAGTTCCAAACCCCGGCCTGCTGTTTCTTAGACTGGGCACTGGACGTAAGGGTCGCAAGGGACCGCCTGGCACCAGTTTTAGGCTTTGGCCTGTTGTTTATTAGACTGGGCACTAGACGCAGAGGTCACAGGTGACCCCCTGGCACCAGTTTTGGGCCCAACCTGTTGTTTCTTAGACTGGGCTCTCGACACAGGGGTCACAGGTGAAACATTTGCACCAGTTTCACGCTCCGGCCTATTATTAGTTAGACTGGGCACTAGACGTAGGGGGCACAAGGGAACCCCTGGCACCAGTTTCAGGCTCCGGCCTATTCTTTGTTAGACTGGGCACTAGATGTAGGGGTTTCGGTCTCCAACCTTTTGTTTTATAGACTGGGCACTAGACCTCGGGGTCGCAGGTGACCCCCTGGCACCAGTTTCGTACTCAGGCATGTGATTAGTTAGACTGGGCACTAGATGTAGGGGCCACAAGGGACCCCCTGGCACCAGTTTCGGTCTCCAACCTTTTGTTTTATAGACTGGGCACTAGACATCAGGGTCGCAGGTGACCCACTTGAAACAATTTCCTGCTAAGGCCTATTGTTTGTTAGACTGGGCACTAGATGTAGGGTCCGCAGGTGACCCCCTGGCACCAGTTCCGAGCTCCGGCCTGGTGTTTTTTAGACTGGGCACTGGACGTAGGTGTCGCACTGGACCTCCTGGCACCAGTTTCAGGCTCTGGACTGTTGTTTGTTAGACTGGGCACTAGATGTAGGGGCCACAAGGGACCCCCTGGCACCAGTTTCGGTCTCCAACCTTTTGTTTTATAGACTGGGCACTAGACATCAGGGTCGCAGGTGACCCACTTGAAACAATTTCCTGCTAAGGCCTATTGTTTGATAGACTGGGCACTAGATGTAGGGTCCGCAGGTGACCCCCTGGCACCAGTTCCGAGCTCCGGCCTGGTGTTTTTTAGACTGGGCACTGGACGTAGGTGTCGCACTGGACCTCCTGGCACCAGTTTCAGGCTCCGGATTGTTGTTTGTTAGACTAGGCACTAGACACAGGGGTCACATGTGACCCCCTTGCACCAGTTTCAGGCTCCGGCCTATTATTTGTTAGAGTGGGCACTAGACGTAGGGGCCAAAAGGGACTCCCTGGCACCAGTTTCGGTCTCCAGCCTATTGTTTTTTAGACTGGGCACTAGACATAGGGGTCGCAGGTGACCCCCTGGCACCAATTTCCTGCTCAGGCCTGTTGTTTGTTAGACTGGGCACTATGTGTAGGGGCCTACGGTGACCCCCTGCCAATAGATACAAACACCGGCCCGGTGTTTCTTATACTGGGCACTTGATGTAGGGGTCGCAAGGGACCTCCTGGCACCAGTTTCAGGCTCTGGCCTGTTGTTTGTTAGACTGGGCACTAGATACAGGGTCCGCAGGTGACCCACTGGCACCAGTTTCGTACTCAGGCATGTTGTTAGTTAGACTGGGCACTATACGTAGAGGTCGAAAGGGACCCCCTGGCACTAGTTTCAGGCTCCGGCCTTTTGTTTGTTAGATTGGGCACTAGAGATCAGGGTCGCATGTGACCCCCTGGCACCAATTTCCTGCTCAGGCCTGTTGTTTGTTAGACTGGGTACTAGATGTAGGGGCCACAAGGGACCCCCTGGCACCAGTTTCGGGCTCTGGCCTGTTGTTTCTTAGACTGGGCACTAGACACAGGGGTCGCAGGTGACCCCCTGGCACCAGTTTCAGGCTTCTGCCTATTATTTGCTAGACTGGGCACTAGACGTAGGGGCCACAAGGGACCCCCTTGCACCAGTTTCAGGCTCCAGCCTATTATTTGTTAGACTGGGCACTAGACTTAGGGGCCACAAGGGACCCCCTGGCACCAGTTTCAGGCTCCAGCCTATTATTTGTTAGACTGGGCACTAGACTTAGGGGCCACAAGGGACCCCCTGGCACCAGTTTCGGGCTCTGGCCTGTTGTTTCTTAGACTGGGCACTAGACACAGGGGTCGCAGGTGACCCCCTGGCACCAGTTTCAGGCTTCTGCCTATTATTTGCTAGACTGGGCACTAGACGAAGGGGCCACAAGGGACCCCCTGGCACCAGTTTCAGTCTTCGCCCTGTTGTTTGTTAGACTGGGCTTAAGACGCAGGGGTAACAGGTGACCCCTTGGCACCAGTTTCAGGCTCCGGCCTGTTGTTTCTTAGACTGGGCACTAGATATAGGGGCCGCAGGTGACCCCCTGGCACCAGTTTCGTACTCAGGCATGTTGTTAGTTAGACTGAGCACTATACGTAGAGGTCGAAAGGGACCCCCTGGCACCAGTTTCAGGCTCCGGCCTTTTGTTTGTTAGATTGGGCACTAGAGATCAGGGTCGCATGTGACCCCCTGGCACCAACTTCCTGCTCAGGCCTGTTGTTTGTTAGACTGGGCACTAGATGTAGGGGCCTAAGGTGACCCCCTGGCACCAGTTCCAAACCCCGGCCTGCTGTTCCTTAGACTGGGCACTGGATGTAGGGGTCGCAAGGGACCTCCTGGCACCAGTTTCAGGCTCCGGCCTGTTGTTTGTTAGACTGCGCTCTAGACGCAGGGGTCGCAGGTGACCCCCTGTCACCAGTTTTGGGCCCGACCTGTTGTTTCTTAGACTGGGCTCTAGACGCAGGGGTCACAGGTGACCCCCTGGCACCAGTTTCAGGCTCCGGCCTATTATTTGTTAGACTGGGCACTAGACGTAGGTGCCACAAAGGACCCCCTGGCACCAGTTTCAGGTTCCGGCCTATTATTTGTTAGACTGGGCACTAGACGTAGGTGCCACAAAGGACCCCCTGGCACCAGTTTCAGGCTCCGGCCTTTTGTTTGTTAGATTGGGCACTAGAGATCAGGTTTGCATGTGACCCCCTGGCACCAATTTCCTGCTCAGGCCTGTTGTTTGTTAGACTGGGCACTAGATGTGGAGGCCTAAGGTGACCCCCTGGCACCAGTTCCAAACCCCGGCCTGCTGTTTCTTAGACTGGGCACTGGACGTAGGGGTCGCAAGGGACCTCCTGGCACCAGTTTCAGGCTCCAGCCTGTTGTTTGTTAGACTGGGCTCTAGAAGCAGGGGTCGCAGGTGCCCCCCTGGCACCAGTTTTGGGCCCGACCTGTTGTTTCTTATACTGGGCACTAGACACAGGGGTCACAGGTGACCCCCTTGCACCAGTTTTAGGCTCCGGCCTATTATTTGTTAGACTGGGCACTAGACGTAGGGGCCACAAAGGACCCCTGGCACCAGTTTCAGGCTCCGTCCTGTTGTTTGTTAGACTAGGCACTAGACACAGGGGTCACAGGTGACCCCCTGGCACCAGTTTCAGGCTCCGGCCTATTATTTGTTAGACTGGGCACTATACGTAGGGGCCACAAGGGACCCCCTGGCACCAGTTTTGGTCTCCAGACTTTTGTTTTTTAGACTGGGTACTAGACATAGGGGTCGCAGGTGACCCCCTGGCACCAGTTTTGTACTCAGGCATGTTGTTAGTTAGACTGGGCACTATACGTAGAGGTCGAAAGGGACCCCCTGGCACCAGTTTCAGGCTCCGGCCTTTTGTTTGTTAGATTGGGCACTAGAGATCAGGGTCGCATGTGACCCCCTGGCACCAATTTCCTGCTCAGGCCTGTTGTTTGTTAGACTGGGTACTAGATGTAGGGGCCTACGGTGACCCCCTGGCACCAGTTCCATACCCCGGCCTGCTGTTTTAGACTGGGCAATGGACGTAGGGGTCGCAAGGGACCTCCTGGCACCAGTTTCAGGCTTCTGCCTATTATTTGCTAGACTGGGCACTAGACGTAGGGGCCACAAGGGACCCCCTGGCACCAGTTTCAGGCTCCGGCCTGTTGTTTGTTAGACTGGGTTCTAGACGCAGGTTTCACAGGTGACCCCCTGGCACCAGTTTCAGGCTCCGGCCTATTATTTGTTAGACTGGGCACTAGACGTAGGTGCCACAAAGGACCCCCTGGCACCAGTTTCAGGCTCTGGCCTGTTGTTTGTTAGACTGGGCTCTAGATGCAGGGGTCGCAGGTGACCCCCTTGCACCAGTTTCAGGCTCCGGCCTATTATTTGTTAGACTGGTCACTAGTTGTAGGGGCCACAAGGGACCACCTGGCACCAGTTTCGGTCTCCAGCCTTTTGTTTTTTAGACTGGGCACTAGACATAGGGGTCGCAGTTGACCCCCTGGCACCAGTTTCAGGCTTCTGCCTATTATTTGTTAGACTGGGCACTAGTTGTAGGGGCCACAAACGACCAAATGGCATCAGTTCCAAACCCCGTCCTGCTGTTTCTTAGACTGGGCAGTGGACGTAGGGGTCGCAAGGGACCTCCTGGCACCAGTTTCAGGCTCCAGCCTGTTGTTTGTTAGACTGGGCTCTAGAAGCAGGGGTCGCAGGTGCCCCCCTGGCACCAGTTTTGGGCCCGACCTGTTGTTTCTTATACTGGGCACTAGACACAGGGGTCACAGGTGACCCCCTGGCACCAGTTTTAGGCTCCGGCCTATTATTTGTTAGACTGGGCACTAGACGTAGGGGCCACAAAGGACCCCTGGCACCAGTTTCAGGCTCCGTCCTGTTGTTTGTTAGACTAGGCACTAGACACAGGGGTCACAGGTGACCCCCTGGCACCAGTTTCAGGCTCCGGCCTATTATTTGTTAGACTGGGCACTAGACGTAGGGGCCAGAAGGGACCCCCTGGCACCAGTTTCGGTCTCCAGACTTTTGTTTTTTAGACTGGGCACTAGACATAGGGGTCACAGGTGACCCCCTGGCACCAGTTTCAAGATTCTGCCTATTATTTGTTAGACTGGGCACTAGTTGTAGGGGCCACAAAGGACCAAATGGCATCAGTTCCAAACCCCGTCCTGTTGTTTGTTAGACCGGGCTCTAGACGCAGGGGTCGCAGGTGACCCCCTGGCACCAGTTTTGGGCCCGACCTGTTGTTTCTTAGACTGGGCACTAGACACAGGGGTCACAGGTGACCCCCTTGCACCAGTTTCAGGCTCCGGCCTATTATTTGTTAGACTGGGCACTAGATGTAGGGGCCACAAGGGACCCCCTGGCACCAGTTTCGGGCTCTGGCCTGTTGTTTCTTAGACTGGGCACTAGGCACAGGGGTCGCAGGTTACCCCCTGGCACCAGTTTCAGGCTTCTGCCTATTATTTGTTAGACTGGGCACTAGACGTAGGGGCCACAAGGGACCCCCTGGCACCAGTTTCAGTCTTCGGCCTGTTGTTTGTTAGACTGGCCTTTAGACGCAGGGGTAACAGGTGACCCCTTAGCACCAGTTTCAGGCTCCGGCCTACTATTTGTTAGACTGGGCACTAGACTTAGGGGCCACAAGGGACCCCCTGGCACCAGTTTCGGTCTCCAGACTTTTGTTTTTTAGACTGGGCACTAGACATAGGGGTCGCAGGTGACCCCCTGGCACCAGTTTCAGGCTTCTGCCTATTATTTGTTAGACTGGGCACTAGTTGTAGGGGCCACAAAGGACCAAATGGCATCAGTTCCAAACCCCGTCCTGGTGTTTCTTAGACTGGGCACTTGACGTAGGGGTCGCAAGGGACCTCCTGGCACCAGTTTCAGGCTCCGGCCTGTTGTTTGTTAGACTGGGCTCTAGATGCAGGGGTCGCAGGTGACCCCCTTGCACCAATTTCAGGCTCCGGCCTATTATTTGTTAGACTGGGCACTAGATGTAGGGGCCACAAGGGACCCCCTGGCACCAGTTTCAGGCTCTGGCCTGTTGTTTCTTAGACTGGGCACTGGACACAGGGGTCGCAGGTGACCGGTGGTCATAATAATGCGACTCGACCACGTATATCTAGTGTATACGACGACTACAAATCAAAGAAGACCTACAGGGTGTAACCACTATGTCCAACGGAGAACTGTGGATGATCGTGGACAGTGTCATCTCGCAGATTGTGGTACAGTAGCCAATGGTCACTCGTGTCCGTTTGCAGACCCACGGCACAATGCTCCGGTACATTGCCTGGCCTCGTAAACACCACCACTGCGCACAAGAGGACTGGAAACGTGTAGCCTGGTCTGACGAGTTGAGGTTTCAAACATTTAACGCAGATGGATGAGAAAACCCCACAAGGCAATGATGGCTTCATCCCAACAAAGGAAACTCGAGGGAGACAATGGCTGTTACGTTGTGGAGTCTTTTATTATTTATTACCAGTTCGTTATAAAGCATACACATATTCCACAGAACATTACAAAGGACACTTGTCCATTCACATCAGTCCCTGCTCCTGTGGAGATTACAATCTATATAGCTAACCTCATACATCTTCATCTGTATATGTACAAACACATATATGTAACAGTTCGATTTTCATTGGGAGATATCTAACCTACCAGTATATTTTGGAATATGGGATGAAACCAGAGTACCTGGACAAAAACCATGCAGGCACAAGGATGAATATACAAAATCCACAGTTAGGCCCATGGAGGGAATCTAACCTAAGACCTCAGTCATGTGAGGGAGCAGTGCTAAATATTTTAACAACTGTGCTGTCCATTAGGACCCACATAGATCTGCAGACATCACTGCCCGAAGGACACTACTGTATGTAACCATCATTGTGGATCAGTTACACCCATACATGGCATGCAGTCACTCAGATGGGAGTGGGCACAACAATGTGCCACCGCACAGATCCCTAGCCAACATATTATGGCTGGTGGAGCGTTCCTGAGTCAGCCGCTCTCATTCCCCAGATATATACCCAATATAACACACGTGGGATACAGTACAATATGCCATCAATGGCATGGAATGATCACTGGTGAATATTAGGGAATTGTGGAGCATCCCTCAGGAGGCATGGTGTACAGAACACAGTACTACAGAGAGCTTGTGGTGTCCATGCTCCGTTGTGCTGCTGCTGTAATCTGAGTGGAAGGACCTACACGTTACTAGATGGTGTCTGTATGTATGGTGGCACAGTGGTCAGTGTTGCAGACTCGCTGTGCTGGGATGCCAGATATGATTCACAAGGCGCTAATTGTGTGCATCTGCATGTTCTCTTCATGCTTGTGTAACACCTTATATGAGTTTATCAATGTTTGGTTTACAGTCAGAAAAATCTATACATTACATATGTAAACATGTGAAAGGAGGTATATACAAAGTTGGGGGATACAGATGAAAATATGTGATCCGTTTAACATTATTATAGTATTTTCCTATGAAATAAAGGTCACTATGTGACTGGTGCCTGACTTAATAACTTTAAGGCCCCCCTTATGAGCTGCAACTATGAAAAAGCTGTTGGAGATTGAGAGCGGGGCAGCAAACATCCTGGGTAGAAAAACAAACAAACCCAGCCCCTCCCCTCATCAAGGAGGTCAGTCAGAGAAAAGCCAGAGTGGGTGGGGCTTACCTTAGGCGGGAAGCCCTGACAGAAACAGCTGTGAGGAGAATAGTGAGGCACTGACAGGGGCTGCTGTGTGGTAAACGCAGCGCCATCTCTCACTAGTGAAATGACAGATTTGGAGGGTGAGACATTATCTGAGGAGGCTGTAGTGACATCTGGTTGACAGGGAAGCAGTGAGGTGCATCCAGCTGAGGAGAAGGTCCCGATCCACACCCTTTATCTGCCTGACTGTAGCAGCTGTTCAGTCCTAAAATCATTACCAGAGCCAGTATACAGTGACTGAGTTTGTGAGGCCGAGTCTGGAGGAGAGACTGTGAGTGTGGCTGCCCGCAGAGAGATATTCCTGAGGTGACAAGAGGATCTTAAAGGTCACCCTCACAACACAGCACACTGGCTAGGGTTTTATCAGCAGTCTCTTCTACCAACAAGACTGTTAGCCATCCCTCTGTCTATGTAGACTGTTCATTCACATATAGAGCTTTTCCCAGTGAATGGATCCTAAGTTAAATTGAACCCCCCTCATTAACTGAGATACTAAAAGGCTTCCTCTAGCACAAAGAGCCATACACAGCTTATATGCATGCTGCATAGTGTATTCTGTGAAGAAGTATAGCATATAAGGGATGATATAATGTACTGCTGATTCTACAATTCGTCCTGACTGAGGCAAACTCTTCAGCTGTGTAAAACTAGTAATTATACAAGACTGCTACCTGCCAGGGAAAGTCTCCCTTTTCTGCAGCCCTAAACCATTTGGTTAATACTATTGGATATTATTTCTATATGAAAACCCTGGCATAGCCTTAGTGCCCCTGACAGTTCTTGATCAGAGAGCACTGGGACAGGAGGAAACTCATATACATATTCTTACAGCCATCAGCTTTATATCACTTGAATCTGCCCGTTAAGTGTTAGAGACTGAGAACTACAGGAGTTATACATGTTATTGTCACTAAAAGTACTGGATGGCCTATTCCTTCTCCACAAGGCAATAAAATACCTCACCAGCTGTTTAAGTTATCTAACCAGCAACCAGCATTAAGAAATGTATTGTACTAATTTCAGATGATAACTTTCTATGAGCCGAGATAAACTTCTAGCATCTATAAAATACAGCTAATTAGCAGGATTCTAGACATATAACCATCGTTTGCCTTGAATTTAACTGATAACCATCATCCATTGAATTAACTCCTTCAGGACATCCTCAGCCCGGGCTTGAGTTAACATTTAAAGTGCACTCTTACAAAAATAAAAGGGGTAATTTGAGATCTCAAATATGTTGAAATATAATTACTCTGTTGTTAAATTATATTCTCAGAAAACTAATATTGGGTGTATGTGAGTGTGAGAGTGGAGAGTTGGGGGAGGTGATATAGGTATAGAGAATCTACAAAATGGAAGCCATGTAGCTAGATAGCCCTGCAAGTGACCGTAAGAGAAATACCTTCAAGAAAGGAACAAGGTGGTTACTAGATGGTTCAGTGTCAGAAAGGGGACAAAGATCGGGAAGGTTTGTCTGCAACAGAATAATTACTACATTGTGTATAAAAGTCAGTTCTTTGACAAATGCTGTTATTGTCCATTTACTGTTTTTTTTTTTTTGTTTAACCTCTGATTTCATTTAAAAGGAGTCAAGAACTAACAAGGGTTCCTGAGATAATAAAACTTAATTTTTTCTTCAATATGTGATTAATTCTTTTACTATAGTAATTGATGTTACATGAGTCTTGCTAGACCGATTGTTATTGCATATTATCTGACCTCAGTGGATTTTTTCCCAAGCCTACTCCTGGGGAACAAAACCTTTGAGGCTTGGGTGGAGGCACTAGCATAATAGCACAATACAGTTATTCAAAATCTAGCGTGGATTACCCCCGTTACACTTGTATGGTTTTCCACTGCTTTCCTCCCACAAAGATCAAAAGCAGACTGGTAGATTAAGCGGGTTCTGACAAGAATGAAACCTGGGGTGCGATACGGAATTAGACTAAAAGCTTTATTGGAGCACGAAAGGATGTGAGTTATTACTCAGGACAGCAATTGTGCACAACCAAGATGGCTGTCTCACCTTATACAAATATGTAAAATGCTTTAAATCCTTCTGGGAGAAAGGGGCTAAACACAAATGTTATTGGTTTTCAAATATGCAAAACATTTATGCAATCATTTCCAGTCTGCCAATTAGAGGAAATTCAAATGGGTATTTCTGACGTCTTACACAGGTTCTTACCTGTGCTGAGCTCTCTGATGTCTAGCTAGGCGTGTATTCGTGGTATAACATTTCTCACACTCAGAACAAGAAAATGGCCTCTCATCTGTGTGAGTTCTCTGATGTGTAACCAGACCTGATTTCCATGTAAAACATTTCCCACACTCAGAGCACGGAAATGGTTTCTCACCTGTGTGAGTTCTGATGTCTATTAAGAAGTGATTTTCGTGTAAACAATTCCCCACACTCATAACATGGAAATATATTCTCACTTGTGTGACTTTCACTCATGTGCAACAAGATCTGATTTCTGTGTAAAAAAATCTCCACGCTCGTAACACAGAGATGGTTTCTCAGCTGTGTGATATCCCCGATGTCTAACAAGAAGTGTTTTCCGTGGAAACCATTCCCCACACTCATAACACGAAAATGGATTCACCCCTGTGTGACTTCTCTCATGTTTAACTTGATGTGATTTCTGTGTAAAACATTTCCCACGCTCAGAATGTGGAAATGGTTTCTCACCTGTGTGATATCCCTGATGTATAACAAGAAGTGATTTCCGTGTAAACAATTCCCCACACTCAGAACACTTTAATAGTTTCTTTCCTGTGTGACTTCGATCATATTTGTTTATTCTATCACTGTTACGATCTGTACTATGTGCAGCGATATTTGAGTTACTAGGAGAACATTCCTCAGGAATATAGGGATCAGAAGATATATCTGCACTGTGAAATGCTGGATGTATATTTAGGTTTCTGTCTGGAGAGCCTCGTGTGATGTTCTGATCTTTGAATTTAAAATCTGGAAATGAAACGACATGTCCCTCCGAGGTATTCCTTGTATTGTTTCCACCTGGTAGAAATAAAGAAGATAACTAAGTATCCCCATAGCAAAGGCATAATTCATCTTTATTTCTCTGACGTCCTTGTGGATGCTGGGACTCCGTCAGGACCATGGGGAATAGCGGCTCCGCAGGAGACTGGGCACAAAAGTAAAAGCTTTAGGACTACCTGGTGTGCACTGGCTCCTCCCCCTATGACCCTCCTCCAAGCCTCAGTTAGATTTTTGTGCCCGAACGAGAAGGGTGCATACTAGGTGGCTCTCCTGAGCTGCTTAGAGTAAAAGTTTAAGTTAGGTTTTTTATTTTCAGTGAGTCCTGCTGGCAACAGGCTCACTGCACCGAGGGACTAAGGGGAGAAGAAGCGAACTCACCTGCGTGCAGAGTGGATTGGGCTTCTTAGGCTACTGGACATTAGCTCCAGAGGGACCAATCACAGGACCAGCCATGGATGGGTCCCAGAGCCGCGCCGCCGGCCCCCTTACAGAGCCAGAAGAGGTCCGGGAAATCGGCGGCAGAAGACGTCCTGTCTTCAATAAGGTAGCGCACAGCACCGCAGCTGTGCGCCATTGCTCTCAGCACACTTCACACTCCGGTCACTGAGGGTGCAGGGCGCTGGGGGGGGGCGCCCTGAGACGCAATAAAAACACCTTAGATGGCGAAAAATACATCACATTTAGCTCCTGGGCTATATGGATGCATTTAACCCCTGCCAGTTTTCCTTAAAAAAGCGGGAGAAAGGCCGCCGAGAAGGGGGCGGAGCCAATCTCCTCAGCACACAAGCGCCATTTTCCCTCACAGCTCCGCTGGAAGGACGTCTCCCTGACTCTCCCCTGCAGTCCTGCACTACAGAAACAGGGTAAAACAAGAGAGGGGGGGCACTAAATTGGCAGTTTAATCTATACAGCAGCTATATAAGGGAAAAACACTTATATAAGGTTATCCCTGTATATATATAGCGCTCTGGTGTGTGCTGGCAAACTCTCCCTCTGTCTCCCCAAAGGGCTAGTGGGGTCCTGTCCTCTATCAGAGCATTCCCTGTGTGTGTGCTGTGTGTCGGTACGTTTGTGTCGACATGTATGAGGAGGAAAATGGTATGGAGGCGGAGCAATTGCCTGTAATAGTGATGTCACCCCCTAGGGAGTCGACACCTGACTGGATGGTCTTATGGAAGGAATTACGTGATAGCGTCAGCACTTTACAAAAGACTGTTGACGACATGAGACAGCCGGCAAATCAGTTAGTTAAAGAAAAATGTGTACCAGCGCTGGCTGTACAAATTAATAATAAATTTTTTAAAAATACAATGACAATAAATTAAAATAGTAATAATAATAATAATAATAAGGATGGTGTGTTCTTATGTAAAAAAGTAACAATTTATTTATATATCATATATGACATTACTAAAAAGAAGGAATTCCTTTTGCCAACACGATGGCAGTAAAATTAAGATATATCTTTATCTGGTAAAACTTTCATGGGTTTCACAATCTCCTATATTAGAATTTGTCCATTCCTAGGCTAGGACAGCCTCCCTTTATGCAGTTCACTGTGGATAGATAGTTACCGGGTCCCCACGTTGGTAGGCATCAGCTTTGGAGCAAGTCCATTTGTAGCTGTAGGGGTGCTGGTTAGACCGGTTTAAATGATTTGATCCAGTGATGGGAGCGAAGTCCAAAAGATATACCGAAGGATGACCAGGCTTTGGCGAGCCAATGGAGAGTGAAGTCCAGATTGTATAAATGAGCTCAACGCGTTTCACTGGTACAGTCCAGCTTCCTCAGGAGCATATGATCCATAGGTATGGGATCTCATATTTATACCCTGCTTAATGAACTCAATAAGCGCCATCTGTTTAGGTAATTATTAATACATAAGAACAACAACCATCCAAAGCAATATAAAAATTCACACCCATAAGCATAATCTTAATATTAAACTCAAAATTATCTTTAATCATAAAAACGAGTATTGTAACTTCATTTAAAAGGAAAAGAATATAAGATAGTGCCGGTCACGTGACATGTCTCATCACGTGATCGGCCTGAGAGCAGTCCCATTGGTCCAAAATGGAGTGACAGCGGTCACATGGTCTCTCCCATGTGACCGTATACAAAGATCCCCTTCTTGCGAGGTACTTCCCTATCTCTAAATGAGACTCGGAACTCCGCCGTCTCATTGGTGGTTCTATAACACCTGATGTTGTGCCCACGTGACGCGCGTCATTGCCCGTCCTTACGTGAGCGCAGTAAGCATGCCGTGGATTCCCCTTCATACTAGAGACCCGGAAGTTTATAGGGTTTCCTCATTAAGGAGTTTAGGCCGCCCCAGGCTTCCCCTGTGTTCCACTAAGGATTTCCCAGGTAGTCATGGCAACCCGTTCAGCGTAACTGATCCATCCAGCTTAGATCGAATTGCTATGTCTCATTGGTGAAAGCTTCTTTTAGTGGTAAAGACAATGATACATAGAAAAAACATAGAAGATTTATAAAAGACTACTATCCTTCCCTTATAGCACATATGTACATATTCTTTATAATATCATAGATGTCATATTAAGGACTCACAAGGAATTACAGATTTTTGAATATTGTTGAAATTGAAAGAACAGACAAGATATTTATATACATTAAGATGTTAAATTTTTGATACACATATAATTCACTATGGTTAACACCCTAAACATTAAATCATGTTAATTAATGAATTGTAATCATTCGTAGACCTAAATAACAGAATTCAGTTCTATAGCCTCGTTTAGTCCATCTGGATGTAGCGAATTGTATTTGAGCATCCAGAAGACTTCCCTACGGCATAGTTGATTAAACCTATCACCTCCTCTATCTGTTGGTATGATGTGTTCAAGGCTAATGATGGAAAGACAAGCAGGATTGCTTTCATGTTTATCTGAGTAGTGTCGTGAGACACTGTGGGTCTCTATTTTGCGTAGTATGTTTCGGCGATGTTCCATAAAACGTGTGTGTAATGCTCTCGTGGTTCTGCCTACATAATTAAGGCCACAGCTACATGTTAGCACATAAATCACGAATTTTGAGTCACAATTCATGAAAGATTTGAGGCTATATTTCTCAGAAGAACCAGGTATAGAAATGTGTGTGGTTTTACGTTCCATGTGATGACACATGGTACATCTATTCTTTCCACACCTATGAAATCCTACTGGTTTGGTGGTTAACCATTCTGCACCACCGCCTCTTTCTTTCGTTACTGCTGATCTAAAATGACTGGGAGCTAGAATGGTTTTGAGGGCCCTATTTTTCTTATATATAATTTGTGGCTTATTAGGTAACAAACTCCCTAAAACATTATCCTGTTTAAGTATCCTGTAGTTCTTATTAACAATGGTCTTGATCTCATTAGCACATCTATTGTATTTACATATAAAGGCGACTTCTCTGTCCTTAGAATCTTTTTCGGCATTTTTGTTCTTTGACGGGATAAGTAGGTCTTGTCTATCCATAGCTAAGACTTCCTTTAGGGCCTTATCTAGAATATGTTGTGGATATTCCCTGTTTATGAAAGAGTCTATAAGTTGATTGGCCTGTATTTTGAAGATGTCTATGTTGGAACAATTGCGTCTAAGTCGCATTAATTGCCCCTTGGGAATATTATTCTTCCAGGGGGCATGATGAGCACTTCTATAATGCAAATAGGAGTTAGTATTAACCGGTTTGATAAAATTGGATGTAATGATTCTATTGTCTTTTATCTCGAGGGTCACATCCAGGAAGTTGACACGGTCCCTATCATAAGTGAAAGTGAAATTAAGATTGTGCAAATTAGACTGTAGGTGCGAAACAAATATATTAGCTGAGAGAAAATCCCCATCCCAAATAATAAAAAGATCATCTATGTACCGTCCATAGAAAACCAGGTTCGCCTCCCAGTCCGCGCCCCACACGCGGGCGTCATCAAAGTCCCCCATGTAGAGATTGGCGTAGCTGGGGGCGAATCTGGTTCCCATGGCGGTACCTGTGAGTTGTAAATAATATTTGTGATTAAAAATAAAATAATTGTGTGTAAGAATGAAAGAAATACATTGGATAAGAAAAGATTGATGCTGTTCGTCAAGAACCTGTGTCTTACGTAACAAATCTGTAATAACTTTGAGACCAGTATTATGTGGTATGTTCGTATAAAGAGCCTGAACATCCAGTGTGAGGAAGGCATATGTCTCCTTCCACTGAATGTGTTGAATTTTGTTTAAGAAGTCTTTAGTATCTTTTAAATGTGATTTCAAACGTGGTACATGTGGTTGAAGAAATGCATCAATATAAAATGAAAGATTAGATGTGAGTGAATTGATACCAGAAATAATTGGGCGTCCCGGTGGTGCAGTGAGGGACTTGTGAATCTTTGGAAGAAAATAAAATGTGGGGAATTGTGGTAATAGGAACCGTGATTCGTCCCTGGATATGACCCCCTTGTCCAACCCTGACTCCAATAATGTTTTCAATTCTTGAATGAAGTTAGGGGTGGGATCACGAATGAGTACTTTGTAGAATTCAGTATTATCTAGTTGGTTTAAGGCCTCATTAAGGTAATATGACCTATTCATTACTACCAAGCCTCCGCCCTTGTCGGCTTCTTTAATAATTATGGATGTATCCTGTGTTAATTCTTTAATGGCTTTCCTCTCTTGTCGGGTAAGGTTAGAAGAATATTTGGAGTTATTATTATTCTGTCCTACCAGTTGTTTGAAGTCCTCCAGGGTTACCTTATAAAAAGATTCTATGCAGCTGCTTTTGAATGAAATAGGGAAAAATTCCGACTTGCATCTGAATCTGGGTCCTTCTCTTTTAACATCGTATATCTTTTCTTTCATCCTAGGGGTGTCTTCTTGTATGTGATTCTCCTCCCATAGTTCTTCAAGCACCGCCAACATAGGGTGGTCAGAGCTGTCGAGCACTATGGGTAGAGAGTCATCCTTTTTAGCCGAGAGGTCTTTCTTAGCGAAATACCTCTTTCTACAAAGGGTACGAATGAATCTGTTTAACTCAACATATAGTTCAAAGATGTTTGGGCCACTAGATGGAGAAAACTTAAGGCCTTTCTCTAATAGAGAGAGTTCAGATTTGGATAATACTTTGTCGGACAGATTAAAAACACTTGATTTGGATGCTGAGGGGTCGGCATTCACATCCTTCTTGGGTTTTTTTGTCTTATGTCCTCCTCTACATCCTCTGTGCTTAAATCTCTGCCTCTTTTTGGGGTGGTTTTCTGTTCGGTGTCCAATGTCCACCTTGAGTAAGTTTTTGGGCGTGCCCCTAAAAAATTGGTCCTTTGTTCTAGGGGTTCGTTATCTCTAGGTGTGTATTTATCGAAGTTTTTATTATAATTTTGTCTGTTTCTATTTGGTCTATAGGGATTGTATCGATTTGGAGAGTCTATATAGCTATCTTCATGTTCTGCCAAGGGTTGAAATTTGTTTGAATGAGTAAAGTCCCTATAGCCTGAAGCCTGATATTCTCGTTTATGTATTGTGTATGTATCAGGATCTTGGTGTCTGTTACCTTTGGAATGAATGTTCTTATCAGTATAGCTTTGTTTGTGTCTAAACGTGCGTACCGTGTTGTTCTCATAATCAGTCAGATCACGTTTAAATTTCTTTTGTTTCATTTCCATCAAACCTTGTTCAAATTTAATAACCTTTTCATTAATAATCCTGTCTTTCCTTTCAAATATCTCATCATCTCTAGATTTTTCCATTGTCTTTTTAAGTTCCTCAATCTCTTTTTCAATTGAGGAAACCTTGCTATTTCTGTATCTGATAATCAGCTGAATCAGTTCTAAAGAACACTTATCTAGTAATTGATCCCATTCCTTTTGATAATTAGTATCATCTTGGAATATTGATGGTTTAAAGAGCCGAAGGCCCCTAGGGATCATTTTCTTATTTACATATTGTTGTAAATTGATACTATCCAGCCAATTTCTGGATTCTGCTTTTAGGAGACTCTCTAATTTATAGAAGTCTCTCATTATATCAGGTTTATCAGATACAGATTGTTTGACATTAGCATCTCCCAAATTGGACCAATAGGACTGCCTTCTATCATTACGTTCCTTAACATTAGAGAAACAGCTCATGGTCGCAGCACTTGCTGACCCAAAAACTACAAAGTACAAATAATATATATGCTAGTGCGCGACCAACAGCGGCTGGTAAGAGGAAGGTCAATTCCTCAGAACTAAACAATAGATAAAGAAAAATGTGTACCAGCGCTGGCTGTACAAATTAATAATAAATTTTTTAAAAATACAATGACAATAAATTAAAATAGTAATAATAATAATAATAATAAGGATGGTGTGTTCTTATGTAAAAAAGTAACAATTTATTTATATATCATATATGACATTACTAAAAAGAAGGAATTCCTTTTGCCAACACGATGGCAGTAAAATTAAGATATATCTTTATCTGGTAAAACTTTCATGGGTTTCACAATCTCCTATATTAGAATTTGTCCATTCCTAGGCTAGGACAGCCTCCCTTTATGCAGTTCACTGTGGATAGATAGTTACCGGGTCCCCACGTTGGTAGGCATCAGCTTTGGAGCAAGTCCATTTGTAGCTGTAGGGGTGCTGGTTAGACCGGTTTAAATGATTTGATCCAGTGATGGGAGCGAAGTCCAAAAGATATACCGAAGGATGACCAGGCTTTGGCGAGCCAATGGAGAGTGAAGTCCAGATTGTATAAATGAGCTCAACGCGTTTCACTGGTACAGTCCAGCTTCCTCAGGAGCATATGATCCATAGGTATGGGATCTCATATTTATACCCTGCTTAATGAACTCAATAAGCGCCATCTGTTTAGGTAATTATTAATACATAAGAACAACAACCATCCAAAGCAATATAAAAATTCACACCCATAAGCATAATCTTAATATTAAACTCAAAATTATCTTTAATCATAAAAACGAGTATTGTAACTTCATTTAAAAGGAAAAGAATATAAGATAGTGCCGGTCACGTGACATGTCTCATCACGTGATCGGCCTGAGAGCAGTCCCATTGGTCCAAAATGGAGTGACAGCGGTCACATGGTCTCTCCCATGTGACCGTATACAAAGATCCCCTTCTTGCGAGGTACTTCCCTATCTCTAAATGAGACTCGGAACTCCGCCGTCTCATTGGTGGTTCTATAACACCTGATGTTGTGCCCACGTGACGCGCGTCATTGCCCGTCCTTACGTGAGCGCAGTAAGCATGCCGTGGATTCCCCTTCATACTAGAGACCCGGAAGTTTATAGGGTTTCCTCATTAAGGAGTTTAGGCCGCCCCAGGCTTCCCCTGTGTTCCACTAAGGATTTCCCAGGTAGTCATGGCAACCCGTTCAGCGTAACTGATCCATCCAGCTTAGATCGAATTGCTATGTCTCATTGGTGAAAGCTTCTTTTAGTGGTAAAGACAATGATACATAGAAAAAACATAGAAGATTTATAAAAGACTACTATCCTTCCCTTATAGCACATATGTACATATTCTTTATAATATCATAGATGTCATATTAAGGACTCACAAGGAATTACAGATTTTTGAATATTGTTGAAATTGAAAGAACAGACAAGATATTTATATACATTAAGATGTTAAATTTTTGATACACATATAATTCACTATGGTTAACACCCTAAACATTAAATCATGTTAATTAATGAATTGTAATCATTCGTAGACCTAAATAACAGAATTCAGTTCTATAGCCTCGTTTAGTCCATCTGGATGTAGCGAATTGTATTTGAGCATCCAGAAGACTTCCCTACGGCATAGTTGATTAAACCTATCACCTCCTCTATCTGTTGGTATGATGTGTTCAAGGCTAATGATGGAAAGACAAGCAGGATTGCTTTCATGTTTATCTGAGTAGTGTCGTGAGACACTGTGGGTCTCTATTTTGCGTAGTATGTTTCGGCGATGTTCCATAAAACGTGTGTGTAATGCTCTCGTGGTTCTGCCTACATAATTAAGGCCACAGCTACATGTTAGCACATAAATCACGAATTTTGAGTCACAATTCATGAAAGATTTGAGGCTATATTTCTCAGAAGAACCAGGTATAGAAATGTGTGTGGTTTTACGTTCCATGTGATGACACATGGTACATCTATTCTTTCCACACCTATGAAATCCTACTGGTTTGGTGGTTAACCATTCTGCACCACCGCCTCTTTCTTTCGTTACTGCTGATCTAAAATGACTGGGAGCTAGAATGGTTTTGAGGGCCCTATTTTTCTTATATATAATTTGTGGCTTATTAGGTAACAAACTCCCTAAAACATTATCCTGTTTAAGTATCCTGTAGTTCTTATTAACAATGGTCTTGATCTCATTAGCACATCTATTGTATTTACATATAAAGGCGACTTCTCTGTCCTTAGAATCTTTTTCGGCATTTTTGTTCTTTGACGGGATAAGTAGGTCTTGTCTATCCATAGCTAAGACTTCCTTTAGGGCCTTATCTAGAATATGTTGTGGATATTCCCTGTTTATGAAAGAGTCTATAAGTTGATTGGCCTGTATTTTGAAGATGTCTATGTTGGAACAATTGCGTCTAAGTCGCATTAATTGCCCCTTGGGAATATTATTCTTCCAGGGGGCATGATGAGCACTTCTATAATGCAAATAGGAGTTAGTATTAACCGGTTTGATAAAATTGGATGTAATGATTCTATTGTCTTTTATCTCGAGGGTCACATCCAGGAAGTTGACACGGTCCCTATCATAAGTGAAAGTGAAATTAAGATTGTGCAAATTAGACTGTAGGTGCGAAACAAATATATTAGCTGAGAGAAAATCCCCATCCCAAATAATAAAAAGATCATCTATGTACCGTCCATAGAAAACCAGGTTCGCCTCCCAGTCCGCGCCCCACACGTGTCAATAGGGACCGTGTCAACTTCCTGGATGTGAGGGTTGGACAAGGGGGTCATATCCAGGGACGAATCACGGTTCCTATTACCACAATTCCCCACATTTTATTTTCTTCCAAAGATTCACAAGTCCCTCACTGCACCACCGGGACGCCCAATTATTTCTGGTATCAATTCACTCACATCTAATCTTTCATTTTATATTGATGCATTTCTTCAACCACATGTACCACGTTTGAAATCACATTTAAAAGATACTAAAGACTTCTTAAACAAAATTCAACACATTCAGTGGAAGGAGACATATGCCTTCCTCACACTGGATGTTCAGGCTCTTTATACGAACATACCACATAATACTGGTCTCAAAGTTATTACAGATTTGTTACGTAAGACACAGGTTCTTGACGAACAGCATCAATCTTTTCTTATCCAATGTATTTCTTTCATTCTTACACACAATTATTTTATTTTTAATCACAAATATTATTTACAACTCACAGGTACCGCCATGGGAACCAGATTCGCCCCCAGCTACGCCAATCTCTACATGGGGGACTTTGATGACGCCCGCGTGTGGGGCGCGGACTGGGAGGCGAACCTGGTTTTCTATGGACGGTACATAGATGATCTTTTTATTATTTGGGATGGGGATTTTCTCTCAGCTAATATATTTGTTTCGCACCTACAGTCTAATTTGCACAATCTTAATTTCACTTTCACTTATGATAGGGACCGTGTCAACTTCCTGGATGTGACCCTCGAGATAAAAGACAATAGAATCATTACATCCAATTTTATCAAACCGGTTAATACTAACTCCTATTTGCATTATAGAAGTGCTCATCATGCCCCCTGGAAGAATAATATTCCCAAGGGGCAATTAATGCGACTTAGACGCAATTGTTCCAACATAGACATCTTCAAAATACAGGCCAATCAACTTATAGACTCTTTCATAAACAGGGAATATCCACAACATATTCTAGATAAGGCCCTAAAGGAAGTCTTAGCTATGGATAGACAAGACCTACTTATCCCGTCAAAGAACAAAAATGCCGAAAAAGATTCTAAGGACAGAGAAGTCGCCTTTATATGTAAATACAATAGATGTGCTAATGAGATCAAGACCATTGTTAATAAGAACTACAGGATACTTAAACAGGATAATGTTTTAGGGAGTTTGTTACCTAATAAGCCACAAATTATATATAAGAAAAATAGGGCCCTCAAAACCATTCTAGCTCCCAGTCATTTTAGATCAGCAGTAACGAAAGAAAGAGGCGGTGGTGCAGAATGGTTAACCACCAAACCAGTAGGATTTCATAGGTGTGGAAAGAATAGATGTACCATGTGTCATCACATGGAACGTAAAACCACACACATTTCTATACCTGGTTCTTCTGAGAAATATAGCCTCAAATCTTTCATGAATTGTGACTCAAAATTCGTGATTTATGTGCTAACATGTAGCTGTGGCCTTAATTATGTAGGCAGAACCACGAGAGCATTACACACACGTTTTATGGAACATCGCCGAAACATACTACGCAAAATAGAGACCCACAGTGTCTCACGACACTACTCAGATAAACATGAAAGCAATCCTGCTTGTCTTTCCATCATTAGCCTTGAACACATCATACCAACAGATAGAGGAGGTGATAGGTTTAATCAACTATGCCGTAGGGAAGTCTTCTGGATGCTCAAATACAATTCGCTACATCCAGATGGACTAAACGAGGCTATAGAACTGAATTCTGTTATTTAGGTCTACGAATGATTACAATTCATTAATTAACATGATTTAATGTTTAGGGTGTTAACCATAGTGAATTATATGTGTATCAAAAATTTAACATCTTAATGTATATAAATATCTTGTCTGTTCTTTCAATTTCAACAATATTCAAAAATCTGTAATTCCTTGTGAGTCCTTAATATGACATCTATGATATTATAAAGAATATGTACATATGTGCTATAAGGGAAGGATAGTAGTCTTTTATAAATCTTCTATGTTTTTTCTATGTATCATTGTCTTTACCACTAAAAGAAGCTTTCACCAATGAGACATAGCAATTCGATCTAAGCTGGATGGATCAGTTACGCTGAACGGGTTGCCATGACTACCTGGGAAATCCTTAGTGGAACACAGGGGAAGCCTGGGGCGGCCTAAACTCCTTAATGAGGAAACCCTATAAACTTCCGGGTCTCTAGTATGAAGGGGAATCCACGGCATGCTTACTGCGCTCACGTAAGGACGGGCAATGACGCGCGTCACGTGGGCACAACATCAGGTGTTATAGAACCACCAATGAGACGGCGGAGTTCCGAGTCTCATTTAGAGATAGGGAAGTACCTCGCAAGAAGGGGATCTTTGTATACGGTCACATGGGAGAGACCATGTGACCGCTGTCACTCCATTTTGGACCAATGGGACTGCTCTCAGGCCGATCACGTGATGAGACATGTCACGTGACCGGCACTATCTTATATTCTTTTCCTTTTAAATGAAGTTACAATACTCGTTTTTATGATTAAAGATAATTTTGAGTTTAATATTAAGATTATGCTTATGGGTGTGAATTTTTATATTGCTTTGGATGGTTGTTGTTCTTATGTATTAATAATTACCTAAACAGATGGCGCTTATTGAGTTCATTAAGCAGGGTATAAATATGAGATCCCATACCTATGGATCATATGCTCCTGAGGAAGCTGGACTGTACCAGTGAAACGCGTTGAGCTCATTTATACAATCTGGACTTCACTCTCCATTGGCTCGCCAAAGCCTGGTCATCCTTCGGTATATCTTTTGGACTTCGCTCCCATCACTGGATCAAATCATTTAAACCGGTCTAACCAGCACCCCTACAGCTACAAATGGACTTGCTCCAAAGCTGATGCCTACCAACGTGGGGACCCGGTAACTATCTATCCACAGTGAACTGCATAAAGGGAGGCTGTCCTAGCCTAGGAATGGACAAATTCTAATATAGGAGATTGTGAAACCCATGAAAGTTTTACCAGATAAAGATATATCTTAATTTTACTGCCATCGTGTTGGCAAAAGGAATTCCTTCTTTTTAGTAATGTCATATATGATATATAAATAAATTGTTACTTTTTTACATAAGAACACACCATCCTTATTATTATTATTATTATTACTATTTTAATTTATTGTCATTGTATTTTTAAAAAATTTATTATTAATTTGTACAGCCAGCGCTGGTACACATTTTTCTTTATCTATTGTTTAGTTCTGAGGAATTGACCTTCCTCTTACCAGCCGCTGTTGGTCGCGCACTAGCATATATATTATTTGGCAAATCAGTTAGTGCCTGTTCAGGCGTCTCAAACACCGTCAGGGGCTCTAAAGCGCCCGTTACCTCAGATGGTCGACACAGACCCAGACACGGATACTGACTCCAGTGTCGACGGTGAGGAAACAAACGTGATTTCCAGTAGGGCCACACGTTACATGATCACGGCAATGAAGGAGGTTTTGAACATTTCTGATACTACAAGTACCACAAAAAAGGGTATTATGTGTGGCGTGAAAAAACTACCCGTAGTTTTTCCTGAATCAGATGAATTAAATGAGGTGTGTGATGAAGCGTGGGTTTCCCCCGATAAAAAACTGCTAATTTCTAAAAAATTATTGGCATTATACCCTTTCCCGCCAGAGGTTAGGGCGCGTTGGGAAACACCCCCTAGGGTAGATAAGGCGCTCACACGCTTATCAAAACAAGTGGCGTTACCGTCTCCTGATACGGCCGCCCTCAAGGAGCCAGCTGATAGGAAGCTGGAAAATATCCTAAAAAGTATATACACACATACTGGTGTTATACTGCGACCAGCAATCGCCTCAGCCTGGATGTGCAGTGCTGGGGTGGCTTGGTCGGATTCCCTGACTGAAAATATTGATACCCTGGACAGGGACAGTATATTATTGACTATAGAGCATTTAAAGGATGCATTTCTATATATGCGAGATGCACAGAGGGATATTTGCACCCTGGCATCAAGAGTAAGTGCGCTGTCCATTTCTGCCAGAAGAGGGTTATGGACGCGACAGTGGTCAGGTGATGCGGATTCCAAACGGCATATGGAAGTATTGCCGTATAAAGGGGAGGAGTTATTTGGGGTCGGTCTATCGGACCTGGTGGCCACGGCAACGGCTGGGAAATCCACCTTTTTACCCCAGGTCACCTCTCAGCAGAAAAAGACACCGTCTTTTCAGGCTCAGTCCTTTCGTCCCCATAAGGGCAAGCGGGCAAAAGGCCACTCATTTCTGCCCCGGGGCAGAGGAAGGGGAAAAAGACTGCAGCAGGCAGCCTCTTCCCAGGAACAGAAGCCCTCCCCCGCTTCTGCCAAGTCCTCAGCATGACGCTGGGGCCTTACAAGCGGACTCAGGTACGGTGGGGGGCCGTCTCAAGAATTTCAGCGCGCAGTGGGCTCACTCGCAAGTGGACCCCTGGATCCTGCAGGTAGTATCTCAGGGGTACAAATTGGAATTCGAGACGTCTCCCCCTCGCCGGTTCCTGAAGTCTGCTTTACCAACGTCTCCCTCCGACAGGGAGGCGGTATTGGAAGCCATTCACAAGCTGTATTCCCAGCAGGTGATAATAAAGGTACCCCTCCTACAACAGGGAAAGGGGTATTATTCCACGCTGTTTGTGGTACCGAAGCCGGACGGCACGGTGAGACCTATTTTAAATCTGAAATCCTTGAACACTTACATACAAAGGTTCAAATTCAAGATGGAGTCACTCAGAGCAGTGATAGCGAACCTGGAAGAAGGGGACTATATGGTGTCTCTGGACATCAAGGATGCTTACCTCCATGTCCCAATTTGCCCTTCTCACCAAGGGTACCTCAGGTTTGTGGTACAGAACTGTCATTATCAGTTTCAGACGCTGCCGTTTGGATTGTTCACGGCACCCCGGGTCTTTACCAAGGTAATGGCCGAAATGATGATTCTTCTTCGAAGAAAAGGCGTCTTAATTATCCCTTACTTGGACGATCTCCTAATAAGGGCAAGGTCCAGGGAACAGTTAGAGGTCGGAGTAGCACTATCTCAGGTAGTGCTACGACAGCACGGGTGGATTCTAAATATTCCAAAATCGCAGCTGATTCCAACGACACGTCTTCTGTTCCTAGGGATGATTCTGTACACAGTCCAGAAAAAGGTGTTTCTCCCGGAGGAGAAAGCCAGGGAGTTATCCGAGCTAGTCAGGAACCTCCTAAAACCAGGCCAAGTGTCAGTGCATCAATGCACAAGGGTCCTGGGAAAAATGGTGGCTTCTTACGAAGCGATTCCATTCGGCAGATTCCATGCAAGAACTTTTCAGTGGGATCTGCTGGACAAATGGTCCGGATCGCATCTTCAGATGCATCAGCGGATAACCCTGTCTCCGAGGACAAGGGTGTCTCTCCTGTGGTGGTTGCAGAGTGCTCATCTTCTAGAGGGCCGCAGATTCGGCATTCAGGACTGGGTCCTGGTGACCACGGATGCCAGCCTGAGAGGCTGGGGAGCAGTCACACAGGGAAGAAATTTCCAAGGCTTATGGTCAAGCATGGAAACGTCTTTTCACATAAATATCCTGGAACTAAGGGCCATTTACAATGCCCTAAGTCAAGCAAGGCCTCTGCTTCAGGGTCAGCCGGTGTTGATCCAGTCGGACAACATCACGGCAGTTGCCCACGTAAACAGACAGGGCGGCACAAGAAGCAGTAGAGCGATGGCAGAAGCTGCAAGGATTCTTCGCTGGGCGGAAAATCATGTGATAGCACTGTCAGCAGTGTTCATTCCCGGAGTGGACAACTGGGAAGCAGATTTTCTCAGCAGACACGATCTCCACCCGGGAGAGTGGGGACTTCATCCAGAAGTCTTCCAAGTGATTGTAAACCGTTGGGAAAAACCAAAGGTGGACATGATGGCGTCCCGCCTCAACCAAAAACTAGACAGGTATTGCGCCAGGTCAAGGGACCCTCAGGCAATAGCGGTGGACGCTCTGGTAACACCGTGGGTGTACCAGTCAGTGTATGTGTTCCCTCCTCTGCCTCTCATACCAAAGGTACTGAGGATTATAAAACGGAGAGGAGTAAGAACTATACTCGTGGCTCCGGATTGGCCAAGAAGGACTTGGTACCCGGAACTTCAAGAGATGCTCACGGAGGATCAGTGGCCTCTACCTCTAAGAAGGGACCTGCTTCAGCAAGGACCCTGTCTGTTCCAAGACTTACCGCGGCTGCGTTTGACGGCATGGCGGTTGAACGCCGGATCCTGAAGGAAAAAGACATTCCAGATGAAGTCATCCCTACCTTGATCAAAGCCAGGAAGGATGTAACTGCACAACATTATCACCATATTTGGAGGAAATATGTTGCGTGGTGCGAGGCCAGGAAGGCCCCGACAGAGGAATTTCAACTAGGTCGTTTCCTGCATTTCCTGCAAACAGGACTGTCCATGGGCCTAAAATTAGGATCCATTAAGGTTCAAATTTCGGCCTTGTCGATTTTCTTCCAGAAAGAATTGGCTTCAGTTCCTGAAGTCCAGACTTTTTTTGTAAAGGGGGTACTGCATATACAGCCTCCCTTTGTGCCTCCAGTGGCACCCTGGGATCTAAATGTGGTTTTGGGATTCCTAAAATCACATTGGTTCGAACCACTTGCCACAGTGGATTTAAAATATCTCACATGGAAAGTGGTAATGCTATTGGCCCTGGCTTCAGCCAGGCGCGTATCAGAATTGGCAGCTTTATCCTATAAAAGCCCTTACCTGATATTTCATTCGGATAGGGCGGAATTGAGGACTCGCCCTCAATTTCTCCCTAAGGTGGTTTCAGCGTTTCACCTAAACCAACCTATTGTGGTGCCTGCGGCTACTGGGGACTTGGAGGACTCCAAGTTACTGGATGTAGTCAGGGCCCTGAAAATATATGTTACCAGGACGGCTGGAGTCAGGAAATCTGACTCGCTGTTTATATTGTATGCACCCAACAAGCTGGGTGCTCCTGCTTCTAAGCAGACTATTGCTCGTTGGATTTGTAGTACAATTCAGCTTGCACATTCTGTGGCAGGCCTGCCACAGCCAAAATCTGTCAATGCCCATTCCACAAGGAAGGTGGGCTCATCTTGGGCGGCTGCCCGAGGGGTCTCGGCTTTACAACTTTGCCGAGCAGCTACGTGGTCAGGGGAAAACACGTTTGTAAAATTCTACAAATTTGATACCCTGGCTAAGGAGGACCTGGAGTTCTCTCATTCGGTGCTGCAGAGTCATCCGCACTCTCCCGCCCGTTTGGGAGCTTTGGTATAATCCCCATGGTCCTGACGGAGTCCCAGCATCCACAAGGACGTCAGAGAAAATAAGAATTTACTTACCGATAATTCTATTTCTCGTAGTCCGTGGTGGATGCTGGGCGCCCATCCCAAGTGCGGATTGTCTGCAATACTTGTACATAGTTATTGTTGCCAAAAATTCGGGTTTTGTTGTAGTGAGCCATCTGTTCTGGAGGCTCCTCATGTTATCATACTGTTAACTGGGTTTAGATCACAAGTTATATGGTGTGATTGGTGTGGCTGGTATGAGTCTTACCCGGGATTCAAAAATCCTTCCTTATTGTGTACGCTCGTCCGGGCACAGTATCTTAACTGAGGCTTGGAGGAGGGTCATAGGGGGAGGAGCCAGTGCACACCAGGTAGTCCTAAAGCTTTTACTTTTGTGCCCAGTCTCCTGCGGAGCCGCTATTCCCCATGGTCCTGACGGAGTCCCAGCATCCACTACGGACTACGAGAAATAGAATTATCGGTAAGTAAATTCTTATTATAATCTCACTCCTATTCCCATAGGTTTGTACTTAGTACACCATAAATACTTTGAGTGTGCCACATAATACTGGGGAAGACCATATATAATGACTGTTATACATGTCCCGCACATGCTCCCCTATCACATGGAGGAAAATGAATGCCTTAGTTTTATGTTCCAATCCCCCATGCAGGAGTGTATAATAGGGGCTGATGGCTCCTGATGTACGATATACACCAGAGAGTGTGGTGGGGAGACTGGTCAGATCTCTGGGCTGGTAACACACACAGTGACATGATGTGAGGGGGAGAGCAGGAGTATAATAGGGGCTGATGGATTCTGATGTACGAGATACACCAGAGAGTGTGGGGAGGAGACTGGTCAGATCTCTGGGCTGGTAACACAGAGTGAGATGATGTGAGGGGGAGAGCAGGAGTATAATAGCGGTTGATGGCTTCTGATGTACGAGATACACCAGAGAGTGTGGAAAGGAGACTGGTCAGATCTCTGGGCTGGTAACACAGAGTGACATGATGTGAGGGGGAGAGCAGGAGTATAATAGGGGCTGATGGCTCCTGATGTATGAGATACACCAGAGAGTGTAGGGAGGAGACTGGTCAGAACTCTGGGCTGGTAACACAGTGACATGATGTGAGGGGTAGAGACGGAGTATAATAGGGGCTGATGGCTTTTAACTCCCTCATTAGTTTAGACTGACAGAGAAAACAGGATTTTGGTACTTACCGGTAAATCAATTTCTCTGATTCCACAGGGGACAGTGGAGGCTAATGACCGTGGGGTATAGATGGGTGAATAAGTGGAGCCGGCCCTTTAAATTTATACATGTGACTAGTTCCTACGCCTCTATGCCCCCCTCCAGACCAGTTAAGAGAAACTGAGCCAGAGGAGAGACAGAGAGAACACAACTCTAGGGGAGGTTAAACATATGAAACAGAATCTGATAATTCATAGAACAATATGCATAAACAGATGCAGTCACAACATAACACCACACATGCAATGACAGGAAAAGCAGCGCAGGACAGGCATCCAGTGTCCTCTGTGGAATCAGAGAAATGGATTTACCGGTAAGAACCAAAATCCAATTTTCTCCTTCATCCACTAGGGGACACTGGAGGCCAATGACATTGGGGACACCCCAGAGCACTCTACACAGGTAGGTGAGCGCTGTGAAACCTGCAACATAGAGCTGCAAAGATCTCAAACCAGTAGAATCTGACCAAAGTCGTTTGGCCAGACCAGGTAGCCGCACGACACAGGTTGCATAGTTGAAACCCCTCGGGCAGCTGCCCCTGAAGGTCCCAAACCTGTGGAGTGTGCAGAATTGGATGAAGGTGGAGTTTGAGAGGAAGCCAAATAGGCCTGCTGAATAGGCAGGCAAATACAGCGAGATGTCAGCGTTGACGCAGGCCAACACGGCGTATCAACAACATAGAGGACAAAGTGTCTCTGATTTCCTCAGCTGAGCCGTCTGGTCTACAGAGATGTGCAGGGCCTGTACCGCCTCCAAGGATTGTGAGGATGTAGAATCCTCCAAAAGATCAGGTAACACTATGGTCTGGTTAATTGGAAAGAAAACACCTGAGGCAGAAATTCCTGCATTGTGCAGAGTTTCACGCTAACCCTCTGGAAGATTAGATAAGCAGAGCGACGCAAGAGAGCTCTCAGTTCCAAGACCAGTCTGGCTGAAGCCAAAGCGAGAAGAATCAGTCTTCCAGGAGAGAAATTTGAAGTCAGCCGTCTTCAACAGCTCGAAGAAGGAGGACTGGAGGAAAAACAGAACCAGGTTTAGGTCCCAAGGTGCAGTGGGAGGAGCAAAGGGAGGCTGAAGACAAATCACCGCCTTGACAAAAAAATTCTACAGTTCCTGTATTAAGACCAGAATGCTCTGGAAAAAACATTAAGAAAGCAGATATCTGCACTTACAACCAGAGGTGAAGAAACGATGAACGGTTTGGAAAAGGAAATCTATTATGTACTCCTGGGAGACCAGGCTTCCCCAGGTGAGAGGGTAGCCAGTCATGCAGCTGGTCTGCTGGTAGTCTTAAGATCCTGGTTCAAGAGACTGCTGCGGTTCAACCTCTACCTCAGGTACATGAAAGGACCACAAAAACGGGTCAGAATATGTTCTCTGTGGAGTCACCTGAAAATGAGTTTCTACAGATTCTGCATCTGTCTGCCAATGGCGAAGCCATAGGGCTCTATAGGCTGAGATTGCCAATGTAGAACAGGAGAGAGCACATCTCTAAAAGCATCCTCTAAACCAAGAGCAGATTAACAAATAAGTACTGCAAGTGACAAGATCAGCTCCTGGGAGACCAGCTTGCTACCCTGTTGACAGCCCCTTGGCCCAGGCATCAATAGCCATGTAAATCCAGGAACCAACAAGAGCAGGGCGAAAGATTATCCCTCCCACAGTGAAATTAGACTCAAGCGTAGTCTCCAACTTACAATTTGATGGTTCCTTTAGGGAAGTAGCACCAAACTGGTAGTACAGTTGTCTTTGACAGACGTGACGCGTATAGTTCCCCTGTTGGAGGAGTCTCCTACCGTACTCTGCTTTCTGTGGGAGAAAAAAAAAAAAGGAAGAGGCAAGCAGAAGCCATGAAACTTTTTATATTTCCAAGGTAATGTTATCTGGTCATCTAATTCCTGTTGGGAAATGACCAAAGATCCTTGTTTCTTCCCAAAAAGGGAAGGTTGCGAAGGTCCGTGGTTGGTGACCTCAGGTGCCTGAACCACTGCCAGGATCATTGGCTCTATGTCCTTGTAATTGACCTCCGAGTGCTTCTAGGGAGTGACTTTCGTCAGAGATTTCCTGTCTCAAGTGTGGAAGACTGTTCCTCCATCAAAGAGACATCTGATAACACAACAGACGGTAAAAGGGCCTCTCCTGTAGGACCCAATATCTTGGTTATACCCGCCACTGACAGAGCCTGCGCCCAAGCCGGTCCTGATGTAGGCATCTACGCTGCCCTCTGTGATCTGGAGGCCTCTCTATCCTTCAAGAGGATAAAGCTGACACGATTTCTGTGGCATGAACACTGCTGGAGCTTGTGAAACTGAATACCAGCCTTACTTGAGTAACAGAACAGAGACACCTCCTGGGTACCTAAGTCTGCACTGAGCTAAGCTTTGCACCTTCAATGTCCAAGTTGGCACATTTAACAAATGTTTTACATATCAGCGCTGTCGCTGTGTAGGAATCTGTATATGCGCCCAGCAGTGCCATGGTGTAGAGCGTGCAACGGGCTGTTTACTGACCCCTAGACTCTCCGCTAGTCAGGGAGCCTGGGTATACTCACGGCTGCCGTGCTGGTCGGTGGCCTGGGGGTGATCCGAATGCAAGCGGCCATGTTGGGACTGACACAGAGACTGATGTCTCTGCAGCCGGGAACCTGGGCACCAACCTCAAGAGGTGGGAACGGGTTCCCCTGACAGCTCCCACATCGCAGGCAGACAGGATCAGTGCTGTCTGCCCATCCCCTGCTTGAGATTGCAGCTTTGATAAAAAAAAAAAAAAATCTAGAGAAAGCCAAGAGAGCAACCAGCTCCCTCTGGCACATTTTATAACTGGAGAGGGGGCATAGAGGAGGAGGAGCCAGTCACACTTATAAATTTAAAGTGCTGACTCTACTTATGCCCCCGTCTACAGCCCACTGTCATTAGCCTCCAGTGTCCCCTGTGGATGAAGGAGGAAAGATTGTTGTAATAATAAGATTTTAAACCTACCGGTAAATCTTTTTCTCGTAGACCGTAGAGGATGCTGGGGACTCCGTAAGGATCATGGGGATAGACGGGCTCCGCAGGAGACATGGGCACTTTAAGAAAGACTTTAGGTATGGGTGTGCACTGGCTCCTCCCTCTATGCCCCTCCTCCAGACCTCAGTTAGAGAAACTGTACCCAGAGGAGACGGACAGTACGAGGAAAGGATTTTTGTTAATCCAAGGGCAAGATTCATACCAGCCACATCAATCACACCGTATAACTTGTGATATACTAACCAGTTTACAGTATGAAAACAACATAGCATCAGTCCAAGACCGATGAAAACTATAACATAATCCTTATTTAAGCAAAACTATATACAAGTCTTGCAGAAGTAGTCCGCACTTGGGACGGGCGCCCAGCATCCTCTACGGACTACGATAAAAAGATTTACCGGCAGGTTTAAAATCTTATTTTCTCTTACGTCCTAGAGGATGCTGGGGACTCCGTAAGGACCATGGGGATTATACCAAAACTCCCAAACGGGCGGGAGAGTGCGGATGACTCTGCAGCACCGATTGAGCAAACAGGAGGTCCTCCTCAGCCAGGGTATCAAACTTATAGAATTTTGCAAAGGTGTTTGAACCCGACCAAGAAGCAGCTCGGCACAGCTGTAGTGCCGAGACCCCTCGGGCAGCCGCCCAAGAAGAGCCCACCTTCCTAGTGGAATGGGCCTTGACCGATTTTGGTAACTGCAATCCAGCCGTAGAATGAGCCTGCTGAATCGTGTTACAGATCCAGCGAGCAATAGTCTGCTTTGAAGCAGGGGCGCCAACCTTGTTGGCCGCATATAGGACAAACAGTGCTTCTGTTTATCTGACTCTAGCCGTTCTGGCCACGTAAATTTTCAAAGCCCTGACTACATCAAGGGACTCGGAATCCTCCAAGTCGCGCGTAGCCACAGGCACCACAATAGCTTGGTTCATATGAAAAGATGACACCACCTTAGGCAAGAATTGAGGGCGGGTCCGCAATTCCGCTCTATCCATATAGAAAACTAGATAGGGGCTTTTATGAGACAAAGCCGCCAATTCCGACACTCGCCTAGCCGAAGCCAAGGCTAACAACATGACCATTTTCCAAGTGAAATATTTTAGTTTCACTGTTTTAAGTGGTTCAAACCAGTGCGACTTAAGGAAACTCAACACCACGTTAAGGTCCCAAGGCGCCATCGGAGGTACAAAAGGAGGCTGAATATGCAGCACTCCCTTTACAAAAGTCTGTACTTCTGGGAGAGAAGCCAATTCCTTTTGAAAGAAAATGGATAAGGCCGAAATCTGAACCTTAATGGAGCCTAATTTTAGGCCCAAATTCACTCCAGTTTGTAGGAAGTGAAGGAAACGGTCCAGATGGAATTCTTCCGGAGGAGCATTCCTGGCCTCACACCAAGCAACATATTTTCGCCATATACGGTGATAATGTTTAGCTGTCACGTCCTTCCTAGCCTTTTATAGTAGGAATGACCTCATCCGGAATGCCCTTTTCCGCTAGGATCCGGCGTTCAACCGCCATGCCGTCAAACGCAGCCGCGGTAAGTCTTGGAACAGACAGGGCCCCTGTTGCAACAGGTCCTGTCATAGAGGAAGAGGCCATGGATCTTCGGTGAGCATTTCCAGTAGATCCGGATACCAGGTCCTTCGTGGCCAATCTGGAACAATGAGAATTGTCTGTACTCCTCTTTTCCTTATTATTCTCAACACCTTTGGGATAAGAGGAAGAGGAGGAAACACATAGACCGACTGGAACACCCACGGTGTCACTAAGGCGTCTACAGCTACCGCCTGAGGGTCTTTTGATCTGGCGCAATACCTCTGCAGCTTTTTGTTGAGGCGGGATGCCATCATGTCTATCTGGGGCAGTCCCCACTGACTTGCAATCTGTGCGAAGACCTCCTGATGAAGTCCCCACTCTCCTGGATGCAGGTCGTGTCTGCTGAGAAAATCTGCTTCCCAGTTGTCCACTGCCGGAATGAACACTGCTGACAGTGCGCTTACATGATTTTCCGCCCAGCGAAGAATCCTGGTGGCTTCCGCCATTGCCACTCTGCTCCTTGTGCCGCCTTGGCGGTTTACATGAGCCACTGCGGTGATGTTGTCTGACTGGATCAGAACTGGTCAGTCGCACAGTAAGGTCTCCGCTTGACGTAGGGCGTTGTATATGGCCCTCAGTTCCAGGATGTTGATGTGAAGACAAGTCTCTTGACTTGACCAAAGACCTTGGAAGTTTCTTCCCTGCGTGACTGCTCCCCAACCTCGGAGGCTCACATCCGTGGTCACCAGGATCCAGTCCTGAATGCCGAACCTGCGGCCTTCTAGAAGGTGAGCACTCTGCAGCCACCACAGGAGAGATACCCTGGGTCTGGGGGACAGGGTGATCAACCGATACATTTGTAGATGTGACACGGACCACTTGTCCAATAGGTCCCATTGGAAAGTCCTTGCATGGAACCTGCAGAAGGGAATGGCTTCGTATGATGCCACCATCTTTCCCTGGACTCGAGTGCAGTGATGCACTGACACCTGTTTTGGCATCAATAAGTTCCTGACTAGAGTCATGAGTTCCTGAGCTTTTTCTATTGGAAGATAAACCCTTTTCTGGTCTGTATCCAGAATCATGCCCAAAAAAGTCAGACGAGTCGTAGGAACCAACTGCGATTTCGGGATATTAAGAATCCAGCCGTGTTGCTGTAACACCTTCAGTGAAAATGACATGCTGTTCAGTAACTGCTCTCTTGATCTCGCTTTTATGAGGAGATCGTCCAAGTACGGGATAATTGTGACACCTTGCTTGCGCAGGAGCACCATCATTTGCGCCATTATCTTGGTGAAAATCCTCGGGCCGTGGAAAGCCCAAACGGCAACTTCTGAAATTGGTAATGACAATCCTGTACCGCAAATCTCAGGTACGCCTGATGAGGTGGATAAATGGGAACATGAAGGTATGCATCCTTTATGTCCAGAGATACCATAAAATCCCCCCCTTCCAGGCTGGCGATGACCGCTCTGAGCGATTTCATCTTGAAATTGAACCTCTTCAAGTATAGGTTCAGGGATTTTAAATTTAAAATGGGTCTGACCGAACCGTCCGGTTTCGGGACCACAAATAGTGTTGAGTAATATCCCTTCCCTTGTTGAAGCAGGGGAACCTTGACCACCACCCGTTGAAGATACAATTTGTGAATTGCATTTAACACCCTCTCCCTTTCCGGGCGAGAAGCTGGTAGGCTGATTGGAAAAACCGGCGAGGAGGCACCTCTTCGAATTCCAGCTTGTAACCCTGGGAAACAATTTCTATTGCCCAGGGATCCACCTGAGTGTGAACCCAGATGTGGCTGAAAACTCGAAGACGTGCCCCCACTGGGGCGGACTCCTGTAGCGGAGCCCCAGCGTCATGCGGTGGATTTTGTAGAGGCTGGGGAGGACTACTGTTCCTGGGAACTAGCTGTGTTGTACAGCTTTTTTCCTCTGCCCTTAACACTGGCAAGAAAGGACGCACCTCGTACTTTCTTGTTTCTTTGTGATCGAAAGGACTGCATTTGATAATGTGGTGCTTTCTTAGGCTGTGAGGGAATTTAAGGTAGAAAATTTGATTTACCAGCTGTAGCTGTGGAGACCAGGTCCGAGAGACCTTCCCCAAACAATTCCTCACCCTTGTAAGGTAAAACCTCCCTATGCCTCTTTGAGTCGGCATCACCTGTCCATTGCCGGGTCTATAGGACTCGTCTAGCAGAAATGGACATCGCGTTGATTCTAGAACCCAGTAGACTAATGTCTCTTTGAGCATCTCTCATATATAAGACCGCATCTTTTATATGCCCTAGGGTCAATAAAATGGTATCCTTATCTAGGGTCTCAATATCCGCTGATAAGGTATCTGTCCATGCTGCTACCGCGCTACAAACCCAGGCCGATGCAATCGCCGGTCTGAGTAAGGTACCAGAATGTGTGTAAATGGACTTCAAGATAACCTCCTGCTTGCGGTCAGCAGGGTCCCTGAGGGTAGCCGTATCTTGGGATGGCAGCTCTACCTTTTTGGATAAGCGTGTTAATGCCTTGTCCACCCTAGGGGAGGATTCCCACCGTATCCTGACCGTTGGCGGGAAAGGATACGCCATAAGAATCCTTTTGGGAATCTGCAGTTTTTTGTCTGGAGATTCCCAAGCTTTTTCACATAATTCGTTCAACTCATGTGAGGGGGGAAAGGTTACCTCAGGTTTCTTTCCCTTATAAATGTGTACCCTCGTGTCAGGGATAGGGGGTTCCTCTGTGATATGCAAAACATCTTTTATTGCAATGATCATATATCGAATACATTTTGCCACCTTTGGCTGTAATTTTGCATCATCGTAGTCGACACTGGAGTCAGAATCCGTGTCGGTATCTGTATCTACAATTTGGGATAGTGGGCGCTTTTGAGACCCCGAAGGTCCCTGCGACATAGGGACAGACATGGGTTGACTCCCTGGCTGTTCCTTAGCTTCAGCTTTGTCTAATCTTTTGTGCAATAAATTTATATTAGCACTGAAAACCTTCCACATATCCATCCAGTCAGGTGTCGGCGTTGTCGACGGAGACACCACACTCATTCTCTCCTCCTCCCCCCCCTGAAAGCCTTCTACCTCAGACATGTCGACACACGCGTACCGACACACCACACACTCAGGAAATCCTCTTATCTGAAGACAGTTCCCCCACAAGGCCCTTGGAGAGACAGAGAGAGAGTATGCCAGCACACACCCAGCGCTATATGACCCAGGAAAAAACACTATATAAATATATGTTTACCCAGTAGCGCTGTTTGTACATATATAAATGCGCCAAATTATGTGCCCCCCCTTCTTCAAAACCCTCTTTCACCGTGGTTAAGCAGGGGAGAGTCCGGGGAGCTTCCTCTCAGCGCTGTGCTGTAGAGAAAATGGCGCTAGTGAGTGCTGAGGGAGAAGCCCCGCCCCCTCTGCGGCGGGCTTCTGTCCCGCTCAAATATACTGAAAACTGGCGGGGGCTCATTATATATACACAGTGCCCAACTGTATATATACCTATTTTTGCCAGAAAGAGGTTTATATGCTGCCCAGGGTGCCCGCCCTGCACCCTTACAGTCACTGCTGTGTGTGAGGTGTATGGGAGCAATGGCGCACAGCTTCATCGCTATGCATTACCTCAGTGAAGATCATGAAGTACTCTGCCGCCTTTGAAGGCTTCTATGTTCCGGCTCTGTGAGGAGGACGGCGGCGCGGCTCTGGGACGGACGGCGAGGGTGAGACTTGCGTACCGATCCCTCTGGAGCTAATGGTGTCCAGTAGCCTAAGAAGCAGAGCCTTGAAACTCACAGAAGTAGGTCTGCTTCTCTCCCCTCAGTCCCTCGATGCAGGGAGTCTGTTGCCAGCAGGCTCCCTGAAAATAAAAAACCTAACAAAATACTTTCTGACAGGAAACTCAGGAGAGCTCCCTGTAATGCACCCAGTCTCCTCTGGGCACAGTAGCAAACTGAGGTCTGGAGGAGGGACACAGAGGGAGGAGCCAGTGCACACCCATACCTAAAGTCTTTCTTAAAGTGCCCATGTCTCCTGCGGAGCCCGTCTATCCTCATGGTCCTTACGGAGTCCCCAGCATCCTCTAGGACGCAAGACAAAATTTAGTAGGGAGAATGTGTGATTCGTTTCTGTAATAATTGCTTATTATTCACCTGTGCTGATATCTGAAGGCTTTTCCTCTTCCTGTTTAGCATCCCTCACATACATCTCTTCTTCCTTTGTATCTCCTGCCCTCATATTAGTCACATACGTCTCTTCTCTCTCTAGATCTTCTGCCTTCATATCACTTACATACGTCTCTTCTTCTCCCTTTATATCTTCAGCCTTCATATCACTCACATACGTCTCTTCTTCTCCCTCTGTATCTTCTGCCTTCATATCAGTAACATGTGTCTCTTCTTTTCCCGCTATATCTTCTGCCTTCAGATCACTCACATGCGTCTCTTCTTCTCCCTCTGTATCTTCTGCCTCATTATCAGTCACATATGTCGCTTCTTCTCCCTCTGTATCATCTGCATTCATATCAGTCATATACGTCTGCTCTTCTCCCTTCATATTAGACATATACAGCTCTTCTCCCTCTATATCTTCTGCCTCATTATCAATCACATACGTCGCTTCTTCTCCCTCTGTGTCTTCTGCCATAAAATCAGTCAGTTCTTCCTCCTAATAAACCATCATAACAAAATGACACAGCTGTTCTACAGATCATACAGTGAGTGACTTTGGTATATTAGTGATACCCTAAATCCCACCTACCTGATCCTCCTGTGGGATCCTGTGATTCTCCTCTGTACAATCCTGGGAATACAGAGGATGGGGACATCTCTCTGGGGTATCTCTGTTACTGGGACCATCTGTAGGAGACACACAGTGACTGAGTACAGTGCATATATGTGATTATCAGATGATGTGTGTATATAGGGGACCCCAACATGACAGTCTCCTCTTACCCAGCGATGTGAGGGGCCGGTGATTCTCCATCATCACGTTCTTGTACAGACCCCTGTGTTCCTCTATATACTCCCCCTCCTGCATGGAGAGATAGACAGTGACATCCTGACACCTTATAGGAACCTGACACACACAATGATACAGTCATCACCCAGACACATCCCCTGGTGTTACTGTATAATGTCCCATTCCCAGCAGTCACCTCTCCAGTCATCACCCAGACACATCTCCTGGTGTTACTGTATAATGTCCCATTCCCAGCAGTTACCTCTCCAGTCAGCAGCTGAATGATCTTGTTGGTGAGTTACAGGGTCTTCTGGTCACGGTCTATCTCATGTAGCAATGAGTGAGGTGGAGATACTGTGATGGGGGTCTGGGTCCTGCTCAGTCCTTCTGACACATGCAGATGGTTGCCGAGTGCTCCATACTCACCGGATGTCTTCTTCACTACTGTGTATTCTTTTGTATTGAAGCAGACACTAAATATCACTGTTTACATTTACTGATCCCCTCCCCTCTCCAGTCATGACTCTATTATTTCTATAGATATGTGATGTCACTGTGACACTCACAGATCCCCTCACCTCCCCAGTCATGTCCCTGTATTATTAATATAGATATAAGTGATGTCACGGTGACACTCCCAAATCCCCTCACCTCCCCAGTCATGTCCCTGTATTATTACTATAGATATAAGTGATGTCACTGTGACACTCACAGATTCCCTCCCCAATCACCAGGGCGAGATTATCCGCTATGTCTTGTGACTTGCTGCCCGTGTCCTTCCTCAGTGAAAATACGGAAAGTGTGACGTGTAATAAAGAGTCTGGATTCTCACAGCTGGAGTGTCTAGGACTAAATACAATACATATCACAGAGAACACAGAAAGGTGTAACACTGAGCAACCAGTAAGTCTCCACGCCATATTGCATAATGTTACACAAATGTTCCTCTCCTGGCCGGTTTCTTATGCCTATCGCACACATATTTGGTGCAATTCACTAAATTTGTTGAGGATTTTTTGATGTTTGTTTTAATATCATTCCACAAAATGAGAGATTTCCTGTGCCCAGATGTACATAAATGATGGGATTCCTGTGTGACAATTCAGTGTGTTGATTGATGACAGCAGACACACTCACTCCCAATCACACTGTACACCTTCTCCTGAGGAGGCAATTATGAGACCCATAGAGGCAGAATATAACCTGTGGTGCGCGCAGCGAGACCGCAATGGGCTTTCTAGTGCTCACCCCACTGCCAATATACTGACGCTCGCCCCTCTGCAGGGACCCCGGCCGCCGGTAACACATAGATTTTCCCCTTCCCTGTAATGGGCACACTTCCTCGTCTTCATGATTACCTTTTCTGCACTGGGATAGAACCCACCAGACATACACAAGTACACGCAGCCCCACGTATGTGTCTGCTGGGTGTACTACACTGTCACCCACCCGCACTGTGATGTGCCTACCGGTCACATGCCCCATTCCCATGTGGCCATCAGTGATACCCCCCTTGCCCAGTAGGTGACAGACCAGAGACACACACCTCCCCCCCAGGTCCCACGCAAATCGCTCGTGTAGGCATTGGTCACAAACTTCTCGCCCATGTAGCCACCCCTCACACACCCCTCAGCCACCCGTCACCCACTCCTCAGCCACCCGTCACCCACTCTTCACACACCCCTCACCCACCTGTCACCCACCCTTCAGCCACCCGTCACCCACCCCTCAGCCACCCGTCACCCACTCTTCACACACCCCTCACCCACCTGTCACCCACTCTTCACACACCCCTCAGCCACTGGTGACTCAATCCTCTCCCATGCAGCCATATGTCGCACACACATCATTTGTGAAGCCACTGGTCGCTTCCCAAATGTAGCTACCATTCACACACCCCTCCTCCGGCGAGAGACAGGCAGGTCACATGATCCAGCAGGTGGGGGTGGCAGCGACATTACCTGGGGCATGAGAGCGGCAAGGGGATCACATCCGGGAGATAGAAAGAGAGAGAGGACTGCAGACCAGTAGTGACGTCAGGGTGGGCGGAGCCCACAGGCCGCAGCGCCCGTCATGCGTTACTACCTGTCTGTCGCTAATTCTGTGGTGAGACCAAGCAAACATGGCGGCGCCCGCAGCGAGTCTGGAAGATGGCGCCTGCAATCTCCTGAGTCTGACTACAAATGTTTCTCTCCAGCTGATGTAATGACTGTGTGACGTGTGCTGTGCAATGACGCTGGGACTGCCCTGTGGGTGTCCAGTCGGGAGGGATCACAAAATCAACTGCGACGTTGCCTTCCTGTTTACAGTAAAAGCTCCCTCCTGGCGGAATTGTCATAGACAATTACAGAGAATTCAAATGATAATCAATAGAAATAGCAGAATTCTGCAGCCGAAAAATATTATTCCACAATCTAATCCTACAGTAGACTGTCCTGAAGGAACAACCACTGACTTGCTATCAACACATCTTGCGATTGTGCATTGTAATAAGGTTACCTCATTTACTACAGGGACACAGGTACAAGAATCAGACCTGGATCCGCTTCCATTGCAAGACGAGCTTCCAGAGAAGATTGTTTTTTCTCATACGGTGACTGACGCAGTGCAGCCTGAGACTACATCTCCAAAGGAGGTGTCCAATTTGAGTGCTTCGCAGAAGTGTAAACGTCTTTTCTCTAAATCTTCAGAGAGTCGTGAGGCTCCTTTGTCTACAGCTGATGGTTGGGATACTTTATTCCAAGTGGATACTCCCACTCCTTGTGGGAGGGATCCTCCGGCTAGTTCTAACATTGGGGTCTCTGTAACGAAGCCGTCCAGATCCAGTAGCTGCGGTTCTGACGAACCTCATGGCCCTCATAGGCCTGCAAAGACTTCTGAGTCTCGTTCTAAGAAGAAGGTTCCTTCTTCTTCAAAGTCAAGACCCAGGGCCTCGAAGGCCTTACTGCTTCTAGGTTTGATGGTATGGAGGTCAAGCGAAAGCTTTTGGCCCGGAAAGGTAATCCGAACGAGGTCATTCCTACCCTGATTCAGGCTAGAAAAGCGGTGACGTCAAAACATTACCATAGAATTTGGCGAAAGTATGTCTCTTGGTGTGAGTCCAACAAGTTCCCTACGGAAGAATTCCGTTTGGGTAGATTACTCCTTTTCCTACAGTCAGGAGTGGATGAAGGCCTAAAGTTAGGCTCTATCAAGGTCCAAATTTCGGCCTTGTCCATATTTTTCCAGAAACAATTGGCTACCCTTTCAGAGGTACTTTTATAAAAGGGGTTCTGCACATCCAACCTCCCTTTGTGCCTCTTACGGAGCCATGGGACCTTAATGTGGTGTTGCAGTTCTTGCAATCGGAGTGGTTTGAACCTTTTATGGAAGGCAGAATTAACATTTCTTACATGGAAGGTAGTCACCTTGTTGGCTTTAGCATCCGCAAGGCGGGTGTCTGAATTAGGGGCCTTGTCTCACAAGAGCCCTTACCTGATTTTTCATGAGGATCGGGCTGAGTTGAGAACGCGTCAGCAGTTGTATCATCTTTTCATATCAATCAACCAATTGTGGTACCCATAGCCACTGATGCTTCTAATACGGGGGAAGTCCTTGGACGTTGTAAGGGCTTTAAAGATATATGTCAAGAGGACTGCTCCTCTTCGAAAGTCAGAAGCTTTGTTCGGGCTTTATGATCCCAATAAAATTGGGTGTCCTGCTTCTAAGCAGACTATTAGTCGCTGGATCTGTTGTACTGTCCAGCATGCTTATTTTTCGGCGGGACTGCCGAAACCAACTTTACTCTACTCATAAAGTGGGTTCTTCCTGGGCGGCTGCCCGGGGTGTTTCGGCACTTCAACTTTGCCGAGCAGCTACATGGTCAGGATCAAACACATTTGCAAAGTTCTACAAGTTTGATACTTTGGCCTCTGATAACCTCCAGTTTGGTCAATCAGTTTTGCAAGGAGCTTCAGCACTTTCCCTCCCCTAGTGGGAGCTATGGTATTGGCCCCATGGTCTATGATGATCTCCAACATCCTCTAGGACGTAAGAGAAAATAGGATTTTAATATACCTACTGGTAAATCCTTTTCTCGTAGTCCGTAGAGGATGTTGGGTGCCCGCTCAGTGCTTCTGTTCCCTGCGCAGTTATTACTTGCTAAGTAATGGCAGCTGTTACTGCCACTCTATGGTTCATGTATATTGACATGTTTTCGTTGAGTTACATGTGGTTGCATGTTACAAGTTCAGTGTGAGTTGGTGTGAATCTCGCCACACAACATTGTAGTATCCTCTCTCGAGGTTGTCTGTCTCCTCGGACACAGTTCCTAAGCTGAGGTCTGGAGGAGGGTCATAGAGGGAGGAGCCAACCACCTCTATTCAAATTTATAGTGCCCAAGGCTCCACAGGACCTGTCTATACCCCATGGTCTATGATGCTCCCCAACATCCTCTACGGACTACGAGAAAAGGATTTACCGGTAGGTATATTAAAATCCTATTTTCAAGTCGGGTTTACCAACTCTGTTGGAGGACAGCACAGTGCTTCAAGACGCTGTCCAAAAGCTGGTTGAGGCACAGGTCATTGTGCCGGTACCACCTCACATGCTGACGAAGGGTTACCAATTCGAACCTTTTCGTAGTATCGAAACCAGATGGTTCAGTCAGTCCCATTCTGAACCTAAAATCGTTGAACCCTTTTCTAAAGGAGTTCAAGATGGAGTATCTTAGGGCGGTGATATCGGGTCTGGAAGAGGGGGAATTCCTGGTATCACTGGATATCAAGGATTCGTACCTTCACATTCCGATTTGGCTGCCGCATCAGGCTTATCTCCACTTTGCATTGCTGGACTGTCATTTTCAGTTGTAGGCCCTACCATTCGGCCTCTCCACAGCACCGAGGGTGTTTACAAAGGTGACGGTAGAAATGATGATGTTACTCCGCAAGCAGGGTGTGAACATCATTCCTTATCTGGACGATCTCCTGATAAAGGCATGGTCCAAGGAGAAGCTGCTGCAATCCATTGTTCTCACAACGCGACTGCTCCAGACTCACGGGTGGATTCTGAATTTTCCAAAGTCACATTTGGAACCAACCCAGAGATTGTCATTTCTGGGAATGATCCTGGATACGGAAGCGCAGCGGGTGTTTCTTCCGCGGGACAAAGCGTTGGTGATTCAATCCATGCTCCGGGATGTCTTGAAGCCTTCCCGGGTGTCGGTTCATCAATGCATTCCCCGATTGGGAAAGATGGTGGCCTCCTACGAGGCTCTCCAGTATGGGAGGTTCCATGCTTGGCCCTTCCAGCTGGATCTCCTGGACAAGTGGTCGGGATCTCACCTCCACATGCATCAGAGAATTCGTCTTTCGCCAAGGGCAAGGATTTCTCTCCTCTGGTGGCTCCAATTGCCTCACCTCCTAGAAGGCCGCAGGTTCGAGATTCAGGACTGGGTCCGGCTAACAACAGATGCGAGCCTCTGGGACTGGGGAGCAGTCACTCAAGGAGCAACCTTCCAAGGACGGTGGTCAAGCCTGGAAGCCGGCCTGCCCATCAACATCCTGGAACTAAGAGCCATCTACAATGGTCTTCTTCAGGCGGCCCCTCTTCTGAAAAATCGGGCCATCCAAGTGCAGTCAGACAACGTAAGAACAGTGGCTTACATAAACGGAACGAAGAGCAGAGCGGCAATGTCAGAGGTGACAAGAATACTGCTCTGGACAGAAAAACACGCGTTGGCACTGTCAGCCATCTTCATTCCGGGAGTAGATAAATGGGAAGCAGACTTCCTCAGCAGACATGATCTCCATCCAGGAGAGTGGGGACTCCATCCAGAGGTTTTTAAGGAAATAACAGATCTTTGGGGATTGCCCCAAATTGATATGATGGCCTCTCATCTCAACAAGAAGCTTCGGCGTTATTGTTCCAGGTTGAGGGACCCACAGGCAGTGGCAGTGCGACGCCCTGGTGTCTCCATGGGTGTTCCAGTCAGTGTACGTGTTTCCACCACTCCCACTCATCCCAAGAATCCTAAAGCTCATAAGGAGAACAAGGGTTCAAGCGATCCTCATTGCCCCAGATTGGCCAAGAAGGGCTTGGTACGCGGACCTACTGAATCTACTGCAAGAAGAACCAAGGCCTCTTCCTCTTCGTGAGGACCTGCTGCAGCAGGGGCCATTCGCCTATCAATACTTATCGCGGCTACGTTTGACGACATGGAAGTTGAGCCCCTGATTCTTGCTCGGAAAGGTATTCCGAAGAAAGTTATTCCTACCCTCATAAGGCTAGGAAAGGGGTAACGTCAAAACATTACCATCGTATTTGGAAGAAATATGTTTCTTGGTGTGAGTCCAAGAAGTTTCCTGTGGTGGAATTTCAACTGGGACATTTCCTCCTCTTCCTGCAGGCAAGAGTGTATATGGGTCTGAGGTTGGGACCTGTGAAGATCCAGATTTCAGCCTTATCCATTTTCTTTCAGAAGCAATGGGCTGCCCTCCCTGAGGTTCAGACCTTTTTGAAGGGAGTTCTGCATATCCAACCTCCCTTTGTACCGCCTACGGCGCCATGGGACCTTAACGTAGTGTTGCAGTTCCTCCAGTCAGATTGGTTCGAGCCTCTACAGGAGGTGGAGCTCAAATTTCTTACATGAAAGGCGGTCACTTTATTTGGCCTTAGCTTCTGCTAGACGTGTCTCCGAGCTGGGGACTTTATCATGCAAAAGCCCTTACTTGATCTTCCATGAAGATAGAGCTGAGCTCCGGACTTGTCAGCAGTTTTTTCCAAAGGTTGTGTCGGCTTTTTATATCAACCAACTTATTGTGGTGCCAGTGGCTACTGACTCCTCAATTACTTCAAAGTCCTTGGATGTCGTCAGGGCTCTGAAGATTTATGTGAAGAGAACTTCTCGTCACAGGAAGTCGGACTCTCTGTTTGTCCTATAGGATCCTAAGAAAATTGGGTGTCCCGCTACTAAGCAGTCTATTTCTCGCTGGATTAGGTTCACTATCCAGCAAGCTTATTCTACGGCAGGACTGCCGTGTCCAAAATCTGTTAAGGCTCACTCTACTTGTAAAGTGGGGTCTTCCTGGGCGGCTGCCCGTGGTGTCTCGGCAGGACAACTTTGCCGAGCTGCAACTTGGTCTGAGTCGAACACGTTTGCAAAGTTCTACAAGTTTGATACTTTGGCCTCTGATGATCTGAAGTTCAGTCAACCAGTTCTGCAGGAGCCTCCGCGCTCTCCCTCCCATTCTGGGAGCTCTGGTACATCCCCATGGTACTAACGTGGACCCCAGCATCCTCTAGGATGTAAGATAAAATAGGATTTTGGTACCTACTGTTAAATCCTTTTCTCGTAGTCCGTAGAGGATGCTGGGAGCCCGCCCAGCGCTTTGTTTTCCTGCTGTTGTTATTTGGTTCAGTACATCTTCATTTTAGTTGAGTACTGCATTGTTACTTGGTAAGTAATGTTTCAGCTGTTGCTGAGTAGTTCAAGCTAGTTGTCTTGACGTGCCTTGTATGTGTGAGCTGGTATGAATCTCTCCACTATCTGTGTTAAGTCCTTCTCTCGAAGTATGTCATCTCCTCGGGCACAGTTTCTAGACTGAGTCTGGTAGGAGGGGCATAGAGGGAGGAGCCAGCCCACACTCTCAAACTCTTAAAGTGCCAATAGCTCCTGGTGGACCCATCTATACCCCCATGGTACTAATGTGGACCCCAGCATCCTCTACGGACTACGAGAAAAGGAATTACTGGCAGGTACCAAAATCCTATTAAATGGTGCCTCAAGGGTTCCTCTGCCCTAACAAATGACATAAACAAATGAGCAAAACAAGAACACAATGATTTATAGTACAAGACACTGTAGGACAAGTACATGGTATATAAACATTGCTGCATCAGGGAACTTGACACTATAATAAGCATCAGGGTGGTAGAAACCAACTTTTAGGTGCTATTGTAGGAAGTATAGAGTAGAAGATAGTCTAAGTAAGAGAAGGAAAGGCATATGAGGGGAGAGGGCCCTGCTCATAAGAGCTTACATTCTAAAGGGTAGGGGCAGACAAATAGGGGTGACACAGATGGGGTAGACAGTGAGCATAGGACAGAGAGTTAGGATGCGCGTTTGCTGGGTTTGAGGAAAAACTGGGTCTTGAGAGCCTGTTTGAAGTTTTGTAGAGAGGTGGAGAATTCCAGAGCTAGGAAGCACTATGGCCTAAACCTTTTGAGGCAGGAATGGGAGAAGTAATCAGTTCGCAGGACAGGCGGCACATATTTGTGGAGTGAAGAGGGTGGGAGTATAAAGGGAGGTAAGATCAGATATGTATATGGGAGAGGAATGGGTGAGGGCTTGTGAGAAGCTTGAGTTGGATTCTGAATGGGAAGGGGAGCCAGTGTAGAGCTTGCAAGAGAGGGGAGGTGTAAGTAATACATTTGGAGATGAATATGAGCCGGGCAGCAGCATTGAGGATAGATTGGAGTGGAGAGAGGCATTTGTCAGGGAAGTCAGATAGAAAAAAATTACAATAGTCCAATCTGGAGATGAACAGTGAGTAGATGAGAGTTTTAGTAGCATCCAGCTAAATACAAAGCCTTTGCGCTAAATACAGATGACATGCGCTTTTTGTCCGACTAGAATGCCTCCTTGACCAATATGCTCCAAGTGGTGAACGCATGTGATATCTTTTTGGGCCTTCATATTAACTGTGATAAATCCCATATCCTTCGAGAATAGACCGGCCTGTTGCTTCAATGTGTGTCCCACTTTAAATACTTGTGCATATGGATCACTAATAACTAGTTGGACTTATATGCAAGTATGTCACTAATGGGCAGAGAAATCCTTAAGATGGTTGTTCATCCCCCAGCAATCCCTGGAGTCCCTTCTGCTACAGGTTTTCCACAAGATTGATAGTTTTGTTCATTTTTGATATGGGTGGACCAAAGTACTATGGTTAGATTAGCCTTGATCTGCAGACCCAGAGGTTGCTTGCATTACCCAATTTTTGCCTTTACTAATATGCACCACAACTAGCAGATCTGAGGACATGGTTGAGGGTTAGTGAGGGTTAGGATCTTCATGCTCTCCTGGTCACTTGTCGAGAGGGAAACTGGGTTTAGACTCCCTATCCTTCACCAGGTGGTTAGAATATGATCAGATTTGCAAGCCTTCGAATGCTAGATTTTTGTGTGGTGTGGAGTAATCTCAGTAGGGCAGTTTTATGCTGGTAGTATTCACAAGTCCTTTGATCAGTTCCGATCTGAGTTTGGGATCCCTAACAAATGTTTTTCGGTACCAGAAGATCAGACATTCCCTGCAAACGCAATTCCCTAATTTTCAGGTCTCCCCTATCAAATAACTATAGGGCCAATAAAGGAAGAGGAATGGGGGAAGATTTTGGGTAGTCCTCAGAAGACTGCAGCCTCTGTCAGATTCCTGCAGGTCCGTTTTAGTTTTATGTAATTTAATAATTTCACCCCTGAGCTTTTATGCAAAGGTGTCCTACATGTCTTGCTCCTGGGGAACAATCTGTTACCTTTAGTGGTCATGGCATTTTGGTCTGTGGTCACTAGAGTGAGCACTCCCACTGGTGTACTTCACCTAGATATCCTGGATGAGGATCTTCTGGAGAAGTACAATAGACAGTAAGTCCACACTGCTTTGTTTTGGCCAAGGTTCCCATTTCATGGGCATTGATGGCACCTCCTCGTTTTCTCTAACATCCTAGTGGATACTGGGTATCTGTACTTTCGTACCATGGGATATAGATCTTGTCCACTGGAGCCTGGCACTTTAAAACCTTTAGTGTGTATGTGTGTGCTGGCTCCTCCCCTCTATGCCCCTCCTACCAGACTCAGTTTAGAAAAATGTACCCAAGGAGCCGGGTGCATCTCTGGAGTTCCAGAGAGTTTCCTTTATTTCTCTGACGTCCTAGTGGATGCTGGGAACTCCGTAAGGACCATGGGGAATAGACGGGCTCCGCAGGAGACTGGACACTCTAAAAGAAAGATTAGGTACTATCTGGTGTGCACTGGCTCCTCCCTCTATGCCCCTCCCCCAGACCTCAGTTAGAATCTGTGCCCGGCCAGAGCTGGATGCTCCTAGTGGGCTCTCCTGAGCTTGCTAGAAAAGAAAGTATTTGTTAGGTTTTTTATTTTCAGTGAGATCTGCTGGCAACAGACTCACTGCTACGTGGAACTGAAGGGAGAGAAGCAAACCTACCTGCTTGCAGCTAGCTTGTGCTTCTTAGGCTACTGGACACCATTAGCTCCAGAGGGTTCGAACACAGGGCCTGACCTCGATCATCCGTTCCCGAAGCCGCGCCGCCGTCCCCTTGCAGAGCCAGAAGACAGAAGAACGACGAAATCGGCGGCTGAAGACTCCTGTCTTCATTAAGGTAGCGCACAGCACCGCAGCTGTAGGCCATTGCTCCCACTGCACACCACACATTCCGGTCACTGTAGGGTGCAGGGCGCTGGGGGGGGGGGGTGCCCTGGGCAGCAATTATTATACCTTTTTTGGAACTAAACATACACATAAACAGTCTAACACTGTATATGTGTAAAAAAACCCGCCATTACTACACGCAAAACGCGGGACAGAAGCCCGCCGCTGAGGGGGCGGGGCCTTCTTCCTCAGCACACCAGCGCCATTTTCCCTTCACTGCTCCGCTGGAAGCAGCTCCCCAGGCTCTCCCCTGCAGTATCCAGGTGCAAGAAGGGTAAAAAAGAGAGGGGGGCACATAAATTTAGGCGCAAATAAGATAAATTAGCAGCTATTGGGTAAATACACTTATTATAAGTGTAATCCCTGTGTTATATAGTGCTGGCATACTCTCTCTCTGTCTCCCCAAAGGACTTTGTGGGGTCCAGTCCTTAGTCTGAGCATTCCCTGTGTGTGTGCGGTGTGTCGGTACGGCTGTGTCGACATGTTTGATGAGGGTTACGTGGAGGCGGAGCAAGGGCAGATAAGTGTGGTATCGCCCCCGACGGGGCCGACACCTGATTAGATGGATATGTGGAAGGTCTTAACCGACAGTGTCAACTCCTTACATAAAAGGTTCGATGACGCAGCAGCCTTGGGACAGCCGGGGTCTCAGCCCGCGCCTGCCCAGACGACTCAGAAGCCGGCAGGGGCTCATAAACGCCCGCTAGCTCAGATGGTGGACACAGATGTCGACACGGAGTCTGACAGGTGACGATGAGACAAATGTACAGTCTTCAAAGGCCATCCGATGCATGATTACTGCAATGAAAGATGTATTGCACATTTCTGACGTGAACCCGGTTACTACCAAGAGGGGTATTATGTTTGGGGAGAAAAAGCAGCCAGTGACTTTTTCCCCATCTGATGAATTAAATGAATTGTGTGAAGAAGCGTGGTGTTCCCCTGATAAGAAACTAGTGATTTCTAAGAGGTTACTGATGGCGTACCCTTTCCCGCCAACGGATAGGTAACGTTGGGAAACATCCCCTAGGGTGGACAAGGCGCTCACACGCTTATCTAAAAGGGTGGCACTGCCGTCTCAGGATACGGCCGCCCTAAAGGAGCCTGCGGATAGAAAGCAGGAAGCTATCCTGAAGTCTGTGTATACACACTCTGGTACTCTACTGAGACCTGCTATTGCTTCAGCCTGGATGTGCAGTGCTGCAGCAGCATGGACTGATACCCTGTCAGACAACATTGATTCCCTCGACAGGGATACTATTTTGCTAACCCTGGAACATATAAAAGACGTCGTCTTATATATGCGAGATGCCCAGAGGGACATTTGCCTGCTGGCATCTAGAATTAATGCAATGTCCATTTCTGCCAGGAGAGTATTATGGACTCGGCAGTGGACGGGGGATGCTGATTCTAAAAAACACATGGAGGTTTTACCCTATAAGGGTGAGGAATTGTTTGGGGACGGTCTCTCGGACCTCGTATCCACAGCAACAGCTGGGAAGTCGACTTTTTTACTTCAGGTTCCCTCACAGCCTAAGAAAGCACCGTATTATCAAGTGCAGTCCTTTCGGCCTCAGAAAGGCAAGCGGGTCAGAGGTGCATCCTTTCTGGCCAGAGGCAGGGGTAGAGGAAAGAAGCTGCACCAGGCAGCCAGTTCCCAGGAACAAAAATCCTCCCCTGCTTCCATTAAGTCCACCGCATGTCATCTATATTCCATTTGCCCCCCTGCATAAATGGCAAAGTTTAAAATGGGTGATCCCTAAAATCCATACAGATGAAATCCTGACAAAAATGGGCCTACCACGATTTACAGAAACCACATGATTTCAAAATCGTGGTTTAGACCATGGGGTTTAAGGCTATTAAATTCATATATATTCCTCATTTCAGCTTTTGCTAACCTATGATCTCTATCCCTTGTTCTCCAATTATTTTGTATCCATTTGATTTGATCAAAAGCTCTTTAGACCCTTAACTGATTTTTCATGTTTTTCTTTAAAGTGTAAAGAAAAGGGATGATTGACATTACCATTTGATAAAGCCTAATATTTATCTTACTTAAAACCCTCTAAAAGGTCAAAGAACACAGTACGCAATTGGCGTATAGGAATGCCGTAAGAGTACGCACGTAGCGTAACAAACGCTTAGCCGTGGTCGAGACGCACGAGCGGCACGTTACGTTCACGGCTAAGAGCGTACAGGCAAGCACGCTATTGGCTGCCGACTAACGTAATGGTACGCTATCAGTGAAGCGAACGCTCGAGACCACGAGGAGATCACAAGCGATGCTGACGCTCACAGAGTTAAACCTTTATGACTATACCATAAACAATATACTTATACTGTAAACCCTTGTGCAGTGATAAGGTGTAAATGCAACACCGTGTAACCTTGTTAGTTTAAAAGCTGCATGAGCGTATGTGACGCTCTGCGAACCCCTTAGCAATATAGTCAAAAAAATGGGGTGACAATTCCTAGCGCTCTAAATAAACAGAAATATGGTGACAGCCTACAAATGACAAAAAAGATACCACCGTTCTTTCAAATACAGATTTCCAAAGATACAAATGTGTCAAATGCAAAATGGCGCTCCTTTCTGTTCAATTTGTTCCTCAAAAAGAAAAAGATAAATATATCATGGTGTAGTATATTTGAAACACTTCCACTTCTTATAACAAAAAGATGAAACGAGGCTATTTCCCAAAAGGTGATAGATCCAGAACACCCAGGTTGGTCACCTTATGGAAATATAATTACCTCTATCAGTCCCTCAAACCAATGAGGTATATACGAGTGGATTAAAATCACCCAGCAGAAAAAAGACCATACAGTTTTCCCAAGGAGTGAGTAGAAGGTGGAGGGAATCCCCTTATGGTGTTGTAATTACCTCTATGCACCCCTCAAATTAATGAGGTATATGCATGTGGTTTATTCACCCAGCAGGGATGAATCTGAAGGGTTATTTAGGATAGTGGATAGATGATAATAAATCCGTTATGCCCATGTGGGTCACCTTATTGTAGTCTAATTACCTCTATATACCCCTCCAATCAATGAGGTATATGCGTATGGATATTTCACCAAGCGAGATCGGAACACAGGAGTTTCTTAAAATCAGATTCTTTTATTAAAATCCTCCCAGTGAGCTTGTAAAAGAGAGGATACTCACATAGCATAATACTGTTTTTTAATATCCATTTTAAAAGACAGACAATAAAAATTACATTTAAAAGGGGGAATCACTGATGAGTCAGAACGCCTACCAGATGTTAAAACACACAGTGCAGGAGATAGGAAAAAACTGGAAGTCCTCTGCGAGTCCCGGTTACTCCATTTGAAAGTCCAGTTCTTTTCTCCAAAAGGTAGGTCCGTCTGAGTCCCAAACAGATAGTCCCCGCCGTCAGCAACGCGTTTCGGTTTCCCTTCCTCAGGCTTCCTGAGACCGGAATGTGTGGTGTGCAGTGGGAGCAATGGCCTACAGCTGCGGTGCTGTGCGCTACCTTAATGAAGACAGGAGTCTTCAGCCGCCGATTTCGTCGTTCTTCTGTCTTCTGGCTCTGCAAGGGGACGGCGGCGCGGCTTCGGGAACGGATGATCGAGGTCAGGCCCTGTGTTCGAACCCTCTGGAGCTAATGGTGTCCAGTAGCCTAAGAAGCACAAGCTAGCTGCAAGCAGGTAGGTTTGCTTCTCTCCCTTCAGTTCCACGTAGCAGTGAGTCTGTTGCCAGCAGATCTCACTGAAAATAAAAAACCTAACAAATACTTTCTTTTCTAGCAAGCTCAGGAGAGCCCACTAGGAGCATCCAGCTCTGGCCGGGCACAGATTCTAACTGAGGTCTGGGGGAGGGGCATAGAGGGAGGAGCCAGTGCACACCAGATAGTACCTAATCTTTCTTTTAGAGTGTCCAGTCTCCTGCGGAGCCCGTCTATTCCCCATGGTCCTTACGGCTCCTTGGGTACATTTTTCTAAACTGAGTCTGGTAGGAGGGGCATAGAGGGGAGGAGCCAGCACACACATACACACTAAAGGTTTTAAAGTGCCAGGCTCCAGTGGACAAGATCTATATCCCATGGTACGAAAGTACAGATACCCAGTATCCACTAGGATGTTAGAGAAAACGAGGAGGTGCCATCAATGCCCATGAAATGGGAACCTTGGCCAAAGCAAAGCAGTGTGGACTTACTGTCTATTGTACTTCTCCAGAAGATCCTCATCCAGGATATCTAGGTGAAGTACACCAGTGGGAGTGCTCACTCTAGTGACCACAGACCAAAATGCCATGACCACTAAAGGTAACAGATTGTTCCCCAGGAGCAAGACATGTAGGACACCTTTGCATAAAAGCTCAGGGGTGAAATTATTAAATTACATAAAACTAAAACGGACCTGCAGGAATCTGACAGAGGCTGCAGTCTTCTGAGGACTACCCAAAATCTTCCCCCATTCCTCTTCCTTTATTGGCCCTATAGTTATTTGATAGGGGAGACCTGAAAATTAGGGAATTGCGTTTGCAGGGAATGTCTGATCTTCTGGTACCGAAAAACATTTGTTAGGGATCCCAAACTCAGATCGGAACTGATCAAAGGACTTGTGAATACTACCAGCATAAAACTGCCCTACTGAGATTACTCCACACCACACAAAAATCTAGCATTCGAAGGCTTGCAAATCTGATCATATTCTAACCACCTGGTGAAGGATAGGGAGTCTAAACCCAGTTTCCCTCTCGACAAGTGACCAGGAGAGCATGAAGATCCTAACCCTCACCAACCCTCAACCATGTCCTCAGATCTGCTAGTTGTGGTGCATATTAGTAAAGGCAAAAATTGGGTAATGCAAGCAACCTCTGGGTCTGCAGATCAAGGCTAATCTAACCATAGTACTTTGGTCCACCCATATCAAAAATGAACAAAACTATCAATCTTGTGGAAAACCTGTAGCAGAAGGGACTCCAGGGATTGCTGGGGGATGAACAACCATCTTAAGGATTTCTCTGCCCATTAGTGACATACTTGCATATAAGTCCAACTAGTTATTAGTGATCCATATGCACAAGTATTTAAAGTGGGACACACATTGAAGCAACAGGCCGGTCTATTCTCGAAGGATATGGGATTTATCACAGTTAATATGAAGGCCCAAAAAGATATCACATGCGTTCACCACTTGGAGCATATTGGTCAAGGAGGCATTCTAGTCGGACAAAAAGCGCATGTCATCTGTATTTAGCGCAAAGGCTTTGTATTTAGCTGGATGCTACTAAAACTCTCATCTACTCACTGTTCATCTCCAGATTGGACTATTGTAATTTTTTTCTATCTGACTTCCCTGACAAATGCCTCTCTCCACTCCAATCTATCCTCAATGCTGCTGCCCGGCTCATATTCATCTCCAAATGTATTACTTACACCTCCCCTCTCTTGCAAGCTCTACACTGGCTCCCCTTCCCATTCAGAATCCAATTCAAGCTTCTCACAAGCCCTCACCCATTCCTCTCCCATATACATATCTGATCTTACCTCCCTTTATACTCCCACCCTCTTCACTCCACAAATATGTGCCGCCTGTCCTGCGAACTGATTACTTCTCCCATTCCTGCCTCAAAAGGTTTAGGCCATAGTGCTTCCTAGCTCTGGAATTCTCCACCTCTCTACAAAACTTCAAACAGGCTCTCAAGACCCAGTTTTTCCTCAAACCCAGCAAACGCGCATCCTAACTCTCTGTCCTATGCTCACTGTCTACCCCATCTGTGTCACCCCTATTTGTCTGCCCCTACCCTTTAGAATGTAAGCTCTTATGAGCAGGGCCCTCTCCCCTCATATGCCTTTCCTTCTCTTACTTAGACTATCTTCTACTCTATACTTCCTACAATAGCACCTAAAAGTTGGTTTCTACCACCCTGATGCTTATTATAGTGTCAAGTTCCCTGATGCAGCAATGTTTATATACCATGTACTTGTCCTACAGTGTCTTGTACTATAAATCATTGTGTTCTTGTTTTGCTCATTTGTTTATGTCATTTGTTAGGGCAGAGGAACCCTTGAGGCACCATTTAATAGGATTTTGGTACCTGCCAGTAATTCCTTTTCTCGTAGTCCGTAGAGGATGCTGGGGTCCACATTAGTACCATGGGGGTATAGATGGGTCCACCAGGAGCTATTGGCACTTTAAGAGTTTGAGAGTGTGGGCTGGCTCCTCCCTCTATGCCCCTCCTACCAGACTCAGTCTAGAAACTGTGCCCGAGGAGATGACATACTTCGAGAGAAGGACTTAACACAGATAGTGGAGAGATTCATACCAGCTCACACATACAAGGCACGTCAAGACAACTAGCTTGAACTACTCAGCAACAGCTGAAACATTACTTACCAAGTAACAATGCAGTACTCAACTAAAATGAAGATGTACTGAACCAAATAACAGCAGGAAAACAAAGCGCTGGGCGGGCTCCCAGCATCCTCTACGGACTACGAGAAAAGGATTTAACGGTAGGTACCAAAATCCTATTTTATCTTACATCCTAGAGGATGCTGGGGTCCACGTTAGTACCATGGGGATGTACCAGAGCTCCCAGAATGGGAGGGAGAGCGCGGAGGCTCCTGCAGAACTGGTTGACTGAACTTCAGATCATCAGAGGCCAAAGTATCAAACTTGTAGAACTTTGCAAACGTGTTCGACTCAGACCAAGTTGCAGCTCGGCAAAGTTGTCCTGCCGAGACACCACGGGCAGCCGCCCAGGAAGACCCCACTTTACAAGTAGAGTGAGCCTTAACAGATTTTGGACACGGCAGTCCTGCCGTAGAATAAGCTTGCTGGATAGTGAACCTAATCCAGCGAGAAATAGACTGCTTAGTAGCGGGACACCCAATTTTCTTAGGATCCTATAGGACAAACAGAGAGTCCGACTTCCTGTGACGAGAAGTTCTCTTCACATAAATCTTCAGAGCCCTGACGACATCCAAGGACTTTGAAGTAATTGAGGAGTCAGTAGCCACTGGCACCACAATAAGTTGGTTGATATAAAAAGCCGACACAACCTTTGGAAAAAACTGCTGACAAGTCCGGAGCTCAGCTCTATCTTCATGGAAGATCAAGTAAGGGCTTTTGCATGATAAAGTCCCCAGCTCGGAGACACGTCTAGCAGAAGCTAAGGCCAAATAAAGTGACCGCCTTTCATGTAAGAAATTTGAGCTCCACCTCCTGTAGAGGCTCGAACCAATCTGACTGGAGGAACTGCAACACTACGTTAAGGTCCCATGGCGCCGTAGGCGGTACAAAGGGAGGTTGGATATGCAGAACTCCCTTCAAAAAGGTCTGAACCTCAGGGAGGGCAGCCCATTGCTTCTGAAAGAAAATGGATAAGGCTGAAATCTGGATCTTCACAGGTCCCAACCTCAGACCCATATACACTCTTGCCTGCAGGAAGAGGAGGAAATGTCCCAGTTGAAATTCCACCACAGGAAACTTCTTGGACTCACACCAAGAAACATATTTCTTCCAAATACGATGGTGATGTTTTGACGTTACCCCTTTCCTAGCCTTATGAGGGTAGGAATAACTTTCTTCGGAATACCTTTCCGAGCAAGAATCAGGGGCTCAACTTCCATGTCGTCAAACGTAGCCGCGATAAGTATTGATAGGCGAATGGCCCCTGCTGCAGCAGGTCCTCACGAAGAGGAAGAGGCCTTGGTTCTTCTTGCAGTAGATTCAGTAGGTCCGCGTACCAAGCCCTTCTTGGCCAATCTGGGGCAATGAGGATCGCTTGAACCCTTGTTCTCCTTATGAGCTTTAGGATTCTTGGGATGAGTGGGAGTGGTGGAAACACGTACACTGACTGGAACACCCATGGAGACACCAGGGCGTCGCACTGCCACTGCCTGTGGGTCCCTCAACCTGGAACAATAACGCCGAAGCTTCTTGTTGAGATGAGAGGCCATCATATCAATTTGGGGCAATCCCCAAAGATCTGTTATTTCCTTAAAAACCTCTGGATGGAGTCCCCACTCTCCTGGATGGAGATCATGTCTGCTGAGGAAGTCTGCTTCCCATTTATCTACTCCCGGAATGAAGATGGCTGACAGTGCCAACGCGTGTTTTTCTGTCCAGAGCAGTATTCTTGTCACCTCTGACATTGCCGCTCTGCTCTTCGTTCCGTTTATGTAAGCCACTGTTCTTACGTTGTCTGACTGCACTTGGATGGCCCGATTTTTCAGAAGAGGGGCCGCCTGAAGAAGACCATTGTAGATGGCTCTTAGTTCCAGGATGTTGATGGGCAGGCCGGCTTCCAGGCTTGACCACCGTCCTTGGAAGGTTGCTCCTTGAGTGACTGCTCCCCAGTCCCAGAGGCTCGCATCGGTTGTTAGCCGGACCCAGTCCTGAATCTCGAACCTGCGGCCTTCTAGGAGGTGAGGCAATTGGAGCCACCAGAGGAGAGAAATCCTTGCCCTTGGCGAAAGACGAATTCTCTGATGCATGTGGAGGTGAGATCCCGACCACTTGTCCAGGAGATCCAGCTGGAAGGGCCAAGCATGGAACCTCCCATACTGGAGAGCCTCGTAGGAGGCCACCATCTTTCCCAATCGGGGAATGCATTGATGAACCGACACCCGGGATGGCTTCAAGACATCCCGGAGCATGGATTGAATCACCAACGCTTTGTCCCGCGGAAGAAACACCCGCTGCGCTTCCGTATCCAGGATCATTCCCAGAAATGACAATCTCTGGGTTGGTTCCAAATGTGACTTTGGAAAATTCAGAATCCACCCGTGAGTCTGGAGCAGTCGCGTTGTGAGAACAATGGATTGCAGCAGCTTCTCCTTGGACCATGCCTTTATCAGGAGATCGTCCAGATAAGGAATGATGTTCACACCCTGCTTGCGGAGTAACATCATCATTTCTACCGTCACCTTTGTAAACACCCTCGGTGCTGTGGAGAGGCCGAATGGTAGGGCCTACAACTGAAAATGACAGTCCAGCAATGCAAAGTGGAGATAAGCCTGATGCGGCAGCCAAATCGGAATGTGAAGGTACGAATCCTTGATATCCAGTGATACCAGGAATTCCCCCTCTTCCAGACCCGATATCACCGCCCTAAGATACTCCATCTTGAACTCCTTTAGAAAAGGGTTCAACAATTTTAGGTTCAGAATGGGACTGACTGAACCATCTGGTTTCGATACTACGAAAAGGTTCGAATTGGTAACCCTGCGTCAGCATGTGAGGTGGTACCGGCACAATGACCTGTGCCTCAACCAGCTTTTGGACAGCGTCTTGAAGCACTGTGCTGTCCTCCAACAGAGTTGGTAAACCCGACTTGAAAATAGGATTTTAATATACCTACCGGTAAATCCTTTTCTCGTAGTCCGTAGAGGATGTTGGGGAGCATCATAGACCATGGGGTATAGACAGGTCCTGTGGAGCCTTGGGCACTATAAATTTGAATAGAGGTGGTTGGCTCCTCCCTCTATGACCCTCCTCCAGACCTCAGCTTAGGAACTGTGTCCGAGGAGACAGACAACCTCGAGAGAGGATACTACAATGTTGTGTGGCGAGATTCACACCAACTCACACTGAACTTGTAACATGCAACCACATGTAACTCAACGAAAACATGTCAATATACATGAACCAAAGAGTGGCAGCAACAGCTGCCATTACTTAGCAAGTAATAACTGCGCAGGGAACAGAAGCACTGAGCGGGCACCCAACATCCTCTACGGACTACGAGAAAAGGATTTACCAGTAGGTATATTAAAATCCTATTTTCTCTTACGTCCTAGAGGATGTTGGAGATCATCATAGACCATGGGGCCAATACCATAGCTCCCACTAGGGGAGGGAAAGTGCTGAAGCTCCTTGCAAAACTGATTGACCAAACTGGAGGTTATCAGAGGCCAAAGTATCAAACTTGTAGAACTTTGCAAATGTGTTTGATCCTGACCACGTAGCTGCTCGGCAAAGTTGAAGTGCCGAAATACCCCGGGCAGCCGCCCAGGAAGAACCCACTTTATGAGTAGAGTAAAGTTGGTTTCGGCAGTCCCGCCGAAAAATAAGCATGCTGGACAGTACAACAGATCCAGCGACTAATAGTCTGCTTAGAAGCAGGACACCCAATTTTATTGGGATCATAAAGCCCGAACAAAGCTTCTGACTTTCGAAGAGGAGCAGTCCTCTTGACATATATCTTTAAAGCCCTTACAACGTCCAAGGACTTCCCCCGTATTAGAAGCATCAGTGGCTATGGGTACCACAATTGGTTGATTGATATGAAAAGATGATACAACTGCTGACGCGTTCTCAACTCAGCCCGATCCTCATGAAAAATCAGGTAAGGGCTCTTGTGAGACAAGGCCCCTAATTCAGACACCCGCCTTGCGGATGCTAAAGCCAACAAGGTGACTACCTTCCATGTAAGAAATGTTAATTCTGCCTTCCATAAAAGGTTCAAACCACTCCGATTGCAAGAACTGCAACACCACATTAAGGTCCCATGGCTCCGTAAGAGGCACAAAGGGAGGTTGGATGTGCAGAACCCCTTTTATAAAAGTACCTCTGAAAGGGTAGCCAATTGTTTCTGGAAAAATATGGACAAGGCCGAAATTTGGACCTTGATAGAGCCTAACTTTAGGCCTTCATCCACTCCTGACTGTAGGAAAAGGAGTAATCTACCCAAACGGAATTCTTCCGTAGGGAACTTGTTGGACTCACACCAAGAGACATACTTTCGCCAAATTCTATGGTAATGTTTTGACGTCACCGCTTTTCTAGCCTGAATCAGGGTAGGAATGACCTCGTTCGGATTACCTTTCCGGGCCAAAAGCTTTCGCTTGACCTCCATACCATCAAACCTAGAAGCAGTAAGGCCTTCGAGGCCTTGGGTCTTGACTTTGAAGAAGAAGGAACCTTCTTCTTAGAACGAGACTCAGAAGTCTTTGCAGGCCTATGAGGGCCATGAGGTTCGTCAGAACCGCAGCTACTGGATCTGGACGGCTTCGTTACAGAGACCCCAATGTTAGAACTAGCCGGAGGATCCCTCCCACAAGGAGTGGGAGTATCCACTTGGAATAAAGTATCCCAACCATCAGCTGTAGACAAAGGAGCCTCACGACTCTCTGAAGATTTAGAGAAAAGACGTTTACACTTCTGCGAAGCACTCAAATTGGACACCTCCTTTGGAGATGTAGTCTCAGGCTGCACTGCGTCAGTCACCGTATGAGATATGAGAAAAAACAATCTTCTCTGGAAGCTCGTCTTGCAATGGAAGCGGATCCAGGTCTGATTCTTGTACCTGTGTCCCTGTAGTAAATGAGGTAACCTTATTACAATGCACAATCGCAAGATGTGTTGATAGCAAGTCAGTGGTTGTTCCTTCAGGACAGTCTACTGTAGGATTAGATTGTGGAATAATATTTTTCGGCTGCAGAATTCTGCTATTTCTATTGATTATCATTTGAATTCTCTGTAATTGTCTATGACAATTCCGCCAGGAGGGAGCTTTTACTGTAAACAGGAAGGCAACGTCGCAGTTGATTTTGTGATCCCTCCCGACTGGACACCCACAGGGCAGTCCCAGCGTCATTGCACAGCACACGTCACACAGTCATTACATCAGCTGGAGAGAAACATTTGTAGTCAGACTCAGGAGATTGCAGGCGCCATCTTCCAGACTCGCTGCGGGCGCCGCCATGTTTGCTTGGTCTCACCACAGAATTAGCGACAGACAGGTAGTAACGCATGACGGGCGCTGCGGCCTGTGGGCTCCGCCCACCCTGACGTCACTACTGGTCTGCAGTCCTCTCTCTCTTTCTATCTCCCGGATGTGATCCCCTTGCCGCTCTCATGCCCCAGGTAATGTCGCTGCCACCCTCACCTGCTGGATCATGTGACCTGCCTGTCTCTCGCCGGAGGAGGGGTGTGTGAATGGTAGCTACATTTGGGAAGCGACCAGTGGCTTCACAAATGATGTGTGTGCGACATATGGCTGCATGGGAGAGGATTGTGTCACCAGTGGCTGAGGGGTGTGTGAAGAGTGGGTGACAGGTGGGTGAGGGGTGTGTGAAGAGTGGGTGACGGGTGGCTGAGGGGTGGGTGACGGGTGGCTGAAGGGTGGGTGACAGGTGGGTGAGGGGTGTGTGAAGAGTGGGTGACGGGTGGCTGAGGAGTGGGTGACGGGTGGCTGAGGGGCGTGTGAGGGGTGGCTACATGGGCGAGAAGTTTGTGACCAATGCCTACACGAGCGATTTGCGTGGGACCTGGGGGGAGGTGCGTGTCTCTGGTCTGTCACCTACTGGGCAAGGGGGGTATCACTGATGGCCACATGGGAATGGGGCATGTGACCGGTAGGCACATCACAGTGCGGGTGGGTGACAGTGTAGTACACCCAGCAGACACATACGTGGGGCTGCGTGTACTTGTGTATGTCTGGTGGGTTCTATCCCAGTGCAGAAAAGGTAATCATGAAGACAAGGAAGTGTGCCCATTACAGGGAAGGGGAAAATCTATGTGTTACCGGCGGCCGGGGTCCCTGCAGAGGGGCGAGCGTCAGTATATTGGCAGTGGGGTGAGCACTAGAAAGCCCATTGCGGTCTCGCTGCGCGCACCACAGGTTATATTCTGCCTCTATGGGTCTCATAATTGCCTCCTCAGGAGAAGGTGTACAGTGTGATTGGGAGTGAGTGTGTCTGCTGTCATCAATCAACACACTGAATTGTCACACAGGAATCCCATCATTTATGTACATCTGGGCACAGGAAATCTCTCATTTTGTGGAATGATATTAAAACAAACATCAAAAAATCCTCAACAAATTTAGTGAATTGCACCAAATATGTGTGCGATAGGCATAAGAAACCGGCCAGGAGAGGAACATTTGTGTAACATTATGCAATATGGCGTGGAGACTTACTGGTTGCTCAGTGTTACACCTTTCTGTGTTCTCTGTGATATGTATTGTATTTAGTCCTAGACACTCCAGCTGTGAGAATCCAGACTCTTTATTACATGTCACACTTTCCGTATTTTCACTGAGGAAGGACACGGGCAGCAAGTCACAAGACATAGCGGATAATCTCGCCCTGGTGATTGGGGAGGGAATCTGTGAGTGTCACAGTGACATCACTTATATCTATAGTAATAATACAGGGACATGACTGGGGAGGTGAGGGGATTTGGGAGTGTCACCGTGACATCACTTATATCTATATTAATAATACAGGGACATGACTGGGGAGGTGAGGGGATCTGTGAGTGTCACAGTGACATCACATATCTATAGAAATAATAGAGTCATGACTGGAGAGGGGAGGGGATCAGTAAATGTAAACAGTGATATTTAGTGTCTGCTTCAATACAAAAGAATACACAGTAGTGAAGAAGACATCCGGTGAGTATGGAGCACTCGGCAACCATCTGCATGTGTCAGAAGGACTGAGCAGGACCCAGACCCCCATCACAGTATCTCCACCTCACTCATTGCTACATGAGATAGACCGTGACCAGAAGACCCTGTAACTCACCAACAAGATCATTCAGCTGCTGACTGGAGAGGTGACTGCTGGGAATGGGACATTATACAGTAACACCAGGAGATGTGTCTGGGTGATGACTGGAGAGGTGACTGCTGGGAATGGGACATTATACAGTAACACCAGGGGATGTGTCTGGGTGATGACTGTATCATTGTGTGTGTCAGGTTCCTATAAGGTGTCAGGATGTCACTGTCTATCTCTCCATGCAGGAGGGGGAGTATATAGAGGAACACAGGGGTCTGTACAAGAACGTGATGATGGAGAATCACCGGCCCCTCACATCGCTGGGTAAGAGGAGACTGTCATGTTGGGGGCCCCTATATACACACATCATCTGATAATCACATATATACACTGTACTCAGTCACTGTGTGTCTCCTACAGATGGTCCCAGTAACAGAGATACCCCAGAGAGATGTCCCCATCCTCTGTATTCCCAGGATTGTACAGAGGAGAATCACAGGATCCCACAGGAGGATCAGGTAGGTGGGATTTAGGGTATCACTCATATACCAAAGTCACTCACTGTATGATCTGTAGAACAGCTGTGTCATTTTGTTATGATGGTTTATTAGGAGGAAGAACTGACTGATTTTATGGCAGAAGACACAGAGGGAGAAGAAGCGACGTATGTGATTGATAATGAGGCAGAAGATATAGAGGGAGAAGAGCTGTATATGTCTAATATGAAGGGAGAAGAGCAGACGTATATGACTGATATGAATGCAGATGATACAGAGGGAGAAGAAGCGACATATGTGACTGATAATGAGGCAGAAGATACAGAGGGAGAAGAAGAGACGCATGTGAGTGATCTGAAGGCAGAAGATATAGCGGGAAAAGAAGAGACACATGTTACTGATATGAAGGCAGAAGATACAGAGGGAGAAGAAGCGACGTATGTGAGTGATATGAAGGCGAAGATATAAAGGGAGAAGAAGAGACGTATGTAAGTGATATGAAGGTAGAAGATCTAGAGAGAGAAGAGACGTATGTGACTAATATGAGGGCAGGAGATACAAAGGAAGAAGAGATGTATGTGAGGGATGCTAAACAGGAAGAGGAAAAGCCTTCAGATATCAGCACAGGTGAATAATAAGCAATTATTACAGAAACGAGTCACACATTCTCCCTACTAAATTTTGTCTTGCGTCCTAGAGGATGCTGGGGACTCCGTAAGGACCATGAGGATAGACGGGCTCCGCAGGAGACATGGGCACTTTAAGAAAGACTTTAGGTATGGGTGTGCACTGGCTCCTCCCTCTGTGTCCCTCCTCCAGACCTCAGTTTGCTACTGTGCCCAGAGGAGACTGGGTGCATTACAGGGAGCTCTCCTGAGTTTCCCGTCAGAAAGTATTTTGTTAGGTTTTTTATTTTCAGGGAGCCTGCTGGCAACAGACTCCCTGCATCGAGGGACTGAGGGGAGAGAAGCAGACCTACTTCTGTGAGTTTCAAGGCTCTGCTTCTTAGGCTACTGGACACCATTAGCTCCAGAGGGATCGGTACGCAAGTCTCACCCTCGCCGTCCGTCCCAGAGCCGCGCCGCCGTCCTCCTCACAGAGCCGGAACATAGAAGCCTTCAAAGGCGGCAGAGTACTTCATGATCTTCACTGAGGTAATGCATAGCGATGAAGCTGTGCGCCATTGCTCCCATACACCTCACACACGGCAGTGACTGTAAGGGTGCAGGGCGGGCACCCTGGGCAGCATATAAACCTCTTTCTGGCAAAAATAGGTATATATACAGTTGGGCACTGTGTATATATAATGAGCCCCCGCCAGTTTTCAGTATATTTGAGCGGGACAGAAGCCCGCCGCAGAGGGGGCGGGGCTTCTCCCTCAGCACTCACTAGCGCCATTTTCTCTACAGCACAGCGCTGAGAGGAAGCTCCCCGGACTCTCCCCTGCTTAACCACGGTGAAAGAGGGTTTTGAAGAAGGGGGGGGCACATAATTTGGCGCATTTATATATGTACAAACAGCGCTACTGGGTAAACATATATTTATATAGTGTTTTTTCCTGGGTCATATAGCGCTGGGTGTGTGCTGGCATACTCTCTCTCTGTCTCTCCAAGGGCCTTGTGGGGGAACTGTCTTCAGATAAGAGGATTTCCTGAGTGTGTGGTGTGTCGGTACGCGTGTGTCGACATGTCTGAGGTAGAAGGCTTTCAGGGGGGAGGAGGAGGAGAGAATGAGTGTGGTGTCTCCGTCGACAACGCCGACACCTGACTGGATGGATATGTGGAAGGTTTTCAGTGCTAATATAAATTTATTGCACAAAAGATTAGACAAAGCTGAAGCTAAGGAACAGCCAGGGAGTCAACCCATGTCTGTCCCTATGTCGCAGGGACCTTCGGGGTCTCAAAAGCGCCCACTATCCCAAATTGTAGATACAGATACCGACACGGATTCTGACTCCAGTGTCGACTACGATGATGCAAAATTACAGCCAAAGGTGGCAAAATGTATTCGATATATGATCATTGCAATAAAAGATGTTTTGCATATCACAGAGGAACCCCCTATCCCTGACACGAGGGTACACATTTATAAGGGAAAGAAACCTGAGGTAACCTTTCCCCCCTCGAATTATGTGAAAAAGCTTGGGAATCTCCAGACAAAAAACTGCAGATTCCCAAAAGGATTCTTATGGCGTATCCTTTCCCGCCAACGGACAGGATACGGTGGGAATCCTCCCCTAGGGTGGACAAGGCATTAACACGCTTATCCAAAAAGGTAGAGCTGCCATCCCAAGATACGGCTACCCTCAGGGACCCTGCTGACCGCAAGCAGGAGGTTATCTTGAAGTCCATTTACACACATTCTGGTACCTTACTCAGACCGGCGATTGCGTCGGCCTGGGTTTGTAGCGCGGTAGCAGCATGGACAGATACCTTATCAGCGGATATTGAGACCCTAGATAAGGATACCATTTTATTGACCCTAGGGCATATAAAAGATGCGGTCTTATATATGAGAGATGCTCAAAGAGACATTAGTCTACTGGGTTCTAGAATCAACGCGATGTCCATTTCTGCTAGACGAGTCCTATAGACCCGGCAATGGACAGGTGATGCCGACTCAAAGAGGCATAGGGAGGTTTTACCTTACAAGGGTGAGGAATTGTTTGGGGAAGGTCTCTCGGACCTGGTCTCCACAGCTACAGCTGGTAAATCAAATTTTCTACCTTAAATTCCCTCACAGCCTAAGAAAGCGCCACATTATCAAATGCAGTCCTTTCGATCACAAAGAAACAAGAAAGTACGAGGTGCGTCCTTTCTTGCCAGTGTTAAGGGCAGAGGAAAAAAGCTGTACAACACAGCTAGTTCCCAGGAACAGTAGTCCTCCCCAGCCTCTACAAAATCCACCGCATGACGCTGGGGCTCCGCTACAGGAGTCCGCCCCAGTGGGGGCACGTCTTCGAGTTTTCAGCCACATCTGGGTTCACACTCAGGTGGATCCCTGGGCAATAGAAATTGTTTCCCAGGGTTACAAGCTGGAATTCGAAGAGGTGCCTCCTCGCCGGTTTTTCCAATCAGCCTACCAGCTTCTCGCCCGGAAAGGGAGAGGGTGTTAAATGCAATTCACAAATTGTATCTTCAACGGGTGGTGGTCAAGGTTCCCCTGCTTCAACAAGGGAAGGGATATTACTCAACACTATTTGTGGTCCCGAAACCGGACGGTTCGGTCAGACCCATTTTAAATTTAAAATCCCTGAACCTATACTTGAAGAGGTTCAATTTCAAGATGAAATCGCTCAGAGCGGTCATCGCCAGCCTGGAAGGGGGGGATTTTATGGTATCTCTGGACATAAAGGATGCATACCTTCATGTTCCCATTTATCCACCTCATCAGGCGTACCTGAGATTTGCGGTACAGGATTGTCATTACCAATTTCAGAAGTTGCCGTTTGGGCTTTCCACGGCCCGAGGATTTTCACCAAGGTAATGGCGCAAATGATGGTGCTCCTGCGCAAGCAAGGTGTCACAATTATCCCGTACTTGGACGATCTCCTCATAAAAGCGAGATCAAGAGAGCAGTTACTGAACAGCATGTCATTTTCACTGAAGGTGTTACAGCAACACGGCTGGATTCTTAATATCCCGAAATCGCAGTTGGTTCCTACGACTCGTCTGACTTTTTTGGGCATGATTCTGGATACAGACCAGAAAAGGGTTTATCTTCCAATAGAAAAAGCTCAGGAACTCATGACTCTAGTCAGGAACTTATTGATGCCAAAACAGGTGTCAGTGCATCACTGCACTCGAGTCCTGGGAAAGATGGTGGCATCATACGAAGCCATTCCCTTCTGCAGGTTCCATGCAAGGACTTTCCAATGGGACCTATTGGACAAGTGGTCCGTGTCACATCTACAAATGTATCGGTTGATCACCCTGTCCCCCAGACCCAGGGTATCTCTCCTGTGGTGGCTGCAGAGTGCTCACCTTCTAGAAGGCCGCAGGTTCGGCATTCAGGACTGGATCCTGGTGACCACGGATGTGAGCCTCCGAGGTTGGGGAGCAGTCACGCAGGGAAGAAACTTCCAAGGTCTTTGGTCAAGTCAAGAGACTTGTCTTCACATCAACATCCTGGAACTGAGGGCCATATACAACGCCCTACGTCAAGCGGAGACCTTACTGTGCGACTGACCAGTTCTGATCCAGTCAGACAACATCACCGCAGTGGCTCATGTAAACCGCCAAGGCGGCACAAGGAGCAGAGTGGCAATGGCGGAAGCCACCAGGATTCTTCGCTGGGCGGAAAATCATGTAAGCGCACTGTCAGCAGTGTTCATTCCGGCAGTGGACAACTGGGAAGCAGACTTTCTCAGCAGACACGACCTGCATCCAGGAGAGTGGGGACTTCATCAGGAGGTCTTCGCACAGATTGCAAGTCAGTGGGGACTGCCCCAGATAGACATGATGGTATCCCGCCTCAACAAAAAGCTGCAGAGGTATTGCGCCAGATCAAAAGACCCTCAGGCGGTAGCTGTAGACGCCTTAGTGACACCGTGGGTGTTCCAGTCGGTCTATGTGTTTCCTCCTCTTCCTCTTATCCCAAAGGTGTTGAGAATAATAAGGAAAAGAGGAGTACAGACAATTCTCATTGTTCCAGATTGGCCACGAAGGACCTGGTATCCGGATCTACTGGAAATGCTCACCGAAGATCCATGGCCTCTTCCTCTATGACAGGACCTGTTGCAACAGGGGCCCTGTCTGTTCCAAGACTTACCGCGGCTGCGTTTGACGGCATGGCGGTTGAACGCCGGATCCTAGCGGAAAAGGGCATTCCGGATGAGGTCATTCCTACTATAAAAGGCTAGGAAGGACGTGACAGCTAAACATTATCACCGTATATGGCGAAAATATGTTGCTTGGTGTGAGGCCAGGAATGCTCCTCCGGAAGAATTCCATCTGGACCGTTTCCTTCACTTCCTACAAACTGGAGTGAATTTGGGCCTAAAATTAGGCTCCATTAAGGTTCAGATTTCGGCCTTATCCATTTTCTTTCAAAAGGAATTGGCTTCTCTCCCAGAAGTACAGACTTTTGTAAAGGGAGTGCTGCATATTCAGCCTCCTTTTGTACCTCCGATGGCGCCTTGGGACCTTAACGTGGTGTTGAGTTTCCTTAAGTCGCACTGGTTTGAACCACTTAAAACAGTGAAACTAAAATATTTCACTTGGAAAATGGTCATGTTGTTAGCCTTGGCTTCGGCTAGGCGAGTGTCGGAATTGGCGGCTTTGTCTCATAAAAGCCCCTATCTAGTTTTCTATATGGATAGAGCGGAATTGCGGACCCGCCCTCAATTCTTGCCTAAGGTGGTGTCATCTTTTCATATGAACCAAGCTATTGTGGTGCCTGTGGCTACGCGCGACTTGGAGGATTCCGAGTCCCTTGATGTAGTCAGGGCTTTGAAAATTTACGTGGCCAGAACGGCTAGAGTCAGATAAACAGAAGCACTGTTTGTCCTATATGCGGCCAACAAGGTTGGCGCCCCTGCTTCAAAGCAGACTATTGCTCGCTGGATCTGTAACACGATTCAGCAGGCTCATTCTACGGCTGGATTGCAGTTACCAAAATCGGTCAAGGCCCATTCCACTAGGAAGGTGGGCTCTTCTTGGGCGGCTGCCCGAGGGGTCTCGGCACTACAGCTGTGCCGAGCTGCTTCTTGGTCGGGTTCAAACACCTTTGCAAAATTCTATAAGTTTGATACCCTGGCTGAGGAGGACCTCCTGTTTGCTCAATCGGTGCTGCAGAGTCATCCGCACTCTCCCGCCCGTTTGGGAGTTTTGGTATAATCCCCATGGTCCTTACGGAGTCCCCAGCATCCTCTAGGACGTAAGAGAAAATAAGATTTTAAACCTGCCGGTAAATCTTTTTATCGTAGTCCGTAGAGGATGCTGGGCGCCCGTCCCAAGTGCGGACTACTTCTGCAAGACTTGTATATAGTTTTGCTTAAATAAGGGTTATGTTATAGTTTTCATCGGTCTTGGACTGATGCTATGTTGTTTTCATACTGTAAACTGGTTAGTATATCACAAGTTATACGGTGTGATTGATGTGGCTGGTATGAATCTTGCCCTTGGATTAACAAAAATCCTTCCCTCGTACTGTCCGTCTCCTCTGGGTACAGTTTCTCTAACTGAGGTCTGGAGGAGGGGCATAGAGGGAGGAGCCAGTGCACACCCATACCTAAAGTCTTTCTTAAAGTGCCCATGTCTCCTGCGGAGCCCGTCTATCCCCATGATCCTTACGGAGTCCCCAGCATCCTCTACGGTCTACGAGAAAAAGATTTACCGGTAGGTTTAAAATCTTATTATTACAACAATCTTTCCTCCTTCATCCACAGGGGACACTGGAGGCTAATGACAGTGGGCTGTAGACGGGGGCATAAGTAGAGTCAGCACTTTAAATTTATAAGTGTGACTGGCTCCTCCTCCTCTATGCCCCCTCTCCAGTTATAAAATGTGCCAGAGGGAGCTGGTTGCTCTCTTGGCTTTCTCTAGATTTTTTTTTTTTTATCAAAGCTGCAATCTCAAGCAGGGGATGGGCAGACAGCACTGATCCTGTCTGCCTGCGATGTGGGAGCTGTCAGGGGAACCCGTTCCCACCTCTTGAGGTTGGTGCCCAGGTTCCCGGCTGCAGAGACATCAGTCTCTGTGTCAGTCCCAACATGGCCGCTTGCATTCGGATCACCCCCAGGCCACCGACCAGCACGGCAGCCGTGAGTATACCCAGGCTCCCTGACTAGCGGAGAGTCTAGGGGTCAGTAAACAGCCCGTTGCACGCTCTACACCATGGCACTGCTGGGCGCATACACAGATTCCTACACAGCGACAGCGCTGATATGTAAAACATTTGTTAAATGTGCCAACTTGGACATTGAAGGTGCAAAGCTTAGCTCAGTGCAGACTTAGGTACCCAGGAGGTGTCTCTGTTCTGTTACTCAAGTAAGGCTGGTATTCAGTTTCACAAGCTCCAGCAGTGTTCATGCCACAGAAATCGTGTCAGCTTTATCCTCTTGAAGGATAGAGAGGCCTCCAGATCACAGAGGGCAGCGTAGATGCCTACATCAGGACCGGCTTGGGCGCAGGCTCTGTCAGTGGCGGGTATAACCAAGATATTGGGTCCTACAGGAGAGGCCCTTTTACCGTCTGTTGTGTTATCAGATGTCTCTTTGATGGAGGAACAGTCTTCCACACTTGAGACAGGAAATCTCTGACGAAAGTCACTCCCTAGAAGCACTCGGAGGTCAATTACAAGGACATAGAGCCAATGATCCTGGCAGTGGTTCAGGCACCTGAGGTCACCAACCACGGACCTTCGCAACCTTCCCTTTTTGGGAAGAAACAAGGATCTTTGGTCATTTCCCAACAGGAATTAGATGACCAGATAACATTACCTTGGAAATATAAAAAGTTTCATGGCTTCTGCTTGCCTCTTCCTTTTTTTTTTTTCTCCCACAGAAAGCAGAGTACGGTAGGAGACTCCTCCAACAGGGGAACTATACGCGTCACGTCTGTCAAAGACAACTGTACTACCAGTTTGGTGCTACTTCCCTAAAGGAACCATCAAATTGTAAGTTGGAGACTACGCTTGAGTCTAATTTCACTGTGGGAGGGGTAATCTTTCGCCCTGCTCTTGTTGGTTCCTGGATTTACATGGCTATTGATGCCTGGGCCAAGGGGCTGTCAACAGGGTAGCAAGCTGGTCTCCCAGGAGCTGATCTTGTCACTTGCAGTACTTATTTGTTAATCTGCTCTTGGTTTAGAGGATGCTTTTAGAGATGTGCTCTCTCCTGTTCTACATTGGCAATCTCAGCCCATAGAGCCCTATGGCTTCGCCATTGGCAGACAGATGCAGAATCTGTAGAAACTCATTTTCAGGTGACTCCACAGAGAACATATTCTGACCCGTTTTTGTGGTCCTTTCATGTACCTGAGGTAGAGGTTGAACCGCAGCAGTCTCTTGAACCAGGATCTTAAGACTACCAGCAGACCAGCTGCATGACTGGCTACCCTCTCACCTGGGGAAGCCTGGTCTCCCAGGAGTACATAATAGATTTCCTTTTCCAAACCGTTCATCGTTTCTTCACCTCTGGTTGTAAGTGCAGATATCTGCTTTCTTAATGTTTTTTCCAGAGCATTCTGGTCTTAATACAGGAACTGTAGAATTTTTTTCTCAAGGCGGTGATTTGTCTTCAGCCTCCCTTTGTTCCTCCCACTGCACCTTGGGACCTAAACCTGGTTCTGTTTTTCCTCCAGTCCTCCTTCTTCGAGCTGTTGAAGACGGCTGACTTCAAATTTCTCTCCTGGAAGACTGTGATTCTTCTCGCTTTGGCTTCAGCCAGACGGGTCTTGGAACTGAGAGCTCTCTTGCGTCGCTCTGCTTATCTAATCTTCCAGAGGGTTAGCGTGAAACTCTGCACAATGCAGGAATTTCTGCCTCAGGTGTTTTCTTTCCAATTAACCAGACCATAGTGTTACCTGATCTTTTGGAGGATTCTACATCCTCACAATCCTTGGAGGTGGTACAGGCCCTGCACATCTCTGTAGACCAGACGGCTCAGCTGAGGAAATCAGAGACACTTTGTCCTCTATGTTGTTGATACGCCGTGTTGGCCTGCGTCAACGCTGACATCTCGCTGTATTTGCCTGCCTATTCAGCAGGCCTATTTGGCTTCCTCTCAAACTCCACCTTCATCCAATTCTGCACACTCCACAGGTTTGGGACCTTCAGGGGCAGCTGCCCGAGGGGTTTCAACTATGCAACCTGTGTCGTGCGGCTACCTGGTCTGGCCAAACGACTTTGGTCAGATTCTACTGGTTTGAGATCTTTGCAGCTCTATGTTGCAGGTTTCACAGCGCTCACCTACCTGTGTAGAGTGCTCTGGGGTGTCCCCAATGTCATTGGCCTCCAGTGTCCCCTAGTGGATGAAGGAGAAAATTGGATTTTGGTTCTTACCGGTAAATCCATTTCTCTGATTCCACAGAGGACACTGGATGCCTGTCCTGCGCTGCTTTTCCTGTCATTGCATGTGTGGTGTTATGTTGTGACTGCATCTGTTTATGCATATTGTTCTATGAATTATCAGATTCTGTTTCATATGTTTAACCTCCCCTAGAGTTGTGTTCTCTCTGTCTCTCCTCTGGCTCAGTTTCTCTTAACTGGTCTGGAGGGGGGCATAGAGGCGTAGGAACTAGTCACATGTATAAATTTAAAGGGCCGGCTCCACTTATTCACCCATCTATACCCCACGGTCATTAGCCTCCACTGTCCCCTGTGGAATCAGAGAAATTGATTTACCGGTAAGTACCAAAATCCTGTTTTCTCTGTCAGTCTAAACTAATGAGGGAGTTAAAAGCCATCAGCCCCTATTATACTCCGTCTCTACCCCTCACATCATGTCACTGTGTTACCAGCCCAGAGTTCTGACCAGTCTCCTCCCCACACTCTCTGGTGTATCTCATACATCAGGAGCCATCAACCGCTATTATACTCCTGCTCTCCCCCTCACATCATCTCACTCTGTGTTACCAGCCCAGAGATCTGACCAGTCTCCTCCCCACACTCTCTGGTGTATCTCGTACATCAGAATCCATCAGCCCCTATTATACTCCTGCTCTCCCCCTCACATCATGTCACTGTGTGTGTTACCAGCCCAGAGATCTGACCAGTCTCCCCACCACACTCTCTGGTGTATATCGTACATCAGGAGCCATCAGCCCCTATTATACACTCCTGCATGGGGGATTGGAACATAAAACTAAGGCATTCATTTTCCTCCATGTGATAGGGGAGCATGTGCGGGACATGTATAACAGTCATTATATATGGTCTTCCCCAGTATTATGTGGCACACTCAAAGTATTTATGGTGTACTAAGTACAAACCTATGGGAATAGGAGTGAGATTATAATAAGAATTTACTTACCGATAATTCTATTTCTCGTAGTCCGTAGTGGATGCTGGGACTCCGTCAGGACCATGGGGAATAGCGGCTCCGCAGGAGACTGGGCACAAAAGTAAAAGCTTTAGGACTACCTGGTGTGCACTGGCTCCTCCCCCTATGACCCTCCTCCAAGCCTCAGTTAAGATACTGTGCCCGGACGAGCGTACACAATAAGGAAGGATTTTTGAATCCCGGGTAAGACTCATACCAGCCACACCAATCACACCATATAACTTGTGATCTAAACCCAGTTAACAGTATGATAACATGAGGAGCCTCCAGAACAGATGGCTCACTACAACAAAACCCGAATTTTTGGCAACAATAACTATGTACAAGTATTGCAGACAATCCGCACTTGGGATGGGCGCCCAGCATCCACCACGGACTACGAGAAATAGAATTATCGGTAAGTAAATTCTTATTTTCTCTGACGTCCTTGTGGATGCTGGGACTCCGTCAGGACCATGGGGATTATACCAAAGCTCCCAAACGGGCGGGAGAGTGCGGATGACTCTGCAGCACCGAATGAGAGAACTCCAGGTCCTCCTTAGCCAGGGTATCAAATTTGTAGAATTTTACAAACGTGTTTTCCCCTGACCACGTAGCTGCTCGGCAAAGTTGTAAAGCCGAGACCCCTCGGGCAGCCGCCCAAGATGAGCCCACCTTCCTTGTGGAATGGGCATTGACAGATTTTGGCTGTGGCAGGCCTGCCACAGAATGTGCAAGCTGAATTGTACTACAAATCCAACGAGCAATAGTCTGCTTAGAAGCAGGAGCACCCAGCTTGTTGGGTGCATACAATATAAACAGCGAGTCAGATTTCCTGACTCCAGCCGTCCTGGTAACATATATTTTCAGGGCCCTGACTACATCCAGTAACTTGGAGTCCTCCAAGTCCCCAGTAGCCGCAGGCACCACAATAGGTTGGTTTAGGTGAAACGCTGAAACCACCTTAGGGAGAAATTGAGGGCGAGTCCTCAATTCCGCCCTATCCGAATGAAATATCAGGTAAGGGCTTTTATAGGATAAAGCTGCCAATTCTGATACGCGCCTGGCTGAAGCCAGGGCCAATAGCATTACCACTTTCCATGTGAGATATTTTAAATCCACTGTGGCAAGTGGTTCGAACCAATGTGATTTTAGGAATCCCAAAACCACATTTAGATCCCAGGGTGCCACTGGAGGCACAAAGGGAGGCTGTATATGCAGTACCCCCTTTACAAAAAAGTCTGGACTTCAGGAACTGAAGCCAATTCTTTCTGGAAGAAAATCGACAAGGCCGAAATTTGAACCTTAATGGATCCTAATTTTAGGCCCATGGACAGTCCTGTTTGCAGGAAATGCAGGAAACGACCTAGTTGAAATTCCTCTGTCGGGGCCTTCCTGGCCTCGCACCACGCAACATATTTCCTCCAAATACGGTGATAATGTTGTGCAGTTACATCCTTCCTGGCTTTGATCAAGGTAGGGATGACTTCATCTGGAATGCCTTTTTCCTTCAGGATCCGGCGTTCAACCGCCATGCCGTCAAACGCAGCCGCGGTAAGTCTTGGAACAGACAGGGTCCTTGCTGAAGCAGGTCCCTTCTTAGAGGTAGAGGCCACTGATCCTCCGTGAGCATCTCTTGAAGTTCCGGGTACCAAGTCCTTCTTGGCCAATCCGGAGCCACGAGTATAGTTCTTACTCCTCTCCGTTTTATAATCCTCAGTACCTTTGGTATGAGAGGCAGAGGAGGGAACACATACACTGACTGGTACACCCACGGTGTTACCAGAGCGTCCACCGCTATTGCCTGAGGGTCCCTTGACCTGGCGCAATACCTGTCTAGTTTTTGGTTGAGGCGGGACGCCATCATGTCCACCTTTGGTTTTTCCCAACGGTTTACAATCACTTGGAAGACTTCTGGATGAAGTCCCCACTCTCCCGGGTGGAGATCGTGTCTGCTGAGAAAATCTGCTTCCCAGTTGTCCACTCCGGGAATGAACACTGCTGACAGTGCTATCACATGATTTTCCGCCCAGCGAAGAATCCTTGCAGCTTCTGCCATCGCTCTCCTGCTTCTTGTGCCGCCCTGTCTGTTTACGTGGGCAACTGCCGTGATGTTGTCCGACTGGATCAACACCGGCTGACCCTGAAGCAGAGGCCTTGCTTGACTTAGGGCATTGTAAATGGCCCTTAGTTCCAGGATATTTATGTGAAAAGACGTTTCCATGCTTGACCATAAGCCTTGGAAATTTCTTCCCTGTGTGACTGCTCCCCAGCCTCTCAGGCTGGCATCCGTGGTCACCAGGACCCAGTCCTGAATGCCGAATCTGCGGCCCTCTAGAAGATGAGCACTCTGCAACCACCACAGGAGAGACACCCTTGTCCTCGGAGACAGGGTTATCTGCTGATGCATCTGAAGATGCGATCCGGACCATTTGTCCAGCAGATCCCACTGAAAAGTTCTTGCATGGAATCTGCCGAATGGAATCGCTTCGTAAGAAGCCACCATTTTTCCCAGGACCCTTGTGCATTGATGCACTGACACTTGGCCTGGTTTTAGGAGGTTCCTGACTAGCTCGGATAACTCCCTGGCTTTCTCTTCCGGGAGAAACACCTTTTTCTGGACTGTGTCCAGAATCATCCCTAGGAACAGAAGACGTGTCGTTGGAATCAGCTGCGATTTTGGAATATTTAGAATCCACCCGTGCTGTCGTAGCACTACCTGAGATAGTGCTACTCCGACCTCTAACTGTTCCCTGGACCTTGCCCTTATTAGGAGATCGTCCAAGTAAGGGATAATTAAGACGCCTTTTCTTCGAAGAAGAATCATCATTTCGGCCATTACCTTGGTAAAGACCCGGGGTGCCGTGAACAATCCAAACGGCAGCGTCTGAAACTGATAATGACAGTTCTGTACCACAAACCTGAGGTACCCTTGGTGAGAAGGGCAAATTGGGACATGGAGGTAAGCATCCTTGATGTCCAGAGACACCATATAGTCCCCTTCTTCCAGGTTCGCTATCACTGCTCTGAGTGACTCCATCTTGAATTTGAACCTTTGTATGTAAGTGTTCAAGGATTTCAGATTTAAAATAGGTCTCACCGTGCCGTCCGGCTTCGGTACCACAAACAGCGTGGAATAATACCCCTTTCCCTGTTGTAGGAGGGGTACCTTTATTATCACCTGCTGGGAATACAGCTTGTGAATGGCTTCCAATACCGCCTCCCTGTCGGAGGGAGACGTTGGTAAAGCAGACTTCAGGAACCGGCGAGGGGGAGACGTCTCGAATTCCAATTTGTACCCCTGAGATACTACCTGCAGGATCCAGGGGTCCACTTGCGAGTGAGCCCACTGCGCGCTGAAATTCTTGAGACGGCCCCCCACCGTACCTGAGTCCGCTTGTAAGGCCCCAGCGTCATGCTGAGGACTTGGCAGAAGCGGGGGAGGGCTTCTGTTCCTGGGAAGAGGCTGCCTGCTGCAGTCTTTTTCCCCTTCCTCTGCCCCGGGGCAGAAATGAGTGGCCTTTTGCCCGCTTGCCCTTATGGGGACGAAAGGACTGAGCCTGAAAAGACGGTGTCTTTTTCTGCTGAGAGGTGACCAGGGGTAAAAAGGTGGATTTCCCAGCCGTTGCCGTGGCCACCAGGTCCGATAGACCGACCCCAAATAACTCCTCCCCTTTATACGGCAATACTTCCATATGCCGTTTGGAATCCGCATCACCTGACCACTGTCGCGTCCATAACCCTCTTCTGGCAGAAATGGACAGCGCACTTACTCTTGATGCCAGGGTGCAAATATCCCTCTGTGCATCTCGCATATATAGAAATGCATCCTTTAAATGCTCTATAGTCAATAATATACTGTCCCTGTCCAGGGTATCAATATTTTCAGTCAGGGAATCCGACCAAGCCACCCCAGCACTGCACATCCAGGCTGAGGCGATTGCTGGTCGCAGTATAACACCAGTATGTGTGTATATACTTTTTAGGATATTTTCCAGCTTCCTATCAGCTGGCTCCTTGAGGGCGGCCGTATCAGGAGACGGTAACGCCACTTGTTTTGATAAGCGTGTGAGCGCCTTATCTACCCTAGGGGGTGTTTCCCAACGCGCCCTAACCTCTGGCGGGAAAGGGTATAATGCCAATAATTTTTTAGAAATTAGCAGTTTTTTATCGGGGGAAACCCACGCTTCATCACACACCTCATTTAATTTATCTGATTCAGGAAAAACTACGGGTAGTTTTTTCACACCACACATAATACCCTTTTTTGTGGTACTTGTAGTATCAGAAATGTTCAAAACCTCCTTCATTGCCGTGATCATCTAACGTGTGGCCCTACTGGAAATCACGTTTGTTTCCTCACCGTCGACACTGGAGTCAGTATCCGTGTCTGGGTCTGTGTCGACCATCTGAGGTAACGGGCGCTTTAGAGCCCCTGACGGTGTTTGAGACACCTGAACAGGCACTAACTGATTTGCCGGCTGTCTCATGTCGTCAACAGTCTTTTGTAAAGTGCTGACGCTATCACGTAATTCCTTCCATAAGACCATCCAGTCAGGTGTCGACTCCCTAGGGGGTGACATCACTATTACAGGCAATTGCTCCGCCTCCATATCATTTTCCTCCTCATACATGTCGACACAAACGTACCGACACACAGCACACACACAGGGAATGCTCTGATAGAGGACAGGACCCCACTAGCCCTTTGGGGAGACAGAGGGAGAGTTTGCCAGCACACACCAGAGCGCTATATATATACAGGGATAACCTTATATAAGTGTTTTTCCCTTATATAGCTGCTGTATAGATTAAACTGCCAATTTAGTGCCCCCCCCTCTCTCTTGTTTTACCCTGTTTCTGTAGTGCAGGACTGCAGGGGAGAGTCAGGGAGACGTCCTTCCAGCGGAGCTGTGAGGGAAAATGGCGCTTGTGTGCTGAGGAGATAGGCTCCGCCCCCTTCTCGGCGGCCTTTCTCCCGCTTTTTTAAGGAAAACTGGCAGGGGTTAAATGCATCCATATAGCCCAGGAGCTAAATGTGATGTATTTTTCGCCATCTAAGGTGTTTTTATTGCGTCTCAGGGCGCCCCCCCCCCAGCGCCCTGCACCCTCAGTGACCGGAGTGTGAAGTGTGCTGAGAGCAATGGCGCACAGCTGCGGTGCTGTGCGCTACCTTATTGAAGACAGGACGTCTTCTGCCGCCGATTTCCCGGACCTCTTCAGTCTTCTGGCTCTGTAAGGGGGCCGGCGGCGCGGCTCTGGGACCCATCCATGGCTGGGCCTGTGATCGGTCCCTCTGGAGCTAATGTCCAGTAGCCTAAGAAGCCAATCCATCCTGCACGCAGGTGAGTTCACTTCTTCTCCCCTAAGTCCCTCGTAGCAGTGAGCCTGTTGCCAGCAGGACTCACTGAAAATAAAAAACCTAACTTAAACTTTTACTCTAAGCAGCTCAGGAGAGCCACCTAGTATGCACCCTTCTCGTTCGGGCACAAAAATCTAACTGAGGCTTGGAGGAGGGTCATAGGGGGAGGAGCCAGTGCACACCAGGTAGTCCTAAAGCTTTTACTTTTGTGCCCAGTCTCCTGCGGAGCCGCTATTCCCCATGGTCCTGACGGAGTCCCAGCATCCACAAGGACGTCAGAGAAATAAAGATGAATTATGCCTTTGCTATGGGGATACTTAGTTATCTTCTTTATTTCTACCAGGTGGAAACAATACAAGGAATACCTCGGAGGGACATGTCGTTTCATTTCCAGATTTTAAATTCAAAGATGAGAACATCACACGAGGCTCTCCAGACGGAAACCTAAATATACATCCAGCATTTCACAGTGCAGATATATCTTCTGATCCCTATATTCCTGAGGAATGTTCTCCTAGTAACTCAAATATCGCTGCACATAGTACAGATCGTAACAGTGATAGAATAAACAAATATGATCGAAGTCACACAGGAAAGAAACTATTAAAGTGTTCTGAGTGTGGGGAATTGTTTACACGGAGTCACTTCTTGTTATACATCAGGGATATCACACAGGTGAGAAACCATTTCCACATTCTGAGCGTGGGAAATGTTTTACACAGAAATCACATCAAGTTAAACATAAGAGAAGTCACACAGGGGTGAATCCATTTTCGTGTTATGAGTGTGGGGAATGGTTTCCACGGAAAACACTTCTTGTTAGACATCGGGGATATCACACAGCTGAGAAACCATCTCTGTGTTACGAGCGTGGAGATTTTTTTACACAGAAATCAGATCTTGTTGCACATGAGTGAAAGTCACACAAGTGAGAATATATTTCCATGTTATGAGTGTGGGGAATTGTTTACACGAAAATCACTTCTTAATCATACTTGCCTACCTGACCCTCTCCATGAGGGAGAAAATGCTCTGTTCCTGGACTTTCCTGGTAATGTATGATTGCCATCACCTGTGTTGAGCTAGTTAATTGATAATAAAGGTGTTTCACCACAGGTGATGGCAATCATACATTACCAGGAAAGTCCAGGAACAGAGCACTTTCTCCCTCATGGAGAGGGTCAGGTAGGCAAGTATGTTCTTAATAGACATCAGAACTCACACAGGTGAGAAACCATTTCCGTGCTCTGAGTGTGGGAAATGTTTTACATGGAAATCAGGTCTGGTTACACATCAGAGAACTCACACAGATGAGAGGCCATTTTCTTGTTCTGAGTGTGAGAAATGTTATACCACGAATACACGCCTAGCTAGACATCAGAGAGCTCAGCACAGGTAAGAACCTGTGTAAGACGTCAGAAATACCCATTTGAATTTCCTCTAATTGGCAGATTGGAAATGGTTGCATAAATGTTTTGCATATTTGAAAACCAATAACATTTGTGTTTAGCCCCTTTCTCCCAGAAGGATTTAAAGCATTTTACATATTTGTATAAGGTGAGACAGCCATCTTGGTTGTGCACAATTGCTGTCCTGAGTAATAACTCACATCCTTTCGTGCTCCAATGAAGCTTTTAGTCTAATTCCGTATCGCACCCCAGGTTTCATTCTTGTCAGAACCCGCTTAATCTACCAGTCTGCTTTTGATCTTTGTGGGAGGAAAGCAGTGGAAAACCATGCAAGTGTAACGGGGGTAATCCACGCTAGATTTTGAATAACTGTATTGTGCTATTATGCTAGTGCCTCCACCCAAGCCTCAAAGGTTATGTTCCCCAGGAGTAGGCTTGGGAAAAATCCACTGAGGTCAGATAATATGCAATAACAATCGGTCTAGCAAGACTCATGTAACATCAATTACTATAGTAAAAGAATTAATCCCATATTGAAGAAAAAATTAAGTTTTATTATCTCAGGAACCCTTGTTAGTTCTTGACTCCTTTTAAATGAAATCAGAGGTTAAACAAAAAAAAAACAGTAAATGGACAATAACAGCATTTGTCAAAGAACTGACTTTTATACACAATGTAGTAATTATTCTGTTGCAGACAAACCTTCCCGATCTTTGTCCCCTTTCTGACACTGAACCATCTAGTAACCACCTTGTTCCTTTCTTGAAGGTATTTCTCTTACGGTCACTTGCAGGGCTATCTAGCTACATGGCTTCCATTTTGTAGCTTCTCTATACCTATATCACCTCCCCCAACTCTCCACTCTCACACACCCAATATTAGTTTTCTGAGAATATAATTTAACAACAGAGTAATTATATTTCAACATATTTGAGATCTCAAATTACCCCTTTTTATTTTTGTAAGAGTGCACTTTAAATGTTAACTCAAGCCCGGGCTGAGGATGTCCTGAAGGAGTTAATTCAATGGATGATGGTTATCAGTTAAATTCAAGGCAAACGATGGTTATATGTCTAGAATCCTGCTAATTAGCTGTATTTTATAGATGCTAGAAGTTTATCTCGGCTCATAGAAAGTTATCATCTGAAATTAGTACAATACATTTCTTAATGCTGGTTGCTGGTTAGATAACTTAAACAGCTGGTGAGGTATTTTATTGCCTTGTGGAGAAGGAATAGGCCATCCAGTACTTTTAGTGACAATAACCTGTATAACTCCTGTAGTTCTCAGTCTCTAACACTTAACGGGCAGATTCAAGTGATATAAAGCTGATGGCTGTAAGAATATGTATATGAGTTTCCTCCTGTCCCAGTGCTCTCTGATCAAGAACTGTCAGGGGTACTAAGGCTATGCCAGGGTTTTCATATAGAAATAATATCCAATAGTATTAACCAAATGGTTTAGGGCTGCAGAAAAGGGAGACTTTCCCTGGCAGGTAGCAGTCTTGTATAATTACTAGTTTTACACAGCTGAAGAGTTTGCCTCAGTCAGGGCGAATTGTAGAATCAGCAGTACATTATATCATCCCTTATATGCTATACTTCTTCACAGAATACACTATCCAGCATGCATATAAGCTGTGTATGGCTCTTTGTGCTAGAGGAAGCCTTTTAGTATCTCAGTTAATGAGGGGGGGGTTCATTTTAACTTAGGATCCATTCACTGGGAAAAGCTCTATATGTGAATGAACAGTCTACATAGACAGAGGGATGGCTAACAGTCTTGTTGGTAGAAGAGACTGCTGATAAAACCCTAGCCAGTGTGCTGTGTTGTGAGGGTGACCTTTAAGATCCTCTTGTCACCTCTGGAATATCTCTCTGCGGGCAGCCACACTCACAGTCTCTCCTCCAGACTCGGCCCCACAAACTCAGTCACTGTATACTGGCTCTGGTAATGATTTTAGGACTGAACAGCTGCTACAATCAGGCAGATAAAGGGTGTGGATCGGGACCTTCTCCTCAGCTGGATGCACCTCACTGCTTCCCTGTCAACCAGATGTCACTACAGCCTCCTCAGATAATGTCTCATCCTCCAAATCTGTCCTTTCACTAGTGAGAGATGGCGCTGCGTTTACCACACAGCAGCCCCTGTCAGTGCCTCACTATTCTCCTCACAGCTGTTTCTGTCAGGGCTTCCCGCCTAAGGTAAGCCCCACCCACTCTGGCTTTTCTCTGACTGACCTCCTTGATGAGGGGAGGGGCTGGGTTTGTTTGTTTTTCTACCCAGGATGTTTGCTGCCCCGCTCTCATTCTCCAACAGCTTTTTCATAGTTGCAGCTCATAAGGGGGGCCTTAAAGTTATTAAGTCAGGCACCAGTCACATAGTGACCTTTATTTCATAGGAAAAATACTATAATAATGTTAAACGGATCACATATTTTCATCTGTATCCCCCAACTTTGTATATACCTCCTTTCACATGTTTACATATGTAATGTATATATTTTTCTGACTGTAAACCAAACATTGATAAACTCATATAATAAGAATTTACTTACCGATAATTCTATTTCTCGGAGTCCGTAGTGGATGCTGGGGTTCCTGAAAGGACCATGGGGAATAGCGGCTCCGCAGGAGACAGGGCACAAAAGTAAAGCTTTCCGATCAGGTGGTGTGCACTGGCTCCTCCCCTATGACCCTCCTCCAAGCCAGTTAGGTACTGTGCCCGGACGAGCGTACACAATAAGGGAGGAATTTTGAATCCCGGGTAAGACTCATACCAGCCACACCAATCACACCGTAGAACTTGTGATCTAAACCCAGTTAACAGTATGATAACAGCGGAGCCTCTGAAAAGATGGCTCACAACAATAATAACCCGATTTTTGTAACTATGTACAAGTATTGCAGATAATCCGCACTTGGGATGGGCGCCCAGCATCCACTACGGACTCCGAGAAATAGAATTATCGGTAAGTAAATTCTTATTTTCTCTATCGTCCTAGTGGATGCTGGGGTTCCTGAAAGGACCATGGGGATTATACCAAAGCTCCCAAACGGGCGGGAGAGTGCGGATGACTCTGCAGCACCGAATGAGAGAACTCCAGGTCCTCCTTAGCCAGGGCATCAAATTTGTAGAATTTAGCAAACGTGTTTGCCCCTGACCAAGTAGCTGCTCGGCAAAGTTGTAAAGCCGAGACCCCTCGGGCAGCCGCCCAAGATGAGCCCACCTTCCTTGTGGAATGGGCATTTACATATTTTGGCTGTGGCAGGCCTGCCACAGAATGTGCAAGCTGAATTGTATTACACATCCAACTAGCAATAGTCTGCTTAGAAGCAAGAGCACCCAGTTTGTTGGGTGCATACAGGATAACAGCAAGTCAGTTTTCCTGACTCCAGCCGTCCTGGAACATATTTTCAGGGCCCTGACAACATCTAGCAACTTGGAGTCCTCCAAGTCCCTAGTAGGTGCAAGGCACCACAATAAGCTGGTTCAGGTGAAGCATTGACACCACCTTAGGGAGAGAACTGGGGACGAGTCCGCAGCTCTGCCCTGTCCGAATGGACAAACAGATATGGGCTTTTTTGAGAAAAAACCACCAATTTGACACTCGCCTGGTCCAGGCCAGGGCCAAGAGCATGGTCACTTTTCATGTGATATGCTTCAAATCCACAGATTTGACTGGTTTTAAACCAATGTGATTTGAGGAATCCCAGAACTACGTTGAGATCCCACAGTGCCACTGGAGGCACAAAAGGGGGTTGTATATGCAATACTCCCTTGACAAACTTCTGGACTTCAGGAACTGAAGCCAATTCTTTCTGGAAGAAAATCGACAGGGCCGAAATTTGAACCTTAATGGACCCCAATTTGAGGCCCATAGACACTCCTGTTTGCAGGAAATGCAGGAAACGACCGAGTTGAAATTTCTTTGTGGGGCCTTCCTGGCCTCACACCACGCAACATATTTTCGCCACATGTGGTGATAATGTTGTGCGGTCACCTCCTTTCTGGCTTTGACCAGGGTAGGAATGACCTCTTTCGGAATGCCTTTTTCCCTTAGGATCCGGCTTTCCACCGCCATGCCGACAAACGCAGCTGCGGTAAGTCTTGGAACAGATATGGTACTTGCTGAAGCAAGTCCCTTCTTAGCGGCAGAGGCCATAAGACCTCTGTAAGCATCTCTTGAAGTTCCGGGTACCAAGTCCTTCTTGGCCAATCCGGAGCCATGAGTATAGTTCTTACTCCTCTACGTCTTATAATTCTCAGCACCTTAGGTATGAGAAGCAGAGGAGGGAACACATACACCGACTGGTACACCCACGGTGTTACCAGAACGTCCACAGCTATTGCCTGAGGGTCTCTTGACCTGGCGCAATACCTGTCCCGTTTTTTTTTTTTTTTTTTTATAGACGGGACGCCATCATGTCCACCTTTGGTATTTCCCAACGGTTTACAATCATGTGGAAAAAACTTCCCGATGAAGTTTCCACTCTCCCGGGTGGAGGTCGTGCCTGCTGAGGAAGTCTGCTTCCCAGTTTCCATTCCCGGGATGAAACACTGCTGACAGTGCTATTACATGATTTTCCGCCCAGCGAAAAGTCCTTGCAGTTTTTGCCATTGCCCTCCTGCTTCTTGTGTCGCCCTGTCTGTTTACGTGGGCGACTGCCGTGATGTTTTTCCCACTGGATCAATACCGGCTGACCTTGAAGCAGAGGTCTTGCTAAGCTTAGAGCATTATAAATTTACCCTTAGCTCCAGTATATTTATGTGGAGAAAAGTCTCCAGACTTGATCACACTCCCTGGAAATTTTTTCCTTGTGTGACTGCTCCCCAGCCTCTCGGGCTGGGCTCCGTGGTCACCAACATCCAATCCTGAATGCCGAATCTGCGGCCCTCTAGAAGATGAGCACTCTATAACCACCACAGGAGAGACACCCTTGTCCTTGGATATAGGGTTATCCGCTTATGCATCTGAAGATGCGATCCGGACCATTTGTCCAGCAGATCCCACTGAAAAGTTCTTGCGTGAAATCTGCCGAATGGAATTGCTTCGTAGGAAGCCACCATTTTTACCAGGACCCTTGTGCAATGATGCACTGTTTTTAGGAGGTTCCTGACTAGCTCGGATAACTCCCTGGCTTTCTCTTCCGGGAGAAACACCTTTTTCTGGACTGTGTCCAGAATCATCCCTAGGCACAGCAGACGTGTCGTCGGGATCAGCTGCGATTTTGGAATATTTTGAATCCACCCGTGCTGTTGTAGCAGTATCCGAGATAGTGCTACTCCGACCTCCAACTGTTCCCTGGACTATGCCCTTATCAGGAGATCGTCCAAGTAAGGGATAATTAAGACGCCTTTTCTTCGAAGAAGAATCATCATTTCGGCCATTACCTTGGTAAAGACCCGGGGTGCCGTGGACAATCCAAACGGCAGCGTCTGAAACTGATAGTGACAGTTCTGCACCACGAACCTGAGGTACCCTTAGTGAGAAGGGCAAATTTGGGACATAGAGGTAAGCATCCCTGATGTCCCGGGACACTATATAGTCCCCTTCTTCCTGGTTCGTTATCACTGCTCTGAGTGACTCCATCTTGATTTGAACCTTTGTAAGTGTTCAAAAAATTTTTTAGAATAAGTCTCACCTAGCCTTCTGGCTTCAGTACCACAATATAGTGTGGAATAATACCCCTTTTCTTGTAGTAGGAGGGGTAATTTAATTATCACCTGCTGGGAATACAGCTTGTGAATTTTTTCCCATACTGCCTCCTTGTCGGAGGGAGACCTTGGTAAAGCAGACTTCAGGAGCCTGCGAAGGGGAAACGTCTCGACATTCCAATCTGTACCCCTGGGATACTACTTGTAGGATCCAGGGGTCCTGTACGGTCTCAGCGCCATGCTGAGAACTTGTCAGAAGCGGTGGAACGCTTCTGTTCCTGGGAATGGGCTGCCTGCTGCAGTCTTCTTCCCTTTCCTCTATCCCTGGGCAGATATGATCTTATAGGGACGAAAGGACTGAGGCTGAAAAGACGGTGTCTTTTTCTGCAGAGATGTGACTTAGGGTAAAAACGGCGGATTTTCCAGCAGTTGCCGTGGCCACCAGGTCCGATGGACCGACCCCAAATAACTCCTCTTCCTTTATACGGCAATACACCTTTGTGCCGTTTGGAATCTGCATCACCTGACCACTGTCGTGTCCATAACATCTTCTGGCAGATATGGACATCGCATTTACTCTTGATGCCAGAGTGCAAATATCCCTCTGTGCATCTCGCATATATAGAAATGCATCCTTTAAATGCTCTATAGTCAATAAAATACTGTCCCTGTCAAGGGTATCAATATTTTTAGTCAGGGAATCCGACCAAGCCACCCCAGCTCTGCACATCCAGGCTGAGGCGATCGCTGGTCGCAGTATAACACCAGTATGTGTGTATATACTTTTTATGATATTTTCCAGCCTCCTGTCAGCTGGTCCTTGAGGACGGCCCTATCTATAGACGGTACCGCCACTTGTTTTGATAAGCGTGTGAGCGCCTTATCCACCCTAAGGGGTGTTTCCCAACGCGCCCTAACTTCTGGCGGGAAAGGGTATACCGCCCATAATTTTCTATCGGGGGGAACCCACGCATCATCACACACTTTATTTAATTTATCTGATTCAGGAAAAACTATGGTAGTTTTTTCACATCCCACATAATACCCTCTTTTGTGGTACTTGTAGTATCAGAAATATGTAACACCTCCTTCATTGCCTTTAACGTGTGGCCCTAATAAGGAATACGTTTGTTTATTCACCGTCGACATTGGATTCAGTGTCCCTGTCTGTGTCTGTGTCGACCGACTAAAGTAAACGGGCGTTTTAAAACCCCTGACTGTGTTTTTGAGACGTCTGGACCGGTACTAATTGTTTGTCGGCCGTCTCATGTCGTCAACCGACCTTGCAGCGTGTTGACATTATCACGTAATTCCCTAAATAAGCCATCCATTCCGGTGTCGACTCCCTAGAGAGTGACATCACCATTACAGGCAATTGCTCCGCCTCCTCACCAACATCGTCCTCATACATGTCGACACACACGTACCGACACACAGCACACACACAGGGAATGCTCTGATAGAGGACAGGACCCACTAGCCCTTTGGAGAGACAGAGGGAGAGTTTACCAGCACACACCAAAAACGCTATAATTATATAGGGACAACCTTATATAAGTGTTTTCCCTTATAGCATCTTTTTTATATATTTCTAACGCCAAATTAGTGCCCCCCCTCTCTGTTTTAACCCTGTTTCTGTAGTGCAGTGCAGGGGAGAGCCTGGGAGCCTTCCCTCCAGCCTTTCTGTGAGGGAAAATGGCGCTGTGTGCTGAGGAGATAGGCCCCGCCCCTTTTTCGGCGGCCTCGTCTCCCGCTCTTAACGGATTCTGGCAGGGGTTAAATATCTCCATATAGCCTCCGGAGGCTATATGTGAGGTATTTTTAGCCAAAATAGGTATTCATTTGCCTCCCAGGGCGCCCCCCTCCCAGCGCCCTGCACCCTCAGTGACTGCCGTGTGAAGTGTGCTGAGAGGAAAATGGCGCACAGCTGCAGTGCTGTGCGCTACCTTTAGAAGACTGAGGAGTCTTCTGCCGCCGATTCTGGACCTCTTCTTACTTCAGCATCTGCAAGGGGGCCGGCGGCAAGGCTCCGGTGACCATCCAGGCTGTACCTGTGATCGTCCCTCTGGAGCTGATGTCCAGTAGCCAAGAAGCCAATCCATCCTGCACGCAGGTGAGTTCACTTCTTCTCCCCTAAGTCCCTCGTTGCAGTGATCCTGTTGCCAGCAGGACTCACTGTAAAATAAAAAACCTAAGCTAAACTTTTCTAAGCAGCTCTTTAGGAGAGCCACCTAGATTGCACCCTTCTCGTCCGGGCACAAAAATCTAACTGGCTTGGAGGAGGGTCATAGGGGGAGGAGCCAGTGCACACCACCTGATCGGAAAGCTTTACTTTTGTGCCCTGTCTCCTGCGGAGCCGCTATTCCCCATGGTCCTTTCAGGAACCCCAGCATCCACTAGGACGATAGAGAAAAGGTGTTACACAAGCATGAAGAGAACATGCAGATGCACACAATTAGCGCCTTGTGAATCATATCTGGCATCCCAGCACAGCGAGTCTGCAACACTGACCACTGTGCCACCATACATACAGACACCATCTAGTAACGTGTAGGTCCTTCCACTCAGATTACAGCAGCAGCACAACGGAGCATGGACACCACAAGCTCTCTGAAGTACTGTGTTCTGTACACCATGCCTCCTGAGGGATGCTCCGCAATTCCCTAATATTCACCAGTGATCATTCCATGCCATTGATGGCATATTGTACTGTATCCCACGTGTGTTATATTGGGTATATATCTGGGGAATGAGAGCGGCTGACTCAGGAACGCTCCACCAGCCATAATATGTTGGCTAGGGATCTGTGCGGTGGCACATTGTTGTGCCCACTCCCATCTGAGTGACTGCATGCCATGTATGGGTGTAACTGATCCACAATGATGGTTACATACAGTAGTGTCCTTCGGGCAGTGATGTCTGCAGATCTATGTGGGTCCTAATGGACAGCACAGTTGTTAAAATATTTAGCACTGCTCCCTCACATGACTGAGGTCTTAGGTTAGATTCCCTCCATGGGCCTAACTGTGGATTTTGTATATTCATCCTTGTGCCTGCATGGTTTTTGTCCAGGTACTCTGGTTTCATCCCATATTCCAAAATATACTGGTAGGTTAGATGTCTCCCAATAAAAATTGAACTGTTACATATAGGTGTTTGTACATATACAGATGAAGATGTATGAGGTTAGCTATATAGATTGTAATCTCCACAGGAGCAGGGACTGATGTGAATGGACAAGTGTCCTTTGTAATGTTCTGTGGAATATGTGTATGTTTTATAACGAACTGGTAATAAATAACAAAAGACTCCACAACGTAACAGCCATTGTCTCCCTCGAGTTTCCTTTGTTGGGATGAAGCCATCATTGCCTTGTGGGGTTTTCTCATCCATCTGCGTTAAATGTTTGAAACCTCAACTCGTCAGACCAGGCTACACGTTTCCAGTCCTCTTGTGCGCAGTGGTGGTGTTTACGAGGCCAGGCAATGCCCAGAGCATTGTGCCGTGGGTCTGCAATCGGACACGAGTGACCATTGGCTACTGTACCACAATCTGCGAGATGACACTGTCCACGATCATCCACAGTTCTCCGTTGGACACAGTGGTTACACCCTGTAGGTCTTCTTTGATTTGTAGTCGTCGTATACACTAGATATACGCGGTCGAGTCGCATTATTATGACCACCGGTCACCTGCGACCCCTGTGTCCAGTGCCCAGTCTAAGAAACAACAGGCCAGAGCCCGAAACTGGTGCCAGGGGGTCCCTTGTGGCCCCTACATCTAGTGCCCAGTCTAACAAATAATAGGCCGGAACCTGAAACTGGTGCCAGGGGGTCCTTTGTGGTCCCTAAGTCTAGTGCCCAGTCTAACAAATAATAGGCCGGAGCCTGAAACTGGTGCCAGGGGGTCACCTGCGACCCCTATGTCTAGTGCCCAGTCTAAAAAACAAAAGGCTGGAGACCGAAACTGGTGCCAGGTGGTCCCTTGTGGCCCCTACAACTAGTGACCAGTCTAACAAACAACAGGCCGGTGCCTGAAACTGGTTCAAAGGGGTCACCTGTTACCCCCGTGTCTAAAGCCCAGTCTAAAAAACAACAGGGCGGAGCCTGAAACTGGTGCCAGGGGGTCCTTTGCGGCACCTACGTCTAGTGCCCAGTCTAACAAATAATAGGCCAGAGCCTGAAACTGGTGCCAGGGGGTCACCTGTGACCCCTGCATCTAGAGCCCAGTCTAACAAACAACAGGCCGGAGCCTGAAACTGGTGCCAGGGGGTCACCTGCGACCCCTGCGTCTAGAGCCCAGTCTAACAAACAACAGGCCGGAGCCTGAAACTGGTGCCAGGAGGTCCCTTGCGACCCCTACGTCCAGTGCCCAGTCTAAGAAACAGCAGGCCGGGGTATGGAACTGGTGCCAGGGGGTCACCTTAGGCCCCTACATCTAGTGCCCAGTCTAACAAACAACAGGCCTGAGCAGGAAATTGGTGCCAGGGGGTCACATGCGACCCTGATCTCTAGTGCCCAATCTAACAAACAAAAGGCCGGAGCCTGAAACTGGTGCCATGGGGTCCCTTGCGACCTCTACGTATAGTGCCCAGTCTAACTAACAACATGCCTGAGTACGAAACTGGTGCCAGGGGGTCACCTGCGGCCCCTATATCTAGTGCCCAGTCTAACAAACAACAGGCCGGAGCCTGAAACTGGTGCCAAGGGGTCACCTGTTACCCCTGCGTCTTAAGCCCAGTCTAACAAACAACAGGCCGAAGACTGAAACTGGTGCCAGGGGGTCCCTTGTGGCCCCTACGTCTAGTTCCCAGTCTAACAAATAATAGGCCGGAGCCTGAAACTGGTGCAAGGGGGGTCACCTGTGACCCCTGTGTCTAGTGCCCAGTCTAAGAAACAACAGGTCGGGCCCAAAACTGGTGCCAGGGGGTCACCTGCGACCCCTGCTTCTAGAGCCCAGTCTAACAAACAACAGGCCGGAGCCTGAAACTGGCGCCAGGAGGTCCCTTGCGACCCCTACGTCAAGTGCCCAGTCTAAGAAACACCAGGCCGGGGTTTGTATCTATTGGCTGGTGCCCAGTCTAACAAACAACAGGCCTGAGCAGGAAATTGGTGCCAGGGGGTCACATGCGACCCTGATCTCTAGTGCCCAATCTAACAAACAAAAGGCCGGAGCCTGAAACTGGTGCCAGGGGGTCCCTTTCGACCTCTACGTATAGTGCCCAGTCTAAGAAACACCTGGCCGGTGTTTGTATCTATTGGCTGGTGCCCAGTCTAACAAATAACAGGCCTGAGCAGGAAATTGGTGCCAGGGGGTCACATGCGACCCTGATCTCTAGTGCCCAATCTAACAAACAAAAGGCCGGAGCCTGAAACTGGTGCCAGGGGGTCCCTTTCGACCTCTACGTATAGTGCCCAGTCTAACTAACAACATGCCTGAGTACGAAACTGGTGCCAGGGGGTCACCTGCGACCCCTATGTCTAGTGCCCAGTCTAAAAAACAAAAGTCTGGAGACCGAAACTGGTGCCAGGGGGTCCCTTGTGGCCCCTACGTCTAGTTCCCAGTCTAACAAATAATAGGCCGGAGCCTGAAACTGGTGCAAGGGGGTCACCTGTGACCCCTGTGTCTAGTGCCTAGTCTAACAAACAACAGGATGAAGAATGAAACTGGTGCCAGGGGTCCTTTGTGGCCCCTACTTCTAGTGCCCAGTCTAACAAATAATAGGCCGGAGCCTAAAACTGGTGCCAGGGGGTCACCTGTGACCCCTGTGCCTAGTGCCCAGTATAAGAAACAACAGGTCGGGCCCAAAACTGGTGCCAGGGGGGCACCTGCGACCCCTGCTTCTAGAGCCCAGTCTAACAAACAACAGGCTGGAGCCTGAAACTGGTGCCAGGAGGTCCCTTGCGACCCCTACGTCCACTGCCCAGTCTAAGAAACAGCAGGCCGGGGTTTGGAACTGATGCCATTTGGTCCTTTATGGCCCCTACAACTAGTGCCCAGTTTAACAAACAACAGGCCGGAGCCTGAAACTGGTTCAAAGGGGTCACCTGTTACCCCTGTGTCTAAAGCCCAGTCTAACAAACAAAAGGCCGAAGCCTGAAACTGGTGCCAGGGGGTCCTTTGTGGCCCCTACGTCTAGTGCCCACTCTAACAAATAAAAGTCCGGAGCCTGAAACTGGTGCCAGGGGGTCACCTGTGACCCCTGTGTCTAGTGCCCAGTCTAAGAAACAACAGGTCGGGCCCAAAACTGGTGCCAGGGGGTCACCTGCAACCCCTGCGTCTAGAGCCCAGTCTAACAAACAACAGGCCGGAGCCTGAAACTGGTGCCAAGAGGTCCCTTGCGAACCCTAAGTCCAGTGCCCAGTCTAAGAAACAGCAGGCCGGGGTATGGAACTGGTGCCAGGGGGTCACCGTAGGCCCCTACACATAGTGCCCAGTCTAACAAACAACCGGCCTGAGCAGGAAACTGGTGCCAGGGGGTCACATGCAAACCTGATCTCTAGTGCCCAATCTAACAAACAAAAGGCCGGAGCCTGAAACTGGTGCCAGGGGGTCCCTTTCAACCTCTACGTATAGTGCCCAGTCTAACTAACAACATGCCTGAGTATGAAACTGGTGCCAGGGGGTCACCTGCGGCCCCTATGTCTAGTGCCCAGTCTAAAAAACAAAAGGCTGGAGACCAAAACTGGTGCCAGGTGGTCCCTTGTGGCCCCTACAACTAGTGACCAGTCTAACAAACAACAGGCCGGAGCCTGAAACTGGTTCAAAGGGGTCACCTGTTACCCCTGTGTCTAAAGCCCAGTCTAACAAACAACAGGCCAGAGCCTGAAACTGGTGCCAGGGGGTCCTTTGTGGCACCTACGTCTAGTGCCCAGTCTAACAAATAATAGGCCGGAGCCTGAAACTGGTGCCAGGGGGTCCCTTGTGGCCCCTACGTCTAGTGCCCAGTCTAGCAAATAATAGGCAGAAGCCTGAAACTGGCGCCAGGGGGTCACCTGCGACCCCTGTGTCTAGTGCCCAGTCTAAGAAACAACAGGCCAGAGCCCGAAACTGGTGCCAGGGGGTCCCTTGTGGCCCCTACATCTTGTGCCCAGTCTAACAAATAATAGGCCGGAACCTGAAACTAGTGCCAGGGGGTCCCTTGTGGCCCCTAAGTCTAGTGCCCAGTCTAACAAATAATAGGCCGGAGCCTGAAACTGGTGCAAGGGGGTCACCTGTGACCCCTGTGTCTAGTGCCCAGTCTAAGAAACAACAGGTCGGGCCCAAAACTGGTGCCAGGGGGTCACCTGCGACCCCTGCGTCTAGAGCCCAGTCTAACAAACAACAGGCCGGAGCCTCAAACTGGTGCCAGGAGGTCCCTTGCGACCCCTACGTCCAGTGCCCAGTCTAAGAAACAGCAGGCCGGGGTTTGGAACTGGTGCCAGGGGGTCACCTTAGGCCCCTACATCTAGTGCCCAGTCTAACAAACAACAGGCCTGAGCAGGAAATTGATGCCAGGGGGTCACTTGCGACCCTTATCTCTAGTGCCCAATCTAACAAACAAAAGGCCGGAGCCTGAAACTGGTGCCAGGAGGTCCCTTTCGACCTCTACGTATAGTGCCCAGTCTAACTAACAACATGCCTGAGTACGAAACTGGTGCCAGGGGGTCACCTGCGGCCCCTATATCTAGTGCCCAGTCTAACAAACAACAGGCCGGAGCCTGAAACTTGTGCCAAGGGGTCACATGTGACCCCTGTGTCTAGTGCCTAGTCTAACAAATAATAGGCCGGAGCCTGAAACTGGTGCAAGGGGGTCACATGTGACCCCTGTGTCTAGTGCCTAGTCTAACAAACAACAATCCGGAGCCTGAAACTGGTGCCAGGGGGTCCCTTGTGGCCCCTACAACTAGTGCCCAGTCTAACAAACAACAGTCCAGAGCCTGAAACTGGTGCCAGGAGGTCCAGTGCGACACCTACGTCCAGTGCCCAGTCTAAAAAACAATAGGCTGGAGACCGAAACTGGTGCCAGGGGGTCCCTTGTGGCCCCTACGTCTAGTGCCCAGTCTAACAAATAATAGGCCGGAGCCTGAAACTGGTGCAAGGGGGTCACATGTGACCCCTGTGTCTAGTGCCTAGTCTAACAAACAACAATCCGGAGCCTGAAACTGGTGCCAGGGGGTCCCTTGTGGCCCCTACAACTAGTGCCCAGTCTAACAAACAACAGTCCAGAGCCTGAAACTGGTGCCAGGAGGTCCAGTGCGACACCTACGTCCAGTGCCCAGTCTAAAAAACACCAGGCCGGAGCTCGGAACTGGTGCCAGGGCGTCACCTGCGGACCCTACATCTAGTGCCCAGTCTAACAAACAATAGGCCTTAGCAAGAAATTGTTTCAAGGGGGTCACCTGCGACCCTGATGTCTAGTGCCCAGTCTATAAAACAAAAGGTTGGAGACCGAAACTGGTGCCAGGGGGTCCCTTGTGGCCCCTACATCTAGTGCCCAGTCTAACAAACAATAGGCCTTAGCAAGAAATTGTTTCAAGGGGGTCACCTGCGACCCTGATGTCTAGTGCCCAGTCTATAAAACAAAAGGTTGGAGACCGAAACTGGTGCCAGGGGGTCCCTTGTGGCCCCTACATCTAGTGCCCAGTCTAACTAATCACATGCCTGAGTACGAAACTGGTGCCAGGGGGTCACCTGCGACCCCGAGGTCTAGTGCCCAGTCTATAAAACAAAAGGTTGGAGACCGAAACCCCTACATCTAGTGCCCAGTCTAACAAATAATAGGCCGGAGACTGAAACTGGTGCCAGGGGGTCCCTTGTGGCCCCTACGTCTAGTGCCCAGTCTAACAAATAATAGGCCGGAGCGTGAAACTGGTGCAAAGGTTTCACCTGTGACCCCTGTGTCGAGAGCCCAGTCTAAGAAACAACAGGTCAGGCCCAAAACTGGTGCCAGGGGGTCACCTGTGACCTCTGCGTCTAGTGCCCAGTCTAACAAACAACAGGCCGGAGCCTGAAACTGGTGCCAGGCGGTCCCTTGCGACCCCTACGTCCAGTGCCCAGTCTAAGAAAGAGCAAGCCGGGGTTTGGAACTGGAGCCAGGGGGTCACCTTAGGCCCCTACATCTAGTGCCCAGTCTAACAAACAACAGGCCTGAGCAGGAAATTGGTGCCAGGGGGTCACGTGAACCTGATCTCTAGTGCCCAATCTAACAATCAAAAGGCCGGATCCTGAAACTGGTGCCAGGGGGTCCCTTTCGACCTCTACATATAGTGCCCAGTCTAACTAACAACATGCCTGAGTACGAAACTGGTGCCAGGGGGTCCCTTGTGGCCCCTACGTCTAGTGCCCAGTCTAACAAATTATAGGCCGGAGCCTGAAACTGGTGCAAGGGGGTCACCTGTGACCCCTGTGTCTAGTGCCTAGTCTAACAAACAACAGGACGGAGCCTGAAACTGGTGCCAGGGGGTCCTTTGTGGCCCCTACGTCTAGTGCCCAGTCTAACAAATAATAGGCCGGAGCCTGAAACTGGTGCCAGGGGTTCACCTCTGACCCCTGTGTCTAGTGCCCAGTATAAGAAACAACAGGTCGGGCCCAAAACTGGTGCCAGGGGGTCACCTGCGACCACTGCTTCTAGAGCCCAGTCTAACAAACAACAGGCTGGAGCCTGAAACTGGTGCCAGGAGGTCCCTTGCGAGTCTAATACAACGGACTCGGAGAGGACGCCAGTCACGTCCTCTCCCGATCACTCTCAATGCACGTGTGAAAATGGCGGCGACGCGCGGCTCCTTATATAGAATCCGAGTCTCGCGAGAATCCGACAGCGGGATGATGACGTTCGGGCGTGCTCGGGTTAACCGAGCAAGGCGGGAGGATCCGAGTCGCTCGGACCCGTGTAAAAAAAAGGTGAAGTTCGGGCGGGTTCGGATTCCGAGGAACCGAACCCGCTCATCACTACTTGCGACCCCTACGTACACTGCCCAGTCTAAGAAACAGCAGGCCGGGGTTTGGAACTGATGCCATTTGGTCCTTTGTGGCCCCTACAACTAGTGCCCAGTTTAACAAACAACAGGCCGGAGCCTGAAACTGGTTCAAAGGGGTCACCTGTTACCCCTGTGTCTAAAGCCCAGTCTAACAAACAACAGGCCGGAGCCTGAAACTGGTGCCAGGGGGTCCTTTGTGGCCCCTGTGTCTAGTGCCCAGTCTAAGAAACAACAGGTCGGGCCCAAAACTGGTGCCAGGGGATCACCTGCGACCCCTGCTTCTAGAGCCCAGTCTAACAAACAACAGGCTGGAGCCTGAAACTGGTGCCAGGAGGTCCCTTGCGACCCCTACGTCCACTGCCCAGTCTAAGAAACAGCAGGCCGGGGTTTGGAACTGGTGCCAGGGGGTCACCTTATGCCCCTACATCTAGTACCCAGTCTAACAAACAACAGGCCTGAGCAGGAAATTGGTGCCAGGGGGTCACATGCGACCCTGATCTCTAGTGCCCAATCTAACAAACAAAAGGCCGGAGCCTGAAACTGGTGCCAGGGGGTCCCTTTCGACCTCTACGTATAGTGCCCAGTCTAACTAACAACATGCCTGAGTACGAAACTGGTGCCAGTGGGTCACCTGCGGCCCCTATATCTAGTGCCCAGTCTAACAAACAACAGGCCAGAGCCTGAAACTGGTGTCAAGGGGTCACCTGTTACCGCTGCGTCTAAAGCCCAGTCTTACAAACAACAGGCCGAAGACTGAAACTGGTGCCAGGGGGTCCCTTGTGGCCCCTAGGTCTAGTGCCCAGTCTAACAATTAATAGGCAGAAGCCTGAAACTGGTGCCTCATCCCGGGGGCAGAGAGTCTTAACCAGGCATTCCCAACCACGGTCCTCAAGGCACACCAACCGTGCAGGTTTTAGTGATAACCAGGCTACAGCACAGATGGTTAAATCAAAATAACTGAGCTACTAATTAAGTCACCTGTGCTGAATCCTGGATATCACTAAAACCTGCACTGTTAGTGTCCCTTGAGGACCGTGGTTGGGAATGCCTGGTCTAAATGATCAATAACAGAATCAGACCACTTTACCATTGCCCTGGAAATCCACCCACAAACTATTGTGAGGAGCTGTGCTACACCCGCTGCCATATAAATTGCCTTGAGAGTGGTCTCAATTTTATGGTCAGCTGGTTCTTTTAGGGATATAGTCCCTGGCACAGGCAGTACAAAATTCTTAGACAGTCTGGACACAGATGTATCGACCAATGGGGGGAGGGAATTTCCCGGACCTTCCTGTCCTCAGCAGGGAGGGGAAAGGTAGTTAAAAACCTCTGAGGAACTTAACATTTCTTGTCCAGGTTTAACCATGCTTCCCTGGCTAGGGAGTTTAACTCTTTAGACATGGTAAAAGTTTCTAAAAGTTTCTGAGGTCTTTGCTCGAACATTAAAGTACAACTCCTCATCTGGTTCTGACTCCTGATCCGGAATGTGAAGAACCTCTCTAACAGCAAAAATGAGGGCCTCCACCCCTGGGGACAGAGAAATGTCTTAATCCATATCATCATCATCCACATCAGGCTGACCAGAATCAGACTGGAGCACCTGTGGCAGTGAGCGATTATGTGAAACCAACAGAGGGGGCTGAGAAGCCTTTCTGGTATCTGCTGCTTTAGCCATACAAACAATAGACTGCTTCAACACCTGTCTCTCCTTTTTAGCTGCAGCTAATTCTGTATTGACATTCTGAATCATGCATTTAAAATTGTCTAACCAGTCAGGTGTTTGTGAACTGTGCCCCTGTGGAGATAAGGAGCATTATTCACACATGAGGTACCCGCTGATGAAGGGGTAGAGTTACAAGCAGTACACATAACCGTGTCCACAGACATATTGACACAACTGTAATACAGCGCAGCTCCCTGGAAAACACCCCCACACAGACCCTAAAGAGCCCCTGGAGTGACACTGAGGAACAGAGACCAGCACACAAACACAGCAGCCCAATGTTGGAATGTAAGCGTATATATCTGATATAAGTGCAGCGGCGCTGTCGCTAGAGAGCTTCCCCCTGCTATGACCCTCTGGTACCAGGTCAGAAGTCTGTAACCGCGTGGGTCCCCGGAGGAGCAGCGTACATGCAGCCTTGATATGCAGCAGCAAAAAATGGCGCCTTCCCGCCTCTAATCCCACTCTGGGAAGCCCCATCTCTTGCAATGGCGCGTGGTCCCTGTGATTTGAGTTAATTATACTGGCTGTTATACAAAGTAAAAACTTTATATAAAGAACAAGCATCTGTTATGGTAACCAATTTTGCAGACAAAGGGTATAATATCTCTAAATTATCCAAAGTATCAGAAGAAGTTGGTAGTATTGATAGACTCACATTACAAAAACCTAAAGAATCCAAAAAGAATAACATCACAAACTTCAAGGTCTCTTTCCATACACAGTTCAACAAACAACATAAAAGGATAGAAGGAATAGTTAGAAAGAACTGGAACATTCTATTGAAAGATGATATCTTGAGCAAAGTGTTACCCAAAAAACCCAAATTTACATATAGGAGGGCACCAAATATCAAAAACAGCACAAGAGAACAATTCAAGAAAAAATCCACCTTCTATCCGAAATACCTGAAGGGAAGTCTCATGGACAGTTTCCACAAATCAGTCTTAGAGGATATGGAAGGACTAGACAAAGTTAAAACGAAAAAGTGGAACCTGTCGAAAAAAGAACGTCTGGCTTTAAAGGCACTTCAGAAAGATGATAATATTGTAATCAAACCATGCGACAAAGGAGGAGGAGTGGCCATACTGAATAAAGAAGATTACATGAAAGAAATTTACCGTCAATTAGAAGATGGAGGCACATATTCAAAACTGAGAAGCGATCCCACCAATAGAATGAAAAATGCCCTCAGTCAACTGCTAAAAACATACTTTGACAAAAAAACTATCACCGAGAAAGAATTTGAGTACCTTAACGTTCTAGATCCTGTTATACCAACCATCTATGTGTTACCCAAGGTACATAAGAACCCCACGGAACCACCAGGATGTTAGGCGCCGGGGTCCGCTCGGCCGTGCGGCCCGGCGCCTAGCAACCAGGGACGCCGTGCGCGTTCAGCCGCCGGCTCCCTGGCAACGCTAAGACGCCGGGCGCACGGAGCCGCTCTGACCTTAGCAACGGGGACGCCACGTTCAGCCGCGTTCCCCGTTGCTGGGTCTATTCTCATTACCCTGATTATGTGCTGGCCGTGCAGCATGCAAGCTGCACGGCATTTCTATTTGATTGTCCTGTCTGGATCCTGATTGGAGGGTGCCTGAATAAAGGCACCCTCAGGACTTCTTACAGACGCCGGTGATAGCTTCCTGTTTGCCTGTGTCTGCTGCAGAGAGTTCCCAGTCCCGGTCTTTTCGGTTGTTCCTGTCCTCAGAGATCCTGTACTCGGAAGTTACCATCTGTTCCTGGAGTCTGACCGAGCACCTTTAACATCTGGTGGTGTTCGTGAGTCGCGGCGCAGCCGTGTGTTGCGGCTTGTCCGCTTCTGTTTATTATTTTGTTTAATTGTGTTCTGGAGCTTTGCGGAGGATTCCGCTTCCACAGATCCACTCTGGTGTCCGGCGGTGCCGGATAGGAGTGTCGGATCAGTGGATCCTTGGTTGTCCTTTTTCCTGGCGGCTAGTCCGCACATACCTTTTGATTTAGTTAGTTAGCTTGTAACCCCTGGCCTGGTTGCTTAGTCAGAGGGCCCCTTGTTATCACCCTGTCTCGGACTTCCCCTTGTCTCCCATTAAGACCTGCGGGGGCATCGGGGTTGGGCAGACATAATCCGCCCTTCGAACGCGGCTGCCATGGGCTCAAGCAACCATAGTCTCGCAGGGGATTTCTGATAACACGGGCGAGACAACGGAGTTAGGGCGCCAGGGGTTACTAGGCTATCCAGCTCCCACAACCAGCTTATTTTCCTGTACTCAGATCCCTGCCATAAGATCTCCTCCGGTCTGGAGTACAGGAATCATAACATTATCACCGGCCTACAAAAAAAGATTTAACTTACAGTAAATTTTTTCACTTTTTAGTTGGGAGATTTTTGTCGGCCTTATGAATCCCACCGGTGTTGGGCCAAACCCTGGCCAGCTTCTTGTTAGTCAGATTCAGGAACTTACTCAGATGGTTCAGGATCTGTCCCTCCGGGTGAGGTCACAGGAAGATCTGTTACGGACTTCCCCGAGGGTCATCCCTGAACCAAAAATGCATCTGCCTGACCGTTTTTCTGGGGATAGAAAACTGTTTTTTAATTTTAAAGAATCTTGCAAACTGTATTTTCGTTTAAGACCAGTTACCTCAGGTACAGAGGCTCAGCGGGTTGGGATTATTATTTCTCTACTTCAGGGGGATCCTCAGACCTGGGCTTTTGGTTTAAAGACAGACGATCCGGCCTTATCGTCTGTAGACGCCTTTTTAAAATCTTTAGGGCTATTGTATGACGACCCTGATAGAGAGGCGTCCGCAGAAAGTCAGTTGCGTGCTCTTAGACAGGGTAGGAATCCCGCAGAGAATTATTGTACGGAGTTTCGCCGTTGGTCGAACGACTGTGGCTGGAATGACCCAGCCCTGCGCAGTCAGTTTCGCCTCGGCTTATCGGAATCTATAAAAGACAGTCTCCTCCAGTATCCCGCTCCTGAGACCCTCGATAACCTCATGGAGCTATCTATTAAAATAGATCGTCGGCTCAGAGAGCGGAGGGCTGAAAAAGGGGCATCTGTCGGGTCCTCTCCCTGGGTTCCTTCCATTCCTGTAGACATAGAGGAGCCTATGCAGATTGGTCTCTCCAAATTGTCTCCGGAAGAAAGAACCAGGAGGCAAAATTATGGTCTGTGTTTATACTGCGGAGGTAAGGGACATTTTGCCCGTAGTTGTCCAAACAAGTTGGGAAACTTCCTGACCAAGTGAATTGTGAGGGGGTTCACTTTGGTCTGCAGCTCATCTCCTCAAATAATTCACTGTTGGTTCCTGCTAAAGTTTCCTATGGCAGCCTCTGTTCCTCGGTCTCTGCTTTTGTGGACAGTGGAGCTGCAGGAAACTTTATGGATTTAACATGGGCCAAGGCCTTAGGTATTCCTCAGCTAACCTTAGGTAAGTGTATCACCATGCATGGTTTAGATGGGAGTCCTTTATCCAATGGGGTTATTTCTCTATGTACACCTCCTGTTTTGCTCTCGGTGGGAGCTCTGCATTCTGAAAAAATTGAGTTTTTCCTTACCCATTGTCCAGCAGTTCCTGTGGTTCTGGGTCATCCTTGGCTGGCCTTTCATAATCCCGTCATTGATTGGCAGTCTGGGGAGATCCTACAATGGGGTACCATCTGTGATAAAGAATGTATTACGCTTCCTATCCGAGTAGCTGCCGCCAGTTCCGCACATATTCCTGGGGAATACCAGGATTTTGTTGATGTGTTTTCCAAGGGCAATGCGGATATTTTGCCTCCCCATAGGCCTTATGATTGTGCCATTGAGTTAATTCCTGGTGCCACGTTGCCTAAAGGAAGGTTATATGCATTGTCTGGTCCTGAAACTGTGGCCATGAATGAGTATGTGAAAGAAAGCCTTGGGAAAGGGTTTATCAGGCCATCTAAATCCCCTTTAAGTGCAGGTTTCTTCTTCGTAGAGAAGAAGGATGGTTCACTCAGACCCTGCATTGACTTTAGAGCTTTGAATAAAATCTCAGTAAAGAATACTTACCCTCTGCCGCTGATCTCTGTCCTCTTTGATCAGCTACGTTCGGCTGTTATTTTTTCTAAGATTGATCTTAGAGGAGCATATAACCTCATCAGAATCAGGTCAGGGGATGAGTGGAAAACGGCATTTAGTACTCAGTCGGGCCACTATGAGTATCTGGTCATGCCATTCGGCCTATCTAACGCTCCGGCAGTTTTCCAGGATCTCATTAATGATGTGCTCCGTGAGTTTCTGGGAAGATTCGTCGTGGTCTATTTAGACGATATTTTGATATATTCTGACTCCGTGGAACAACATGTTACCCAGGTGCGTCAGGTGCTAAAGAGATTACGTGAAAATCACTTATATGCCAAGCTGGAGAAGTGTGAATTTCATGTCACGGAAGTATCCTTTTTAGGGTACATTATTTCCCCTCGGGGATTCCGAATGGAACCAAAAAAGCTCCAAGCCATCCTTAGTTGGGCGCAACCCACCAATTTAAAAGCAATTCAGCCCTTTTTAGGGTTTGCAAACTACTATAGAAGATTTATTCACTCTTTCTCTGACCTAGTTGCTCCCATTGTGGCACTTACTAAGAAGGGAGCAGATCCTACCAATTGGTCATGTGAAGCGGAGTTATCTTTTCAGGCCTTAAAACAAGCCTTTGTCTCAGCCCCTGTCCTTAGACATCCCAACCCAGAATTACCTTTCATTATTGAGGTGGATGCCTCGGAGGTTGGAGTAGGGGCTATCCTTTCTCAGAAGGATCCAGATTCCCTTGAGTTACATCCTTGTGCCTTTATGTCCAGGAAATTCTCATCTGCAGAATCCAACTACGATGTTGGTAACCGGGAATTGCTGGCTATTAAATGGGCTTTCGAGGAGTGGAGAAATTGGCTTGAAGGAGCTACCCACACCATTTCAGTTTTGACTGATCACAAAAATCTTCAATACATTGAATCGGCTAAACGACTGAATGCCCGACAGGCTCGTTGGGCTTTATTTTTTACTCGTTTCAAATTCATTATCACCTTCAGACCAGGTTCCAAGAATACCAAGGCAGATGCCCTGTCACGCAGTTTCCTTCCGGTTCAAGACAACAGTCCTGTTACTCCCATACTTCCGCCTTCAGTCATTCAGGCAGGTCTCACACAGGATGTATTTTCCCAATTAAAGCTGCTTCAACATCAAGCTCCGGGAAATACTCCTGCTAGTCGTCTTTTTGTTCCTGAGTTTTTGAGAGCAACTGTTTTGGCGGAATTTCATGATAGCAAAGTTGCAGGGCATCCGGGAATCGCTAAGACTTTGGAATTAGTATCCCGCTCAGTATGGTGGCCTGGTCTTTCCAAAGACATTAAAGAGTTTGTTTTTTCGTGTCAGGTCTGTGCACAGCATAAAGTTCCCCGTTCTTTGCCTATTGGTCAACTTATGCCCTTGAAAGTTCCTCTTAGGCCATGGTCGCATATCTCCATGGATTTTGTGGTGGATCTCCCTCTGTCAGCCGGATGCCGAGTCATATGGGTGGTAGTGGACCGTTTTAGCAAGATGGCCCATTTTATTGCTCTTCCCCGATTGCCATCTGCCCAGGGATTGGCAGTCTTGTTCCTCCGTCATGTTTTCAGACTCCATGGGTTACCCACTGATATTGTTTCTGACAGGGGTCCACAATTCATTGCGCAATTTTGGAAGTCTTTTTGTGCTTCATTAAAGATGAAATTATCATTAACCTCCGGCTATCATCCACAATCCAATGGACAGACTGAGCGAGTTAACCAATCTCTAAAACAATATTTGCGTTTGTACTCGGCCAAACTCCAAAATGACTGGTCTGAGTTTCTTCCATTGGCGGAGTTTGCTTATAATAATGCCTGTCATTCCTCCACCAATGTGTCTCCATTTTTTGCAGTTTCTGGTTTCCACCCCAGAGCTAATTCATTTTTTCAACATTCCTCTGTCTCCTCTCTGGCCCTGACCTCTCATCTTAAACTTATTTGGAAAAAAGTGCACCTGGCTCTCAGAAAAGCAGCTTTCCGGGAAAAAAATTTTTCTGACAGGCTCCGGCGGCCGTGCACTTTTAAAGTAGGAGACAGGGTGTGGTTGTCGACTCGCAACATCAAACTTCGACAAACCTCAGCCAGATTGGGTCCTAGATATATTGGACCATTTCTCATTATCAAAAAAGTCAATCCAGTTGCTTTCCGGTTACGTTTACCAAAAACTTTACGGATCGGAAATACCTTCCATTGCTCATTGCTTAAACCATATGTTTCGTCCAGCAGATTTCCTCGTAAAAAATCTCAGGGGAGATCACCAGTTAATGTACAGGGTCAGCAAGAGTTCTTGGTTGAGAAGGTTCTCGATTCCAAGTTGTCCCGGGGTCGGCTTTATTTTTTGGTGCATTGGAGAGGTTATGGGCCAGAGGAAAGGTCGTGGGTCCTGGATGAACACCTTCATGCCCCAAAGCTCAAAAGGGCATTTTTTCGTGAATTTCCTCGGAAACCTGGCTTTAGGGGTTCCTTGACCCCTCCTCAAGGGGGGGGTACTGTTAGGCGCCGGGGTCCGCTCGGCCGTGCGGCCCGGCGCCTAGCAACCAGGGACGCCGTGCGCGTTCAGCCGCCGGCTCCCTGGCAACGCTAAGACGCCGGGCGCACGGAGCCGCTCTGACCTTAGCAACGGGGACGCCACGTTCAGCCGCGTTCCCCGTTGCTGGGTCTATTCTCATTACCCTGATTATGTGCTGGCCGTGCAGCATGCAAGCTGCATGGCATTTCTATTTGATTGTCCTGTCTGGATCCTGATTGGAGGGTGCCTGAATAAAGGCACCCTCAGGACTTCTTACAGACGCCGGTGATAGCTTCCTGTTTGCCTGTGTCTGCTGCAGAGAGTTCCCAGTCCCGGTCTTTTCGGTTGTTCCTGTCCTCAGAGATCCTGTACTCGGAAGTTACCATCTGTTCCTGGAGTCTGACCGAGCACCTTTAACATCTGGTGGTGTTCGTGAGTCGCGGCGCAGCCGTGTGTTGCGGCTTGTCCGCTTCTGTTTATTATTTTGTTTAATTGTGTTCTGGAGCTTTGCGGAGGATTCCGCTTCCACAGATCCACTCTGGTGTCCGGCGGTGCCGGATAGGAGTGTCGGATCAGTGGATCCTTGGTTGTCCTTTTTCCTGGCGGCTAGTCCGCACATACCTTTTGATTTAGTTAGTTAGCTTGTAACCCCTGGCCTGGTTGCTTAGTCAGAGGGCCCCTTGTTATCACCCTGTCTCGGACTTCCCCTTGTCTCCCATTAAGACCTGCGGGGGCATCGGGGTTGGGCAGACATAATCCGCCCTTCGAACGCGGCTGCCATGGGCTCAAGCAACCATAGTCTCGCAGGGGATTTCTGATAACACGGGCGAGACAACGGAGTTAGGGCGCCAGGGGTTACTAGGCTATCCAGCTCCCACAACCAGCTTATTTTCCTGTACTCAGATCCCTGCCATAAGATCTCCTCCGGTCTGGAGTACAGGAATCATAACACGGGAAGACCAATTGTGGCAGGGGTGGGCAGCCTAACAGCCAACCTTTCGGAATTCATTGATGCCCACCTACAACCATTGGTAACAAAAACGGATTTTCATCTTAAGGAAACTACCGACATACTACAAAAGATCAACACGTTTAAATGGGCTGAGGGAATGTGGATGGCAACGGCCGATGTGGAAGCACTATACACTAACATACCACACGAAAAGGGATTAGAAGCCATCAAATATTATCTGGATAAGACAGACTATTCGGTGGATAAAAAAGAATTCCTTTTGGAAGGAATAAGGGCCCTCATTCCGAGTCGTTCGCTCGTTATTTTTCATCGCATCGCAGTGAAAATCCGCTTAGTACGCATGCGCAATATTCGCACTGCGACTGCGCCAAGTAATTGTACAATGAAGATAGTATTTTTACTCACGGCTTTTTCTTCGCTCCGGCGATCGTAGTGTGATTGACAGGAAATGGGTGTTACTGGGCGGAAACACAGCGTTTTATGGGCGTGTGGATGAAAACGCTACCGTTTCCGGAAAAAACGCAGGAGTGGCTGGAGAAACGGGGGAGTGTCTGGGCGAACGCTGGGTGTGTTTATGACGTCAAACCAGGAACGACAAGCACTGAACTGATCGCAGATGCCGAGTAAGTGTGGAGCTACTCTGAAACTGCTAAGTAGTTTGTAATCGCAATATTGCGAATACATCATTCGCAATTTTAAGAAGCTAAGATTCACTCCCAGTAGGCGGTGGCTTAGCGTGTGTAACTCTGCTAAAATCGCCTTGCGACCGATCAACTCGGAATGAGGGCCATGATTCATACTCAAAAACAATTACTTCTATTTTGATGGGACATACTATAACCAACTTGTCGGAACCGCAATGGGGACTAAATTTGCCCCAAGTTTTGCGAACCTATTTATGTCCCACTGGGAAGAAAAAAACATCAAAACATTTGGAAAAGATCTCGCCCTTTGGTATCGTTATATCGACGACATTATCTTTTTTTGGAAAGGCATGGAAGAAGCCCTCAAGACTTTTTCAGAAGATCTCAATTCTAATGATCTCAACATCAAACTAAGTATCACCATCAGCCGAACAGAACTAAGCTTCCTGGATTTAATGCTATATATCGAAGACGACAAATTGGAGACAAAATGCTTCAAAAAACCAACAGACGCCAATAATTATATTGCAGCTACTAGCGAACATCATTCCAACTGGCTCACCAGCATCCCGAAAAGTCAGTTTCTAAGATTGAGACGAAATTGCAGCAAGAAAACAGTATGTGAAGAACAAATTGACACCATGAAAATGGGTTTTATAAACAAAGGTTATGATGAAAATAAGCTAGAAAAATTTAAAAACGAAGCCCTCCAACAAGATCGCATGAAACTCTTGGAAGGGACTCAGAAAATAAAAGAAAAGGAGGATAAAATCCAATTTGCTTTCATTACCCAGTATAACAGCCAACATAGGAAAATGGAAGCCATTGTTCGGAGACATTGGCATCTTTTATTGAAAGACCCTGTGTTGAAAGGAGTGCTACCACAACTTCCGCGCTTTATCTACAGAAAAGCCCCCAATTTGAAAGACAAACTCCTTAGGAGTGCCTTACCATACCAGGTTCACCATCCTATAAGGAACAAAGGTTTTTTCAGATGTGGAACGTGCCAATCTTGTCGTGAGATCAAATCAAAAGAATCCAAATATGAGGAATTCACTGTGAAGGGAAATAAATACAAACTACACCAATTCATGACATGTCACACTACTAATGTGGTGTACTTAATTGAATGTAGTTGCAACCTGGTATATATAGGCCGGACCAGTAGAGCCCTGAAGACTAGGTTAAGCGAACACCTCCGTAACATTAAGAAGGGCCTAACCACACACTCCTTATCCAATCATTTCAAAGAAGTCCACAACTGCTCCACTAAGAACATCGTCCGTTTTCTAGCGATCGAGAATGTAAGGAATAACTGGAGATACAGAGACGAAGCTACGCGTCTGGCCAAAAGCGAAATGAAATGGATTCACAAAGTAAAAAGCCTCACCCCGTATGGACTCAATACAGACTTCGAGTTAAAATGGTTCCTCTAATCCCATTGTCACTTTCACCATTTCTTGTCATAACTCACGTTTCTCTTCCTTCAACCACCTATTTCTTTCATTTCCCACACTATAATAGTTCGGATATCCTTTATATTCAAATATGTTCATTTCAATATGCATTTTAATGATACAATTTATTGTCTCTAATATCAAACCAGGAGTAAGGGCAATGTTGCCCATTATCAAAATGGAGCCGTAATCCAGTAAGCATCTGATTTTAAGATCCTGACAGCATGCTTTACATAAAGGAAAGAGACAATGGTACCACCTGCGATCCTCGCTAGTGAACTGGCTGCTGGAACTTTTAAGTGACTACACCAATCACAAAAGAACAATCAAAAAAGGGGGAAAAAGTTCCTGCGCACTGGAAAGGGTATATAGCACACCTTATTTGGTGTGATAAACCTTAATCAATTTTTCTGTTTATATGCAAGTTGATATTTCTTTTCTATCAAACAATTCTCCACGGCTAATATGTATAAATACAGATGTTTCTCTTAAATTCTGGAGAAAATGTGTAGACCACCTTAATAGGGGTTTTTAAATTTTAACATTCATCTTATTTCTCTCAGTTTAGGTACATGCAAAACAAATAATAGGGAATCATGGTGCAGACTTCTACAAATTTATTCAAAAAGCAATATTTTACACTTAAAATGCGTACCACAAATGACCTTCCAGGAAGGCACAGTAAATAGCGTACAAGGGTATTTGTGAAGCTCCCCCTATAGAGCTGTACCTTCACCAGGTCCTGGGCAGCCAAGAGCACCTACCTAAACTGAGGAGCTAGACAAAGAATCATATACGGTGGGGACGATTTACTACAAACAATAAGGAGGATACCAGATAAGAGACTTATTGCTTGTTCATTGATTCGGATTATTGGACTTTGATTGGACTTTATATATTTCATGATATCATCACGAAACTTTGTTTTACTTTTTCTGTGAGAAATAAGATGAATGTTAAAATTTAAAAACCCCTATTAAGGTGGTCTACACATTTTCTCCAGAATTTAAGAGAAACATCTGTATTTATACATATTAGCCGTGGGGAATTGTTTGATAGAAATATCAACTTGCATATAAACAGAAAAATTGATTAAGGTTTATCACACCAAATAAGGTGTGCTATATACCCTTTCCAGTGCGCAGGAACTTTTTCCCCCTTTTTTGATGCTTTACATAAAGGAATGCTTCCTGTTTAGATTCACTATATTCAAAGATTTTTACATTAGTAACTGAACTAAAAAGTATTATGGACAATACGAGATTCTGCACAAGATAAGACTTTACAATTCCATTTTATCTGAATGCGGGTGACCGTGACCGGAAGTACGATACCGGAAGCGATTGTGCGCTTCAAGTGCGTCTCACTCGATGAATCACCAGAAGCTCCGCCAAAGACAGACCGGAAGAACGTCACCGGAAGTGTCTATGCGTTCCACGGGCGATCCACCTGAAAGACACGCTAAAACGCCCCGCCGTTCCACGATCAAGATCATTTTACAGTAATGTTACACAGACTGACAGGACTGTTATGCATTGCAAACGAACAGTTTAAAGGACTGGTTGGGAGAATACACGCAAACACTTATTCCAGCCGGGACCGGAAGTCATATAGATGTCACTTCCGGAAATCATGACGGGATTTTAAAATTTATAAGATGTTTATCTAAGTTGTGTTTGTATGAAATCCACCATTTAGTGGTATGTTGTCAACATTCATTTATAAGATATTTAGGTAGATTTATCACTGTTGAGACATGACCTTTGAACCGGAAGTAATGGGAATCTAAGGTTTAAAAAGGATATCCTGTTTACTTCACTCTCACTGCCTGATGAAGGGTGATTCCCGAAACGCGTAGCAGCAGGAGAGTGGTATATTCACGGTACCCCAAACAGGTGAAAGGCTAACCAGACAATTGGAACGTGGACGAGGGAACCCGGTTCCGGAGCCAGTTACCCTAAGGTTACATCTTATACGCCCACTTTACACTTTCATCTGGTAATCCTCCACCTTTTTTTTACCCCTCATTTGGGAGAAAAGAACTTTTACTAATCCAGATCTGCATTTTATGTGTGTTATTCTTGTTTTATTCTGTATTCGATCATTTATTGTATTAAAACTTCCCCTATTCAAATATACTACACTATATGCTTTATATCCTTTTTTTACATGTGGAATGAATTCAAGAGCATATGCATATAGGGAGTATTAAGGGAAGTATTATCTTTTTATTACACTCTCCATGTGTATTTCACGCATTTAGCGCACCCTATTACACCTACTTTATATATTCACCAATTCACAACGGTACAAGGGAATACCATTGGTGCAAAGGGGTAGCTGCTTTTGCTATTTGGCGCCATACTCGTTCTCTATACTTTCTCTATACCACTGTCCCAGTAATGAGTCTAAAGTTACCAATTTTGGCTGGGAGAAAAAGACCATCAAGATAGACGAGTTTATCACTTGTCATACGGATTATGTCATTTATGGCATAATATGTAAATGCAATTTATTGTATATAGGTAAAACTAAACGACAAGTCAAAATTCGATGGGCAGAACATGTCCGCAACATCATTAATGGTAATGTCAATCATCCCTTTTCTTTACACTTTAAAGAAAAACATGAAAAATCGGTTAAGGGTCTAAAGAGCTTTTGATCAATCAAATGGATACAAAATAATTGGAGAACAAGGGATAGAGGCCCTCATTCCGAGTTGTTCGCTCGGTATTTTTCATCGCATCGCAGTGAAAAACCGCTTAGTACGCATGCGCAATGTTCGCACTGCGACTGCGCCAAGTAACTTTACTATGAAGATAGTATTTTTACTCACGGCTTTTTCTTCGCTCCGGCGATCGTAATGTGATTGACAGGAAATGGGTGTTACTGGGCGGAAACACGGCGTTTCAGGGGCGTGTGGCTGAAAACGCTACCGTTTCCGGAAAAAACGCAGGAGTGGCCGGAGAAACGGTGGGAGTGCCTGGGCGAACGCTGGGTGTGTTTGTGACGTCAACCAGGAACGACAAGCACTGAAATGATCGCACAGGCAGAGTAAGTCTGGAGCTACTCTGAAACTGCTAAGTAGTTAGTAATCGCAATATTGCGAATACATCGTTCGCAATTTTAAGAAGCTAAGATTCACTCCCAGTAGGCGGCGGCTTAGCGTGTGTAACTCTGCTAAATTCGCCTTGCGACCGATCAACTCGGAATGAGGGCCAGAGATCATAGGTTAGCAAAAACTGAAATTAGGAATATATATGAATTTAATAGCCTTAAACCCCATGGTCTAAACCACGATTTTGAAATCAGGTGTTTTCTGTAAATCGTGGTAGGCCCATTTTTGTCAGGATTTCATCTGTATGGATTTTAGGGATCACCCATTTTAAACTTTGCCATTTATACAGGGGGGCAAATGGAATATAGATGACATGCGGTGGACTTAATGGAAGCAGGGGAGGATTTTTGTTCCTGGGAACTGGCTGCCTGGTGCAGCTTCTTTCCTCTACCCCTGCCTCTGGCCAGAAAGGATGCACCTCTGACCCGCTTGCCTTTCTGAGGCCGAAAGGACTGCATTTGATAATACGGTGCTTTCTTAGGCTGTGAGGGAACCTGAAGTAAAAAAGTCGACTTCCCAGCTGTTGCTGTGGATACGAGGTCCGAGAGACCGTCCCCAAACAATTCCTCACCCTTATAGGGTAAAACCTCCATGTGTTTTTTAGAATCAGCATCCCCCGTCCACTGCCGAGTCCATAATACTCTCCTGGCAGAAATGGACATTGCATTAATTCTAGTTGCCAGCAGGCAAATGTCCCTCTGGGCATCTCGCATATATAAGACGACGTCTTTTATATGTTCCAGGATTAGCAAAATAGTATCCCTGTCGAGGGAATCAATGTTGTCTGACAGGGTATCAGTCCATGCTGCTGCAGCACTGCACATCCAGGCTGAAGCAATAGCAGGTCTCAGTAGAGTACCAGAGTGTGTATACACAGACTTCAGGATAGCTTCCTGCTTTCTATCCGCAGGCTCCTTTAGGGCGGCCGTATCCTGAGACGGCAGTGCCACCCTTTTAGATAAGCGTGTGAGCGCCTTGTCCACCCTAGGGGATGTTTCCCAACGTTACCTATCCGTTGGCGGGAAAGGGTACGCCATCAGTAACCTCTTAGAAATCACTAGTTTCTTATCAGGGGAACACCACGCTTCTTCACACAATTCATTTAATTCATCAGATGGGGGAAAAGTCACTGGCTGCTTTTTCTCCCCAAACATAATACCCCTCTTGGTAGTAACCGGGTTCACGTCAGAAATGTGCAATACATCTTTCATTGCAATAATCATGCATCGGATGGCCTTTGAAGACTGTACATTTGTCTCATCGTCATCTGTCAGACTCCGTGTCGACATCTGTGTCCACCATCTGAGCTAGCGGGCGTTTATGAGCCCCTGCCGGCTTCTGAGTCGTCTGGGCAGGCGCGGGCTGAGACCCCGGCTGTCCCAAGGCTGCTGCGTCATCGAACCTTTTATGTAAGGAGTTGACACTGTCGGTTAAGACCTTCCACATATCCATATAATCAGGTGTCGGCACCGTCGGGGGCGATACCACACTTATCTGCCCTTGCTCCGCCTCCACGTAACCCTCATCAAACATGTCGACACAGCCGTACCGACACACCGCACACACACAGGGAATGATCAGACTGAGGACAGGACCCCACAAAGTCCTTTGGGGAGACAGAGAGAGAGAGTATGCCAGCACACACCACAGCGCTATATAACACAGGGATTACACTTATAATAAGTGATTTACCCAATAGCTGCTAATTTATCTTATTTGCGCCTATATTTATGTGCCCCCCCCTCTCTTTTTTACCCTTCTTGCACCTGGATACTGCAGGGGAGAGCCTGGGGAGCTGCTTCCAGCGGAGCTGTGAAGGGAAAATGGCGCTGGTGTGCTGAGGAAGAAGGCCCCGCCCCCTCAGTGGCGGGCTTCTGTCCCGCGTTTTGCGTGTAGTATTGGCGGCTTTTTTTTACACATACACAGTGCTAGACTGTATATGTGTATGTTTAGTGCCAAAAAAGGTATAATAATTGCTGCCCAGGGCGCCCCCCCCCCCAGCGCCCTGCACCCTACAGTGACCGGAGTGTGTGGTGTGCAGTGGGAGCAATGGCGCACAGCTGCGGTGCTGTGCGCTACCTTAATGAAGACAGGAGTCTTCAGCCGCCGATTTCGTCGTTCTTCTGTCTTCTGGCTCTGCAAGGAGGACGGCGGCGCGGCTTCGGGAACGGATGATCGAGGTCACGCCCTGTGTTCGAACCCTCTGGAGCTAATCGTGTCCAGTAGCCTAAGAAGCACAAGCTAGCTGCAAGCAGGTAGGTTTGCTTCTCTCCCTTCAGTTCCACGTAGCAGTGAGTCTGTTGCCAGCAGATCTCACTGAAAATAAAAAACCTAACAAATACTTTCTTTTCTAGCAAGCTCAGGAGAGCCCACTAGGAGCATCCAGCTCTGGCCGGGCACAGATTCTAACTGAGGTCTGGAGGAGGGGCATAGAGGGAGGAGCCAGTGCACACCAGATAGTACCTAATCTTTCTTTTAGAGTGCCCAGTCTCCTGCGGAGCCCGTCTATTCCCCATGGTCCTTACGGAGTTCCCAGCATCCACTAGGACGTCAGAGAAATAAAGGAAACTCTCTGGAACTCCAGAGATGCACCCGGCTCCTTGGGTACATTTTTCTAAACTGAGTCTGGTAGGAGGGGCATAGAGGGGAGGAGCCAGCGCACACATACACACTAAAGGTTTTAAAGTGCTAGGCTCCAGTGGACAAGATCTATATCCCATGGTACGAAAGTACAGATACCCAGTATCCACTAGGATGTTAGAGAAAACGAGGAGGTGCCATCAATGCCCATGAAATGGGAACCTTGGCCAAAACAAAGCAGTGTGGACTTACTGTCTATTGTACTTGTCCAGAAGATCCTCATCCAGGATATCTAGGTGAAGTACACCAGTGGGAGTGCTCACTCTAGTGACCACAGACCAAAATGCCATGACCACTAAAGGTAACAGATTGTTCCCCAGGAGCAAGACATGTAGGACACCTTTGCATAAAAGCTCAGGGGTGAAATTATTAAATTACATAAAACTTAAACGGACCTGCAGGAATCTGACAGAGGCTGCAGTCTTCTGAGGACTACCCAAAATCTTCCCCCATTCCTCTTCCTTTATTGGCCCTATAGTTATTTGATAGGGGAGACCTGAAAATTAGGGAATTGCGTTTGCAGGGAATGTCTGATCTTCTGGTACCGAAAAACATTTGTTAGGGATCCCAAACTCAGATCGGAACTGATCAAAGGACTTGTGAATACTACCAGCATAAAACTGCCCTACTGAGATTACTCCACACCACACAAAAATCTAGCATTCGAAGGCTTGCAAATCTGATCATATTCTAACCACCTGGTGAAGGATAAGGAGTCTAAACCCAGTTTCCCTCTCGACAACAGTGACCAGGAGAGCATGAAGATCCTAACCCTCACCAACCCTCAACCATGTCCTCAGATCTGCTAGTTGGGGTGCATATTCGTAAAGGCAAAAATTGGGTAATGCAAGCAACCTCTGGGTCTGCAGATCAAGGCTAATCTAACCATAGTACTTTGGTCCACCCATATCAAAAATTAGAGATGAGCGGGTTCGGTTTCTCTGAATCCGAACCCGCCAGAACTTCATGTTTTTTTTCACGGGTCCGAGCGACTCGGATCTTCCCGCCTTGCTCGGTTAACCCGAGCGCGCCCGAACGTCATCATGACGCTGTCGGATTCTCGCGAGGCTCGGATTCTATCGCGAGACTCGGATTCTATATAAGGAGCCGCGCGTCGCCGCCATTTTCACACGTGCATTGAGATTGATAGGGAGAGGACGTGGCTGGCGTCCTCTCCGTTTAGAATAGATTAGAGAGACACTTGATTTACTAATTTTGGGGAGCATTAGGAGTACTCAGTACAGTGCAGAGTTTTGCTGATAGTGACCACCAGTTTTATTTATAATCCGTTCTCTGCCTGAAAAAAGCGATACACAGCACACAGTGACTCAGTCACATACTATATCTGTGTGCACTGCTCAGGCTCAGGCCAGTGTGCTGCATCATCTATTATCTATATATAATATTATATATATCTGTCTGACTGCTCAGCTCACACAGCTTATAATTGTGGGGGAGACTGGGGAGCACTACTGCAGTGCCAGTTATAGGTTATAGCAGGAGCCAGGAGTACATAATATATTATATAGTGAGTGACCACCAGACACACAGTGCAGTTTATTTAATATATCCGTTCTCTGCCTGAAAAAAGCGATACACACAGTGACTCAGTCAGTCACATACCATATCTGTGTGCACTGCTCAGGCTCAGGCCAGTGTGCTGCATCATCTATATAATATATATTATATATCTGTCTGACTGCTCAGCTCACACAGCTTATAATTGTGGGGGAGACTGGGGAGCACTACTGCAGTGCCAGTTATAGGTTATAGCAGGAGCCAGGAGTACATAATATTATATTAAAACAGTGCACACTTTTGCTGCAGGAGTGCCACTGCCAGTGTGACTAGTGACCAGTGACCTGACCACCAGTATATATAATATTAGTAGTATACTATCTCTTTATCAACCAGTCTATATATTAGCAGCAGACACAGTACAGTGCGGTAGTTCACGGCTGTGGCTACCTCTGTGTCGGCACTCGGCAGCCCGTCCATAATTGTATATACCACCTAACCGTGGTTTTTTTTTCTTTCTTTATACATACATACTAGTTACGAGTATACTATCTCTTTATCAACCAGTCTATATATTAGCAGCAGACACAGTACAGTGCGGTAGTTCACGGCTGTGGCTACCTCTGTGTCGGCACTCGGCAGCCCGTCCATAATTGTATATACCACCTAACCGTGGTTTTTTTTTCTTTCTTTATACATACATACTAGTTACGAGTATACTATCTCTTTATCAACCAGTCTATATATTAGCAGCAGACACAGTACAGTGCGGTAGTTCACGGCTGTGGCTACCTCTGTGTCGGCACTCGGCAGCCCGTCCATAATTGTATATACCACCTAACCGTGGTTTTTTTTTCTTTCTTTATACATACATACTAGTTACGAGTATACTATCTCTTTATCAACCAGTCTATATATTAGCAGCAGACACAGTACAGTGCGGTAGTTCACGGCTGTGGCTACCTCTGTGTCGGCACTCGGCAGCCCGTCCATAATTGTATATACCACCTAACCGTGGTTTTTTTTTCTTTCTTTATACATACATACTAGTTACGAGTATACTATCTCTTTATCAACCAGTCTATATATTAGCAGCAGACACAGTACAGTGCGGTAGTTCACGGCTGTGGCTACCTCTGTGTCGGCACTCGGCAGCCCGTCCATAATTGTATATACCACCTAACCGTGGTTTTTTTTTCTTTCTTTATACATACATACTAGTTACGAGTATACTATCTCTTTATCAACCAGTCTATATATTAGCAGCAGACACAGTACAGTGCGGTAGTTCACGGCTGTGGCTACCTCTGTGTCGGCACTCGGCAGCCCGTCCATAATTGTATACTAGTATCCAATCCATCCATCTCCATTGTTTACCTGAGGTGCCTTTTAGTTGTGCCTATTAAAATATGGAGAACAAAAATGTTGAGGTTCCAAAATTAGGGAAAGATCAAGATCCACTTCCACCTCGTGCTGAAGCTGCTGCCACTAGTCATGGCCGAGACGATGAAATGCCAGCAACGTCGTCTGCCAAGGCCGATGCCCAATGGCATAGTACAGAGCATGTCAAAACCAAAACACCAAATATCAGTAAAAAAAGGACTCCAAAACCTAAAATAAAATTGTCGGAGGAGAAGCGTAAACTTGCCAATATGCCATTTACCACACGGAGTGGCAAGGAACGGCTGAGGCCCTGGCCTATGTTCATGGCTAGTGGTTCAGCTTCACATGAGGATGGAAGCACTCAGCCTCTCGCTAGAAAACTGAAAAGACTCAAGCTGGCAAAAGCACCGCAAAGAACTATGCGTTCTTTGAAATCCCAAATCCACAAGGAGAGTCCAATTGTGTCGGTTGCGATGCCTGACCTTCCCAACACTGGACGTGAAGAGCTTGCGCCTTCCACCATTTGCACGCCCCCTGCAAGTGCTGGAAGGAGCACCCGCAGTCCAGTTCCTGATAGTCAGATTGAAGATGTCAGTGTTGAAGTACACCAGGATGAGGAGGATATGGGTGTTGCTGGCGCTGGGGAGGAAATTGACCAGGAGGATTCTGATGGTGAGGTGGTTTGTTTAAGTCAGGCACCCGGGGAGACACCTGTTGTCCGTGGGAGGAATATGGCCGTTGACATGCCAGGTGAAAATACCAAAAAAATCAGCTCTTCGGTGTGGAGGTATTTCACCAGAAATGCGGACAACAGGTGTCAAGCCGTGTGTTCCCTTTGTCAAGCTGTAATAAGTAGGGGTAAGGATGTTAACCACCTCGGAACATCCTCCCTTATACGTCACCTGCAGCGCATTCATAATAAGTCAGTGACAAGTTCAAAAACTTTGGGTGACAGCGGAAGCAGTCCACTGACCAGTAAATCCCTTCCTCTTGTAACCAAGCTCACGCAAACCACCCCACCAACTCCCTCAGTGTCAATTTCCTCCTTCCCCAGGAATGCCAATAGTCCTGCAGGCCATGTCACTGGCAATTCTGACGAGTCCTCTCCTGCCTGGGATTCCTCCGATGCATCCTTGCGTGTAACGCCTACTGCTGCTGGCGCTGCTGTTGTTGCCGCTGGGAGTCGATGGTCATCCCAGAGGGGAAGTCGTAAGCCCACTTGTACTACTTCCAGTAAGCAATTGACTGTTCAACAGTCCTTTGCGAGGAAGATGAAATATCACAGCAGTCATCCTACTGCAAAGCGGATAACTGAGTCCTTGACAACTATGTTGGTGTTAGACGTGCGTCCGGTATCCGCCGTTAGTTCACAGGGAACTAGACAATTTATTGAGGCAGTGTGCCCCCATTACCAAATACCATCTAGGTTCCACTTCTCTAGGCAGGCGATACCGAGAATGTACACGGACGTCAGAAAAAGACTCACCAGTGTCCTAAAAAATGCAGTTGTACCCAATGTCCACTTAACCACGGACATGTGGACAAGTGGAGCAGGGCAGGGTCAGGACTATATGACTGTGACAGCCCACTGGGTAGATGTATGGACTCCCGCCGCAAGAACAGCAGCGGCGGCACCAGTAGCAGCATCTCGCAAACGCCAACTCTTTCCTAGGCAGGCTACGCTTTGTATCACCGCTTTCCAGAATACGCACACAGCTGAAAACCTCTTACGGCAACTGAGGAAGATCATCGCGGAATGGCTTACCCCAATTGGACTCTCCTGTGGATTTGTGGCATCGGACAACGCCAGCAATATTGTGTGTGCATTAAATATGGGCAAATTCCAGCACGTCCCATGTTTTGCACATACCTTGAATTTGGTGGTGCAGAATTTTTTAAAAAACGACAGGGGCGTGCAAGAGATGCTGTCGGTGGCCAGAAGAATTGCGGGACACTTTCGGCGTACAGGCACCACGTACAGAAGACTGGAGCACCACCAAAAACTACTGAACCTGCCCTGCCATCATCTGAAGCAAGAAGTGGTAACGAGGTGGAATTCAACCCTCTATATGCTTCAGAGGTTGGAGGAGCAGCAAAAGGCCATTCAAGCCTATACAATTGAGCACGATATAGGAGATGGAATGCACCTGTCTCAAGTGCAGTGGAGAATGATTTCAACGTTGTGCAAGGTTCTGATGCCCTTTGAACTTGCCACACGTGAAGTCAGTTCAGACACTGCCAGCCTGAGTCAGGTCATTCCCCTCATCAGGCTTTTGCAGAAGAAGCTGGAGGCATTGAAGAAGGAGCTAAAAGGGAGCGATTCCGCTAGGCATGTGGGACTTGTGGATGCAGCCCTTAATTCGCTTAACAAGGATTCACGGGTGGTCAATCTGTTGAAATCAGAGCACTACATTTTGGCCACCGTGCTCGATCCTAGATTTAAAGCCTACCTTGGATCTCTCTTTCCGGCAGACACAGGTCTGCTGGGGTTGAAAGACCTGCTGGTGACAAAATTGTCAAGTCAAGCGGAACGCGACCTGTCAACATCTCCTCCTTCACATTCTCCCGCAACTGGGGGTGCGAGGAAAAGGCTCAGAATTCCGAGCCCACCCGCTGGCGGTGATGCAGGGCAGTCTGGAGCGACTGCTGATGCTGACATCTGGTCCGGACTGAAGGACCTGACAACGATTACGGACATGTCGTCTACTGTCACTGCATATGATTCTCTCAACATTGATAGAATGGTGGAGGATTATATGAGTGACCGCATCCAAGTAGGCACGTCACACAGTCCGTACTTATACTGGCAGGAAAAAGAGGCAATTTGGAGGCCCTTGCACAAACTGGCTTTATTCTACCTAAGTTGCCCTCCCACAAGTGTGTACTCCGAAAGAGTGTTTAGTGCCGCCGCTCACCTTGTCAGCAATCGGCGTACGAGGTTACATCCAGAAAATGTGGAGAAGATGATGTTCATTAAAATGAATTATAATCAATTCCTCCGCGGAGACATTGACCAGCAGCAATTGCCTCCACAAAGTACACAGGGAGCTGAGATGGTGGATTCCAGTGGGGACGAATTGATAATCTGTGAGGAGGGGGATGTACACGGTGATATATCGGAGGGTGAAGATGAGGTGGACATCTTGCCTCTGTAGAGCCAGTTTGTGCAAGGAGAGATTAATTGCTTCTTTTTTGGGGGGGGTCCAAACCAACCCGTCATATCAGTCACAGTCGTGTGGCAGACCCTGTCACTGAAATGATGGGTTGGTTAAAGTGTGCATGTCCTGTTTTGTTTATACAACATAAGGGTGGGTGGGAGGGCCCAAGGACAATTCCATCTTGCACCTCTTTTTTCTTTTCTTTTTCTTTGCATCATGTGCTGATTGGGGAGGGTTTTTTGGAAGGGACATCCTGCGTGACACTGCAGTGCCACTCCTAGATGGGCCCGGTGTTTGTGTCGGCCACTAGGGTCGCTAATCTTACTCACACAGCTACCTCATTGCGCCTCTTTTTTTCTTTGCGTCATGTGCTGTTTGGGGAGGGTTTTTTGGAAGGGACATCCTGCGTGACACTGCAGTGCCACTCCTAGATGGGCCCGGTGTTTGTGTCGGCCACTAGGGTCGCTAATCTTACTCACACAGCTACCTCATTGCGCCTCTTTTTTTCTTTGCGTCATGTGCTGTTTGGGGAGGGTTTTTTGGAAGGGACATCCTGCGTGACACTGCAGTGCCACTCCTAGATGGGCCCGGTGTTTGTGTCGGCCACTAGGGTCGCTTATCTTACTCACACAGCGACCTCGGTGCAAATTTTAGGACTAAAAATAATATTGTGAGGTGTGAGGTATTCAGAATAGACTGAAAATGAGTGTAAATTATGGTTTTTGAGGTTAATAATACTTTGGGATCAAAATGACCCCCAAATTCTATGATTTAAGCTGTTTTTTAGTGTTTTTTGAAAAAAACACCCGAATCCAAAACACACCCGAATCCAACAAAAAAAATTCGGTGAGGTTTTGCCAAAACGCGTTCGAACCCAAAACACGGCCGCGAACCCAAAACCAAAACACAAAACCCGAAAAATTTCAGGCGCTCATCTCTATCAAAAATGAACAAAACTATCAATCTTGTGGAAAACCTGTAGCAGAAGGGACTCCAGGGATTGCTGGGGGATGAACAACCATCTTAAGGATTTCTCTGCCCATTAGTGACATACTTGCATATAAGTCCAACTAGTTATTAGTGATCCATATGCACAAGTATTTAAAGTGGGACACACATTGAAGCAACAGGACGGTCTATTCTCGAAGGATATGGGATTTATCACAGTTAATATGAAGGCCCAAAAAGATATCACATGTGTTCACCACTTGGAGCATATTGGTCAAGGAGGCATTCTAGTCGGACAAAAAGCGCATGTCATCTGTATCTAGCGCAAAGGCTTTGTATTTAGCTGGATGCTACTAAAACTCTCATCTACTCACTGGTCATCTCCAGATTGGACTATTGTAATTTTTTTCTATCTGACTTCCCTAACAAATGCCTCTCTCCACTCCAATCTATCCTCAATGCTGCTGCCCGGCTCATATTCATCTCCAAATGTATTACTTACACCTCCCCTCTCTTACAAGCTCTACACTGGCTTACAAGCTTCTCACAAGCCCTCACCCATTCCTCTCCCATATACATATCTGATCTTACCTCCCTTTATACTCCCACCCTCTTCACTCCACAAATATGTGCCGCCTGTCCTGCGAACTGATTACTTCTCCCATTCCTGCCTCAAAGGTTTTGGCCATAGTGCTTCCTAGCTCTGGAATTCTCCACCTCTCTACAAAACTTCAAACAGGCTCTCAAGACCCAGTTTTTCCTCAAACCCAGCAAACGCGCATCCTAACTCTCTGTCCTATGCTCACTGTCTACCCCATCTGTGTCACCCCTATTTGTCTGCCCCTACCCTTTAGAATGTAAGCTCTTATGAGCAGGGCCCTCTCCCCTCATATGCCTTTCCTTCTCTTACTTAGACTATCTTCTACTCTATACTTCCTACAATAGCACCTAAAAGTTGGTTTCTACCACCCTGATGCTTATTATAGTGTCAAGTTCCCTGATGCAGCAATGTTTATATACCATGTACTTGTCCTACAGTGTCTTGTACTATAAATCATTGTGTTCTTGTTTTGCTCATTTGTTTATGTCATTTGTTAGGGCAGAGGAACCCTTGAGGCACCATTTAATAGGATTTTGGTACCTGCCGGTAATTCCTTTTCTCGTAGTCCGTAGAGGATGCTGGGGTCCACATTAGTACCATGGGGGTATAGATGGGTCCACCAGGAGCCATTGGCCCTTTAAGAGTTTGAGAGTGTGGGCTGGCTACTCCCTCTATGCCCCTCCTACCAGACTCAGTCTAGAAACTGTGCCCGAGGAGATGACATACTTCGAGAGAAGGACTTAACACAGATAGTGGTGAGATTCATACCAGCTCACACATACAAGGCACGTCAAGACAACTAGCTTGAACTACTCAGCAACAGCTGAAACATTACTTACCAAGTAACAATGCAGTACTCAACTAAAATGAAGATGTACTGAACCAAATAACAACAGCAGGAAAACGAAGCGCTGGGCGGGCTCCCAGCATCCTCTACAGACTACGAGAAAAGGATTTACCGGTAGGTACCAAAATCCTATTTTATCTTACATCCTAGAGGATGCTGGGGTCCACGTTAGTACCATGGGGATGTACCAGAGCTCCCAGAATGGGAGGGAGAGCGCGGAGGCTCCTGCAGAACTGATTGACTGAACTTCAGATCATCAGAGGCCAAAGTATCAAACTTGTAGAACTTTGCAAACGTGTTCGACTCAGACCAAGTTGCAGCTCGGCAAAGTTGCCCTGCCGAGACACCACGGGCAGCCGCCCAGGAAGACCCCACTTTACAAGTAGAGTGAGCCTTAACAGATTTTGGACACGGCAGTCCTGGATAGTGAACCTAATCCAGCGAGAAATAGACTGCTTAGTAGCGGGACACCCAATTTTCTTAGGATCATATAGGACAAACAGAGAGTCCGACTTCCTGTGACGAGAAGTTCTCTTCACATAAATCTTCAGAGCCCTGACGACATCCAAGGACTTTGAAGTAATTGAGGAGTCAGTAGCCACTGGCACCACAATAAGTTGGTTTATATAAAAAGCCGACACAACCTTTGGAAAAAACTGCTGACAAGTCCGGAGCTCAGCTCTATCTTCATGGAAGATCAAGTAAGGGCTTTTGCATGATAAAGTCCCCAGCTCGGAGACACGTCTAGCAGAAGCTAAGGCCAAAAAAAGTGACCGCCTTTCATGTAAGAAATTTGAGCTCCACCTCCTGTAGAGGCTCGAACCAATCTGACTGGAGGAACTGCAACACTACGTTAAGGTCCCATGGCGCCGAAGGTGGTACAAAGGGAGGTTGGATATGCAGAACTCCCTTCAAAAAGGTCTGAACCTCAGGGAGGGCAGCCAATTGCTTCTGAAAGAAAATGGATAAGGCTGAAATCTGGACCTTCACAGCTCCCAACCTCAGACCCATATACACTCCTGCCTGCAGGAAGAGGAGGAAATGTCCCAGTTGAAATTCCACCACAGGAAACTTCTTGGACTCACACCAAGAAACATATTTCTTCCAAATACAATGGTAATGTTTTGACGTTACCCCTTTCCTAGCCTTATGAGGGTAGGAATAACTTTCTTCGGAATACCTTTCCGAGCAAGAATCAGGGGCTCAACTTCCATGTCGTCAAACGTAGCCGCGATAAGTATTGATAGGCGAATGGCCCCTGCTGCAACAGGTCCGCACGAAGAGGAAGAGGCCTTGGTTCTTCTTGCAGTAGATTCAGTAGGTCCGCGTACCAAGCACTTCTTGGCCAATCTGGGGCAATGAGGATCGCTTGAACCCTTGTTCTCCTTATGAGCTTTAGGATTCTTGGGATGAGTGGGAGTGGTGGAAACACGTACACTGACTGGAACACCCACGGAGACACCAGGGCGTCGCACTGCCACTGCCTGTGGGTCCCTCAACCTGGAACAATAACGCCGAAGCTTCTTGTTGAGATGAGAGGCCATCATATCAATTTGGGGCAATCCCCAAAGATCTGTTATTTCCTTAAAAACCTCTGGATGGAGTCCCCACTCTCCTGGATGGAGATCATGTATGCTGAGGAAGTCTGCTTCCCATTTATCTACTCCCGGAATGAAGATGGCTGACAGTGCCAACGCGTGTTTTTCTGTCCAGAGCAGTATTCTTGTCACCTCTGACATTGCCGCTCTGCTCTTCGTTCCGTTTATGTAAGCCACTGTTCTTACGTTGTCTGACTGCACTTGGATGGCCCGATTTCTCAGAAGAGGGGCCGCCTGAAGAAGACCGTTGTAGATGGCTCTTAGTTCCAGGATGTTGATGGGCAGGCCGGCTTCCAGGCTTGACCACCGTCCTTGGAAGGTTACTCCTTGAGTGACTGCTCCCCAGTCCCAGAGGCTCGCATCGGTTTTTAGCCGGACCCAGTCCTGAATCACGAACCTGCGGCCTTCTAGGAGGTGAGGCAATTGGAGCCACCAGAGGAGAGAAATCCTTGCCCTTGGCGAAAGACGAATTCTCTGATGCATGTGGAGGTGAGATCCCGACCACTTGTCCAGGAGATCCAGCTGGAAGGGCCAAGCATGGAACCTCCCATACTGGAGAGCCTCGTAGGTGGCCACCATCTTTCCCAATAGGGGAATGCATTGATGAACCGACACCCGGGATGGCTTCAAGACATCCCGGAGCATGGATTGAATCACCAACGCTTTGTCCCGCGGAAGAAACACCCGCTGCGCTTCCGTATCCAGGATTATTCCCAGAAATGACAATCTCTGGGTTGGTTCCAAATGTGACTTTGGAAAATTCAGAATCCACCCGTGAGTCTGGAGCAGTCGCGTTGTGAGAACAATGGATTGCAGCAGCTTCTCCTTGGACCATGCCTTTATCAGGAGATCGTCCAGATAAGGAATGATGTTCACACCCTGCTTGCGGAGTAACATCATCATTTCTACCGTCACCTTTGTAAACACCCTCGGTGCTGTGGAGAGGCCGAATGGTAGGGCCTAGAACTGAAAATGACAGTCCAGCAATGCAAAGTGGAGATAAGCCTGATGCGGCAGCCAAATCGGAATGTGAAGGTACGAATCCTTGATATCCAGTGATACCAGGAATTCCCCCTCTTCCAGACCCGATATCACCGCCCTAAGAGACTCCATCTTGAACTCCTTTCGAAAAGGGTTCAACGATTTTAGGTTCAGAATGGGACTGACTGAACCATCTGGTTTCGATACTACGAAAAGGTTCGAATTGGTAACCCTTCGTCAGCATGTGAGGTGGTACCGGCACAATGACCTGTGCCTCCACCAGCTTTTGGACAGCGTCTTGAAGCACTGTGCTGTCCTCCAACAGAGTTGGTAAACCCAACTTGAAAATAGGATTTTAATATACCTACCGGTAAATCCTTTTCTCGTAGTCCGTAGAGGATGTTGGGGAGCATCATAGACCATGGGGTATAGACAGGTCCTGTGGAGCCTTGGGCACTATAAAATTAAATGTCACAGTGACATCACTTATATCTATAGTAATAATACAGGGACATGACTGGGGAGGTGAGGGGATTTGGGAGTGTCACCGTGACATCACTTATATCTATAGTAATAATACAGGGACATGACTGGGGAGGTGAGGGGATCTGAGTGTCACAGTGACATCACATATCTATAGAAATAATAGAGTCATGACTGGAGAGGTGAGGGGATCAGTAAATGTAAACAGTGATATTTAGTGTCTGCTTCAATACAAAAGAATACACAGTAGTGAAGAAGACATCCGGTGAGTATGGAGCACTCGGCAACCATCTGCATGTGTCAGAAGGACTGAGCAGGACCCAGATCCCCATCACAGTATCTCCACCTCACTCATTGCTACATGAGATAGACCGTGACCAGAAGACCCTGTAACTCACCAACAAGATCATTCAGCTGCTGACTGGAGAGGTGACTGCTGGGAAAGGGACATTATACAGTAACACCAGGAGATGTGTCTGGGTGATGACTGGAGAGGTGACTGCTGGGAATGGGACATTATACAGTAACACCAGGGGATGTGTCTGGGTGATGACTGTATCATTGTGTGTGTCAGGTTCCTATAAGGTGTCAGGATGTCACTGTCTATCTCTCCATGCAGGAGGGGGAGTATATAGAGGAACACAGGGGTCTGTACAAGGACGTGATGATGGAAAATCACCGGCCCCTCACATCGCTGGGTAAGAGGAGACTGTCATGTTGGGGGCCCCTATATACACACATCATCTGATAATCACATATATACACTGTACTCAGTCACTGTGTGTCTCCTACAGATGGTCCCAGTAACAGAGATACCCCAGAGAGATGTCACCATCCTCTGTATTCCCAGGATTGTACAGAGGAGAATCACAGGATCCCACAGGAGGATCAGGTAGGTGGGATTTAGGGTATCACTCATATACCAAAGTCACTCACTGTATGATCTGTAGAACAGCTGTGTCATTTTTTTATGATGGTTTATTAGGAGGAAGAACTGACTGATTTTATGGCAGAAGACACAGAGGGAGAAGAAGAGACGCATGTGAGTGATCTGAAGGCAGAAGATACAGAGGGAGAAGAAGCGACGTATGTGAGTGATATGAAGGCTGAAGATATAAAGGGAGAAGAAGAGACGTATGTAAGTGATATGAAGGCAGAAGATCTAGAGAGAGAAGAGACGTATGTGACTAATATGAGGGCAGGAGATACAAAGGAAGAAGAGATGTATGTGAGGGATGCTAAACAGGAAGAGGAAAAGCCTTCAGATATCAGCACAGGTGAATAATAAGCAATTATTACAGAAACGAGTCACACATTCTCCCTACTAAATTTTGTCTTGCGTCCTAGAGGATGCTGGGGACTCCGTAAGGACCATGAGGATAGACGGGCTCCGCAGGAGACATGGGCACTTTAAGAAAGACTTTAGGTATGGGTGTGCACTGGCTCCTCCCTCTGTGTCCCTCCTCCAGACCTCAGTTTGCTACTGTGCCCAGAGGAGACTGGGTGCATTACAGGGAGCTCTCCTGAGTTTCCTGTCAGAAAGTATTTTGTTAGGTTTTTTATTTTCAGGGAGCCTGCTGGCAACAGACTCCCTGCATCGAGGGACTGAGGGGAGAGAAGCAGACCTACTTCTGTGAGTTTCAAGGCTCTGCTTCTTAGGCTACTGGACACCATTAGCTCCAGAGGGATCGGTACGCAAGTCTCACCCTCGCCGTCCGTCCCAGAGCCGCGCCGCCGTCCTCCTCACAGAGCCGGAACATAGAAGCCTTCAAAGGCGGCAGAGTACTTCATGATCTTCACTGAGGTAATGCACAGCGATGAATCTGTGCGCCATTGCTCCCATACACCTCACACACGGCAGTGACTGTAAGGGTGCAGGGCGGGCACCCTGGGCAGCATATAAACCTCTTTCTGGCAAAAATAGGTATATATACAGTTGGGCACTGTGTATATATAATGAGCCCCCGACAGTTTTCAGTATATTTGAGCGGGACAGATGCCCGCCGCAGAGGGGGTGGGGCTTCTCCCTCAGCACTCACCAGCGCCATTTTCTCCACAGCACAGCGCTGAGAGGAAGCTCCCCGGACTCTCCCCTGCTTAACCATGGTGAAAGAGCGTTTTGAAGAAAGTGGGGGGGGGGGCACATAATTTGGCGCATTTATATATGTACAAACAGCGCTACTGGGTAAACATATATTTATATAGTGTTTTTTCCTGGGTCATATAGCGCTGGGTGTGTGCTGGCATACTCTCTCTCTGTCTCTCCAAAGGGCCTTGTGGGGGAACTGTCTTCAGATAAGAGGATTTCCTGAGTGTGTGGTGTGTCGGTACGCGTGTGTCGACATGTCTGAGGTAGAAGGCTTTCAGGGGGAGGAGGAGGAGAGAATGAGTGTGGTGTCTCCGTCGACAACGCCGACACCTGACTGGATGGATATGTGGAAGGTTTTCAGTGCTAATGTAAATTTATTGCACAAAAGATTAGACAAAGCTGAAGCTAAGGAACAGCCAGGGAGTCAAACCATGTCTGTCCCTATGTCGCAGGGACCTTCGGGGTCTCAAAAGCGCCCACTATCCCAAATTGTAGATACAGATACCGACACGGATTCTGACTCCAGTGTCGACTACAATGATGCAAAATTACAGCCAAAGGTGGCAAAATGTATTCGATATATGATCATTGCAATAAAAGATGTTTTGCATATCACAGAGGAACCCCCTGTCCCTGACACGAGGGTACACATTTATAAGGGAAAGAAACCTGAGGTAACCTTTCCCCCTTCACATGAGTTGAACGAATTATGTGAAAAAGCTTGGGAATCTCCAGACAAAAAAATGCAGATTCCGAAAAGGATTCTTATTGCGTATCCTTTCCAGCCAACGGACAGGATACGGTGGGAATCCTCCCCTAGGGTGGACAAGGCATTAACACGCTTATCCAAAAAGGTAGAGCTGCCATCCCAAGATACGGATACCCTCAGGGACCCTGCTGACCGCAAGCAGGAGGTTATCTTGAAGTCCATTTACACACATTCTGGTACCTTACTCAGACCGGCGATTGCGTCGGCCTGGGTTTGTAGCGCGGTAGCAGCATGGACAGATACCTTATCAGTGGATATTGAGACCCTAGATAAGGATACCATTTTATTGACCCTAGGGCATATAAAAGATGCGGTCTTATATATGAGAGATGCTCAAAGAGACATTAGTCTACTGGGTTCTAGAATCAACGCGATGTCCATTTCTGCTAGACGAGTCCTATAGACCCGGCAATGGACAGGTGATGCCGACTCAAAGAGGCATAGGGAGTTTTTACCTTACAAGGGTGAGGAATTGTTTGGGGAAGGTCTCTCGGACCTGGTCTCCACAGCTACAGCTGGTAAATCAAATTTTCTACCTTAAATTCCCTCACAGCCTAAGAAAGCGCCACATTATCAAATGCAGTCCTTTCGATCACAAAGAAACAAGAAAGTACGAGGTGCGTCCTTTCTTGCCAGTGTTAAGGGCAGAGGAAAAAAGCTGTACAACACAGCTAGTTCCCAGGAACAGTAGTCCTCCCCAGCCTCTACAAAATCCACCGCATGACGCTGGGGCTCCGCTACAGGAGTCCGCCCCAGTGGGGGCACGTCTTCGAGTTTTCAGCCACATCTGGGTTCACATCAGGTGGATCCCTGGGCAATAGAAATTGTTTCCCAGGGTTACAAGCTGGAATTCGAAGAGGTGCCTCCTCGCCGGTTTTTCCAATCAGCCTACCAGCTTCTCGCCCGGAAATGGAGATAGTGTTAAATGCAATTCACAAATTGTATCTTCAACGGGTGGTGGTCAAGGTTCCCCTGCTTCAACAAGGGAAGGGATATTACTCAACACTATTTGTGGTCCCGAAACCGGACGGTTCGGTCAGACCCATTTTAAATTTAAAATCCCTGAATCTATACTTGAAGAGGTTCAAGTTCAAGATGAAATCGCTCAGAGCGGTCATCGCCAGCCTGGAAGGGGGGGATTTTATGGTATCTCTGGGCATAAAGGATGCATACCTTCATGTTCCCATTTATCCACCTCATCAGGCGTACCTGAGATTTGCGGTACAGGATTGTCATTACCAATTTCAGAAGTTGCCGTTTGGGCTTTCCACGGCCCCGAGGATTTTCACTAGAGATGAGCGGCTGAAATTTTTCGGGTTTTGTGTTGTGGTTTTGGGTTCGGTTCCGCGGCCGTGTTTTGGGTTCGAACGCGTTTTGGCAAAACCTCACCGAATTTTTTTTGTCGGATTCGGGTGTGTTTTGGATTCGGGTGTTTTTTTCAAAAAACACTAAAAAACAGCTTAAATCATAGAATTTGGGGGTCATTTTGATCCCAAAGTATTATTAACCTCAAAAAACATAATTTACACTCATTTTCAGTCTATTCTGAATACCTCACACCTCACAATATTATTTTTAGTCCTAAAATTTGCACCGAGGTCGCTGTGTGAGTAAGATAAGCGACCCTAGTGGCCGACACAAACACCGGGCCCATCTAGGAGTGGCACTGCAGTGTCACGCAGGATGTCCCTTCCAAAAAACCCTCCCCAAACAGCACATGACGCAAAGAAAAAAAGAGGCGCAATGAGGTAGCTGACTGTGTGAGTAAGATTAGCGACCCTAGTGGCCGACACAAACACCGGGCCCATTTAGGAGTGGCACTGCAGTGTCACGCAGGATGTCCCTTCCAAAAAACCCTCTCCAATCAGCACATGATGCAAAGAAAAAGAAAAGAAAAAAGAGGTGCAAGATGGAATTGTCCTTGGGCCCTCCCACCCACCCTTATGTTGTATAAACAAAACAGGACATGCACACTTTAACCAACCCATCATTTCAGTGACAGGGTCTGCCACACGACTGTGACTGATATGACGGGTTGGTTTGGACCCCCCCCAAAAAAAAAGCAATTAATCTCTCCTTGCACAAACTGGCTCTACAGAGGCAAGATGTCCACCTCATCCTCACCCTCCGATATATCATCGTGTACATCCCCCTCCTCACAGATTATCAATTCGTCCCCACTGGAATCCACCATCTCAGCTCCCTGTGTACTTTGTGGAGGCAATTGCTGCTGGTCAATGTCTCCGCGGAGGAATTGATTATAATTCATTTTAATGAACATCATCTTCTCCACATTTTCTGGATGTAACCTCGTACGCCGATTGCTGACAAGGTGAGCGGCGGCACTAAACACTCTTTCGGAGTACACACTTGTGGGAGGGCAACTTAGGTAGAATAAAGCCAGTTTGTGCAAGGGCCTCCAAATTGCCTCTTTTTCCTGCCAGTATAAGTACGGACTGTGTGACGTGCCTACTTGGATGCGGTCACTCATATAATCCTCCACCATTCTATCAATGTTGAGAGAATCATATGCAGTGACAGTAGACGACATGTCCGTAATCGTTGTCAGGTCCTTCAGTCCGGACCAGATGTCAGCATCAGCAGTCGCTCCAGACTGCCCTGCATCACCGCCAGCGGGTGGGCTCGGAATTCTGAGCCTTTTCCTCGCACCCCCAGTTGCGGGAGAATGTGAAGGAGGAGATGTTGACAGGTCGCGTTCCGCTTGACTTGACAATTTTCTCACCAGCAGGTCTTTCAACCCCAGCAGACTTGTGTCTGCCGGAAAGAGAGATCCAAGGTAGGCTTTAAATCTAGGATCGAGCACGGTGGCCAAAATGTAGTGCTCTGATTTCAACAGATTGACCACCCGTGAATCCTTGTTAAGCGAATTAAGGGCTCCATCCACAAGTCCCACATGCCTAGCGGAATCGCTCCGTGTTAGCTCCTCCTTCAATGTCTCCAGCTTCTTCTGCAAAAGCCTGATGAGGGGAATGACCTGACTCAGGCTGGCAGTGTCTGAACTGACTTCACGTGTGGCAAGTTCAAAGGGCATCAGAACCTTGCACAACGTTGAAATCATTCTCCACTGCGCTTGAGACAGGTGCATTCCACCTACTATATCGTGCTCAATTGTATAGGCTTGAATGGCCTTTTGCTGCTCCTCCAACCTCTGAAGCATATAGAGGGTTGAATTCCACCTCGTTACCACTTCTTGCTTCAGATGATGGCAGGGCAGGTTCAGTAGTTTTTGGTGGTGCTCCAGTCTTCTGTACGTGGTGCCTGTACGCCGAAAGTGTCCCGCAATTCTTCTGGCCACCGACAGCATCTCTTGCACGCCCCTGTCGTTTTTAAAAAAATTCTGCACCACCAAATTCAAGGTATGTGCAAAACATGGGACGTGCTGGAATTTGCCCATATTTAATGCACACACAATATTGCTGGCGTTGTCCGATGCCACAAATCCACAGGAGAGTCCAATTGGGGTAAGCCATTCCGCGATGATCTTCCTCAGTTGCCGTAAGAGGTTTTCAGCTGTGTGCGTATTCTGGAAAGCGGTGATACAAAGCGTAGCCTGCCTAGGAAAGAGTTGGCGTTTGCGAGATGCTGCTACTGGTGCCGCCGCTGCTGTTCTTGCGGTGGGAGTCCATACATCTACCCAGTGGGCTGTCACAGTCATATAGTCCTGACCCTGCCCTGCTCCACTTGTCCACATGTCCGTGGTTAAGTGGACATTGGGTACAACTGCATTTTTTAGGACACTGGTGAGTCTTTTTCTGACGTCCGTGTACATTCTCGGTATCGCCTGCCTAGAGAAGTGGAACCTAGATGGTATTTGGTAACGGGGGCACACTGCCTCAATAAATTGTCTAGTTCCCTGTGAACTAACGGCGGATACCGGACGCACGTCTAACACCAACATAGTTGTCAAGGCCTCAGTTATCCGCTTTGCAGCAGGATGACTGCTGTGATATTTCATCTTCCTCGCAAAGGACTGTTGAACAGTCAATTGCTTACTGGAAGTAGTACAAGTGGGCTTACGACTTCCCCTCTGGGATGACCATCGACTCCCAGCGGCAACAACAGCAGCGCCAGCAGCAGTAGGCGTTACACGCAAGGATGCATCGGAGGAATCCCAGGCAGGAGAGGACTCGTCAGAATTGCCAGTGACATGGCCTGCAGGACTATTGGCATTCCTGGGGAAGGAGGAAATTGACACTGAGGGAGTTGGTGGGGTGGTTTGCGTGAGCTTGGTTACAAGAGGAAGGGATTTACTGGTCAGTGGACTGCTTCCGCTGTCACCCAAAGTTTTTGAACTTGTCACTGACTTATTATGAATGCGCTGCAGGTGACGTATAAGGGAGGATGTTCCGAGGTGGTTAACGTCCTTACCCCTACTTATTACAGCTTGACAAAGGGAACACACGGCTTGACACCTGTTGTCCGCATTTCTGGTGAAATACCTCCACACCGAAGAGCTGATTTTTTTGGTATTTTCACCTGGCATGTCAACGGCCATATTCCTCCCACGGACAACAGGTGTCTCCCCGGGTGCCTGACTTAAACAAACCACCTCACCATCAGAATCCTCCTGGTCAATTTCCTCCCCAGCGCCAGCAACACCCATATCCTCCTCATCCTGGTGTACTTCAACACTGACATCTTCAATCTGACTATCAGGAACTGGACTGCGGGTGCTCCTTCCAGCACTTGCAGGGGGCGTGCAAATGGTGGAAGGCGCATGCTCTTCACGTCCAGTGTTGGGAAGGTCAGGCATCGCAACCGACACAATTGGACTCTCCTTGTGGATTTGGGATTTCGAAGAATGCACAGTTCTTTGCTGTGCTGCTTTTGCCAGCTTGAGTCTTTTCATTTTTCTAGCGAGAGGCTGAGTGCTTCCATCCTCATGTGAAGCTGAACCACTAGCTATGAACATAGGCCAGGGCCTCAGCCGTTCCTTGCCACTCCGTGTCGTAAATGGCATATTGGCAAGTTTACGCTTCTCCTCCGACAATTTTATTTTAGGTTTTGGAGTCCTTTTTTTTCTGATATTTGGTGTTTTGGATTTGACATGCTCTGTACTATGACATTGGGCATCGGCCTTGGCAGACGACGTTGCTGGCATTTCATCGTCTCGGCCATGACTAGTGGCAGCAGCTTCAGCACGAGGTGGAAGTGGATCTTGATCTTTCCCTAATTTTGGAACCTCAACATTTTTGTTCTCCATATTTTAATAGGCACAACTAAAAGGCACCTCAGGTAAACAATGGAGATGGATACTAGTATACAATTATGGACTGCCTGCCGAGTGCAGACACAGAGGTAGCCACAGCCGTGAACTACCGTACTGTACTGTGTCTGCTGCTAATATAGACTGGTTGATAAAGAGATGTCTATGTAACTATGTATGTATAAAGAAGAAAGAAAAAAAAACCACGGTTAGGTGGTATACAATTATGGACGGACTGCCTGCCGAATGCAGACACAGAGGTAGCCACAGCCGTGAACTACCGTACTGTACTGTGTCTGCTGCTAATATAGACTGGTTGATAAAGAGATGTCTATGTAACTATGTATGTATAAAGAAGAAAGAAAAAAAAACCACGGTTAGGTGGTATACAATTATGGACGGACTGCCTGCCGAGTGCAGACACAGAGGTAGCCACAGCCGTGAACTACCGTACTGTACTGTGTCTGCTGCTAATATAGACTGGTTGATAAAGAGATGTCTATGTAACTATGTATGTATAAAGAAGAAAGAAAAAAAAACCACGGTTAGGTGGTATACAATTATGGACGGACTGCCTGCCGAGTGCAGACACAGAGGTAGCCACAGCCGTGAACTACCGTACTGTACTGTGTCTGCTGCTAATATAGACTGGTTGATAAAGAGATGTCGTAGTAGTATGTATGTATAAAGAAGAAAAAAAAACCACGGTTAGGTGGTATACAATTATGGACGGACTGCCTGCCGAGTGCAGACACAGAGGTAGCCACAGCCGTGAACTACCGTACTGTGTCTGCTGCGACTGGATGATAAATGATATAAAAAATATATATATATCACTACTGCAGCCGGACAGGTATATATTATATATTATATAATGACGGACCTGCTGGACACTGTCTGTCAGCAGAATGAGTTTTATTTTTATAGAATAAAAAAAACAACAACACACAAGTGAAGTCACACGACGAGTGTTTAACTTTTTCAGGCAATCACAATATAAGTATACTACTAACTATACTGGTGGTCAGTGTGGTCAGGTCACTGGTCAGTCACACTGGCAGTGGCACTCCTGCAGCAAAAGTGTGCACTGTTTAATTTTAATATAATATTATGTACTCCTGGCTCCTGCTATAACCTATAACTGGCACTGCAGTGCTCCCCAGTCTCCCCCACAATTATAAGCTGTGTGAGCTGAGCAGTCAGACAGATATATAATATATATAGATGATGCAGCACACTGGGCTGAGCCTGAGCAGTGCACACAGATATGGTATGTGACTGAGTCACTGTGTGTATCGCTTTTTTCAGGCAGAGAACGGATATATTAAATAAACTGCACTGTCTGGTGGTCACTCACTAGTAAACTCTCTGCACTCTCTACACTTCTACAGTACTCCTCCTAGTCCTAAGCTCCAGTAAATCTCTCTCTCTTATAATCTAAATGGAGAGGACGCCAGCCACGTCCTCTCACTATCAATCTCAATGCACGTGTGAAAATGGCGGCGACGCGCGGCTCCTTATATAGATTCCGAGTCTCGCGAGAATCCGACAGCGTCATGATGACGTTCGGGCGCGCTCGGGTTAACCGAGCAAGGCGGGAGGATCCGAGTCTGCTCGGACCCGTGAAAAAACCATGAAGTTCGGGCGGGTTCGGATTCAGAGAAACCGAACCCGCTCATCTCTAATTTTCACCAAGGTAATGGCGGAAATGATGGTGCTCCTGCGCAAGCAAGGTGTCACAATTATCCCGTACTTGGACGATCTCCTCATAAAAGCGAGATCAAGAGAGCAGTTACTGAACAGCGTGTCACTTTCACTGAAGGTGTTACAGCAACACGGCTGGATTCTTAATATCCTGAAATCGCAGTTGGTTCCTACGACTCGTCTGACTTTTTTGGGCATGATTCTGGATACAGACCAGAAAAGGGTTTATCTTCCGATAGAAAAAGCTCAGGAACTCATGACTCTAGTCAGGAACTTATTGATGCCAAAACAGGTGTCAGTGCATCACTGCACTCGAGTCCAGGGAAAGATGGTGGCATCATACGAAGCCATTCCCTTCTGCAGGTTCCATGCAAGGACTTTCCAATGGGACCTATTGGACAAGTGGTCCGGGTCACATCTACAAATGTATCGGTTGATCACCCTGTCCCCCAGACCCAGGGTATCTCTCCTGTGGTGGCTGCAGAGTGCTCACCTTCTAGAAGGCCGCAGGTTCGGCATTCAGGACTGGATCCTGGTGACCACGGACGTGAGCCTCCGAGGTTGGGGAGCAGTCACGCAGGGACGAAACTTCCAAGGTCTTTGGTCAAGTCAAGAGACTTGTCTTCACATCAACATCCTGGAACTGAGGGCCATATACAACGCCCTACGTCAAGCGGAGACCTTACTGCGCGACTGACAAGTTCTGATCCAGTCAGACAACATCACTGCAGTGGCTCATGTAAACCGCCAAGGCGGCACAAGGAGAAGAGTGGCAATGGCGGAAGCCGCCAGGATTCTTCGCTGGGCGGAAAATCATGGAAGCGCACTGTCAGCAGTGTTCATTCCGGCAGTGGACAACTGGGAAGCAGACTTTCTCAGCAGACACGACCTGCATCCAGGAGAGTGGGGACTTCATCAGGAGGTCTTCGCACAGATTGCAAGTCAGTGGGGACTGCCCCAGATAGACATGATGGCATCCCGCCTCAACAAAAAGCTGCAGAGGTATTGCGCCAGATGAAAAGACCCTCAGGCGGTAGCTGTAGACGCCTTAGTGACACCGTGGGTGTTCCAGTCGGTCTATGTGTTTCCTCCTCTTCCTCTTATCCCAAAGGTGTTGAGAATAATAAGGAAAAGAGGAGTACAGACAATTCTCATTGTTCCAGATTGGCCACGAAGGACCTGGTATCCGGATCCACTGGAAATGCTCACCGAAGATCCATGGCCTCTTCCTCTACGACAGGACCTGTTGCAACAGGGGCCCTGTCTGTTCCAAGACTTACCGCGGCTGCGTTTGACGGCATGGCGGTTGAACGCCGGATCCTAGCGGAAAAGGGCATTCCGGATGAGGTCATTCCTACTCTGATAAAGGCTAGGAAGGACGTGACAGCTAAACATTATCACCGTATATGGCGAAAATATGTTGCTTGGTGTGAGGCCAGGAATGCTCCTCCGGAAGAATTCCATCTGGGCCGTTTCCTTCACTTCCTACAAACTGGAGTGAATTTGGGCCTAAAATTAGGCTCCACTAAGGTTCAGATTTCGGCCTTATCCATTTTCTTTCAAAAGGAATTGGCTTCTCTCCCAGAAGTACAGACTTTTGTAAAGGGAGTGCTGCATATTCAGCCTCCTTTTGTACCTCCGGTGGCGCCTTGGGACCTTAACGTGGTGTTGAGTTTCCTTTAGTCGCACTGGTTTGAACCACTTAAAACAGTGAAACTAAAATATTTCACTTGGAAAATTGTCATGTTGTTAGCCTTGGCTTCGGCTAGGCGAGTGTCGGAATTGGCGGCTTTGTCTCATAAAAGCCCCTATCTAGTTTTCTATATGGATAGAGCGGAATTGCGGACCCGCCCTCAATTTTTGCCTAAGGTGGTGTCATCTTTTCATATGAACCAAGCTATTGTGGTGCCTGTGGCTACGCGCGACTTGGAGGATTCCGAGTCCCTTGATGTAGTCAGGGCTTTGAAAATTTACGTGGCCAGAACGGCTAGAGTCAGATAAACAGAAGCACTGTTTGTCCTATATGCGGCCAACAAGGTTGGCGCCCCTGCTTCAAAGCAGACTATTGCTCGCTGGATCTGTAACACGATTCAGCAGGCTCATTCTACGGCTGGATTGCAGTTACCAAAATCGGTCAAGGCCCATTCCACTAGGAAGGTGGGCTCTTCTTGGGCGGCTGCCCGAGGGGTCTCGGCACTACAGCTGTGCCGAGCTGCTTCTTGGTCGGCTTCAAACACCTTTGCAAAATTCTATAAGTTTGATACCCTGGCTGAGGAGGACCTCCTGTTTGCTCAATCGGTGCTGCAGAGTCATCCGCACTCTCCCGCCCGTTTGGGAGTTTTGGTATAATCCCCATGGTCCTTACGGAGTCCCCAGCATCCTCTAGGACGTAAGGGAAAATAAGATTTTAAACCTGCCGGTAAATCTTTTTCTCGTAGTCCGTAGAGGATGCTGGGCGCCCGTCCCAAGTGCGGACTACTTCTGCAAGACTTGTATATAGTTTTGCTTACATAAGGGTTATGTTATAGTTTTCATCGGTCTTGGACTGATGCTATGTAGAGATGAGCGGGTTCGGTTTCTCTGAATCCGAACCCGCCAGAACTTCATGTTTTTTTTCACGGGTCCGAGCGACTCGGATCTTCCCGCCTTGCTCGGTTAACCCGAGCGCGCCCGAACGTCATCATGACGCTGTCGGATTCTCGCGAGGCTCGGATTCTATCGCGAGACTCGGATTCTATATAAGGAGCCGCGCGTCGCCGCCATTTTCACACGTGCATTGAGATTGATAGGGAGAGGACGTGGCTGGCGTCCTCTCCGTTTAGAATAGATTAGAGAGACACTTGATTTACTAATTTTGGGGAGCATCAGGAGTACTCAGTACAGTGCAGAGTTTTGCTGATAGTGACCACCAGTTTTATTTATAATCCGTTCTCTGCCTGAAAAAAGCGATACACAGCACACAGTGACTCAGTCACATACCATATCTGTGTGCACTGCTCAGGCTCAGGCCAGTGTGCTGCATCATCTATATATATTATATATCTGTCTGACTGCTCAGCTCACACAGCTTATAATTGTGGGGGAGACTGGGGAGCACTACTGCAGTGCCAGTTATAGGTTATAGCAGGAGCCAGGAGTACATAATATTATAGTAAAATTAAACAGTGCACACTTTTGCTGCAGGAGTGCCACTGCCAGTGTGACTAGTGACCAGTGACCTGACCACCAGTATATATAATATTAGTAGTATACTATCTCTTTATCAACCAGTCTATATTAGCAGCAGACACAGTACAGTGCGGTAGTTCACGGCTGTGGCTACCTCTGTGTCGGCACTCGGCAGCCCGTCCATAATTGTATATACCACCTAACCGTGGTTTTTTTTTCTTTCTTTATACATACATACTAGTTACGAGTATACTATCTCTTTATCAACCAGTCTATATTAGCAGCAGACACAGTACAGTGCGGTAGTTCACGGCTGTGGCTACCTCTGTGTCGGCACTCGGCAGCCCGTCCATAATTGTATATACCACCTAACCGTGGTTTTTTTTTCTTTCTTTATACATACATACTAGTTACGAGTATACTATCTCTTTATCAACCAGTCTATATATTAGCAGCAGACACAGTACAGTGCGGTAGTTCACGGCTGTGGCTACCTCTGTGTCGGCACTCGGCAGCCCGTCCATAATTGTATATACCACCTAACCGTGGTTTTTTTTTCTTTCTTTAAACATACATACTAGTTACGAGTATACTATCTCTTTATCAACCAGTCTATATATTAGCAGCAGACACAGTACAGTGCGGTAGTTCACGGCTGTGGCTACCTCTGTGTCGGCACTCGGCAGCCCGTCCATAATTGTATATACCACCTAACCGTGGTTTTTTTTTCTTTCTTTATACATACATACTAGTTACGAGTATACTATCTCTTTATCAACCAGTCTATATATTAGCAGCAGACACAGTACAGTGCGGTAGTTCACGGCTGTGGCTACCTCTGTGTCGGCACTCGGCAGCCCGTCCATAATTGTATATACCACCTAGCCGTGGTTTTTTTTTCTTTCTTTATACATACATACTAGTTACGAGTATACTATCTCTTTATCAACCAGTCTATATTAGCAGCAGACACAGTACAGTGCGGTAGTTCACGGCTGTGGCTACCTCTGTGTCGGCACTCGGCAGCCCGTCCATAATTGTATATACCACCTAACCGTGGTTTTTTTTTCTTTCTTTATACATACATACTAGTTACGAGTATACTATCTCTTTATCAACCAGTCTATATTAGCAGCAGACACAGTACAGTGCGGTAGTTCACGGCTGTGGCTACCTCTGTGTCGTCACTCGGCAGCCCGTCCATAATTGTATACTAGTATCCAATCCATCCATCTCCATTGTTTACCTGAGGTGCCATTTAGTTGTGCCTATTAAAATATGGAGAACAAAAATGTTGAGGTTCCAAAATTAGGGAAAGATCAAGATCCACTTCCACCTCGTGCTGAAGCTGCTGCCACTAGTCATGGCCGAGACGATGAAATGCCAGCAACGTCGTCTGCCAAGGCCGATGCCCAATGTCATAGTACAGAGCATGTCAAATCCAAAACACCAAATATCAGTAAAAAAAGGACTCCAAAACCTAAAATAAAATTGTCGGAGGAGAAGCGTAAACTTGCCAATATGCCATTTACCACACGGAGTGGCAAGGAACGGCTGAGGCCCTGGCCTATGTTCATGGCTAGTGGTTCAGCTTCACATGAGGATGGAAGCACTCAGCCTCTCGCTAGAAAAATGAAAAGACTCAAGCTGGCAAAAGCAGCACAGCAAAGAACTGTGCATTCTTCGAAATCCCAAATCCACAAGGAGAGTCCAATTGTGTCGGTTGCGATGCCTGACCTTCCCAACACTGGACGTGAAGAGCATGCGCCTTCCACCATTTGCACGCCCCCTGCAAGTGCTGGAAGGAGCACCCGCAGTCCAGTTCCTGATAGTCAGATTGAAGATGTCAGTGTTGAAGTACACCAGGATGAGGAGGATATGGGTGTTGCTGGCGCTGGGGAGGAAATTGACCAGGAGGATTCTGATGGTGAGGTGGTTTGTTTAAGTCAGGCACCCGGGGAGACACCTGTTGTCCGTGGGAGGAATATGGCCGTTGACATGCCAGGTGAAAATACCAAAAAAATCAGCTCTTCGGTGTGGAGGTATTTCACCAGAAATGCGGACAACAGGTGTCAAGCCGTGTGTTCCCTTTGTCAAGCTGTAATAAGTAGGGGTAAGGACGTTAACCACCTCGGAACATCCTCCCTTATACGTCACCTGCAGCGCATTCATAATAAGTCAGTGACAAGTTCAAAAACTTTGGGTGACAGCGGAAGCAGTCCACTGACCAGTAAATCCCTTCCTCTTGTAACCAAGCTCACGCAAACCACCCCACCAACTCCCTCAGTGTCAATTTCCTCCTTCCCCAGGAATGCCAATAGTCCTGCAGGCCATGTCACTGGCAATTCTGACGAGTCCTCTCCTGCCTGGGATTCCTCCGATGCATCCTTGCGTGTAACGCCTACTGCTGCTGGCGCTGCTGTTGTTGCCGCTGGGAGTCGATGGTCATCCCAGAGGGGAAGTCGTAAGCCCACTTGTACAACTTCCAGTAAGCAATTGACTGTTCAACAGTCCTTTGCGAGGAAGATGAAATATCACAGCAGTCATCCTACTGCAAAGCGGATAACTGAGTCCTTGACAACTATGTTGGTGTTAGACGTGCGTCCGGTATCCGCCGTTAGTTCACAGGGAACTAGACAATTTATTGAGGCAGTGTGCCCCCGTTACCAAATACCATCTAGGTTCCACTTCTCTAGGCAGGCGATACCGAGAATGTACACGGACGTCAGAAAAAGACTCACCAGTGTCCTAAAAAATGCAGTTGTACCCAATGTCCACTTAACCACGGACATGTGGACAAGTGGAGCAGGGCAGGGTCAGGACTATATGACTGTGACAGCCCACTGGGTAGATGTATGGACTCCCGCCGCAAGAACAGCAGCGGCGGCACCAGTAGCAGCATCTCGCAAACGCCAACTCTTTCCTAGGCAGGCTACGCTTTGTATCACCGCTTTCCAGAATACGCACACAGCTGAAAACCTCTTACGGCAACTGAGGAAGATCATCGCGGAATGGCTTACCCCAATTGGACTCTCCTGTGGATTTGTGGCATCGGACAACGCCAGCAATATTGTGTGTGCATTAAATATGGGCAAATTCCAGCACGTCCCATGTTTTGCACATACCTTGAATTTGGTGGTGCAGAATTTTTTAAAAAACGACAGGGGCGTGCAAGAGATGCTGTCGGTGGCCAGAAAAATTGCGGGACACTTTCGGCGTACAGGCACCACGTACAGAAGACTGGAGCACCACCAAAAACTACTGAACCTGCCCTGCCATCATCTGAAGCAAGAAGTGGTAACGAGGTGGAATTCAACCCTCTATATGCTTCAGAGGTTGGAGGAGCAGCAAAAGGCCATTCAAGCCTATACAATTGAGCACGATATAGTAGGTGGAATGCACCTGTCTCAAGTGCAGTGGAGAATGATTTCAACGTTGTGCAAGGTTCTGATGCCCTTTGAACTTGCCACACGTGAAGTCAGTTCAGACACTGCCAGCCTGAGTCAGGTCATTCCCCTCATCAGGCTTTTGCAGAAGAAGCTGGAGGCATTGAAGAAGGAGCTAAAAGGGAGCGATTCCGCTAGGCATGTGGGACTTGTGGATGCAGCCCTTAATTCGCTTAACAAGGATTCACGGGTGGTCAATCTGTTGAAATCAGAGCACTACATTTTGGCCACCGTGCTCGATCCTAGATTTAAAGCCTACCTTGGATCTCTCTTTCCGGCAGACACAGGTCTGCTGGGGTTGAAAGACCTGCTGGTGACAAAATTGTCAAGTCAAGCGGAACGCGACCTGTCAACATCTCCTCCTTCACATTCTCCCGCAACTGGGGGTGCGAGGAAAAGGCTCAGAATTCCGAGCCCACCCGCTGGCGGTGATGCAGGGCAGTCTGGAGCGACTGCTGATGCTGACATCTGGTCCGGACTGAAGGACCTGACAACGATTACGGACATGTCGTCTACTGTCACTGCATATGATTCTCTCAACATTGATAGAATGGTGGAGGATTATATGAGTGACCGCATCCAAGTAGGCACGTCACACAGTCCGTACTTATACTGGCAGGAAAAAGAGGCAATTTGGAGGCCCTTGCACAAACTGGCTTTATTCTACCTAAGTTGCCCTCCCACAAGTGTGTACTCCGAAAGAGTGTTTAGTGCCGCCGCTCACCTTGTCAGCAATCGGCGTACGAGGTTACATCCAGAAAATGTGGAGAAGATGATGTTCATTAAAATGAATTATAATCAATTCCTCCGCGGAGACATTGACCAGCAGCAATTGCCTCCACAAAGTACACAGGGAGCTGAGATGGTGGATTCCAGTGGGGACGAATTGATAATCTGTGAGGAGGGGGATGTACACGGTGATATATCGGAGGGTGAAGATGAGGTGGACATCTTGCCTCTGTAGAGCCAGTTTGTGCAAGGAGAGATTAATTGCTTCTTTTTTGGGGGGGGTCCAAACCAACCCGTCATATCAGTCACAGTCGTGTGGCAGACTCTGTCACTGAAATGATGGGTTGGTTAAAGTGTGCATGTCCTGTTTTGTTTATACAACATAAGGGTGGGTGGGAGGGCCCAAGGACAATTCCATCTTGCACCTCTTTTTTCTTTTCTTTTTCTTTGCATCATGTGCTGATTGGGGAGGGTTTTTTGGAAGGGACATCCTGCGTGACACTGCAGTGCCACTCCTAGATGGGCCCGGTGTTTGTGTCGGCCACTAGGGTCGCTAATCTTACTCACACAGTCAGCTACCTCATTGCGCCTCTTTTTTTCTTTGCGTCATGTGCTGTTTGGGGAGGGTTTTTTGGAAGGGACATCCTGCGTGACACTGCAGTGCCACTCCTAGATGGGCCCGGTGTTTGTGTCGGCCACTAGGGTCGCTAATCTTACTCACACAGCTACCTCATTGCGCCTCTTTTTTTCTTTGCGTCATGTGCTGTTTGGGGAGGGTTTTTTGGAAGGGCCATCCTGCGTGACACTGCAGTGCCACTCCTAGATGGGCCCGGTGTTTGTGTCGGCCACTAGGGTCGCTTATCTTACTCACACAGCGACCTCGGTGCAAATTTTAGGACTAAAAATAATATTGTGAGGTGTGAGGTATTCAGAATAGACTGAAAATGAGTGTAAATTATGGTTTTTGAGGTTAATAATACTTTGGGATCAAAATGACCCCCAAATTCTATGATTTAAGCTGTTTTTTAGTGTTTTTTGAAAAAAACACCCGAATCCAAAACACACCCGAATCCGACAAAAAAAATTCGGTGAGGTTTTGCCAAAACGCGTTCGAACCCAAAACACGGCCGCGGAACCGAACCCAAAACCAAAACAGAAAACCCGAAAAATTTCAGGTGCTCATCTCTAATGCTATGTTGTTTTCATACTGTAAACTGGTTAGTATATCACAAGTTATACGGTGTGATTGGTGTGGCTGGTATGAATCTTGCCCTTGGATTAACAAAAATCCTTTCCTCGTACTGTCCGTCTCCTCTGGGCACAGTATCTCTAACTGAGGTCTGGAGGAGGGGCATAGAGGGAGGAGCCAGTGCACACCCATACCTAAAGTCTTTCTTAAAGTGCCCATGTCTCCTGCGGAGCCCGTCTATCCCCATGATCCTTACGGAGTCCCCAGCATCCTCTACGGTCTACGAGAAAAAGATTTACCGGTAGGTTTAAAATCTTATTATTACAACAATCTTTCCTCCTTCATCCACAGGGGACACTGGAGGCTAATGACAGTGGGGTGTAGACGGTGGCATAAGTAGAGTCAGCACTTTAAATTTATAAGTGTGACTGGCTCCTCCTCCTCTATGCCCCCTCTCCAGTTATAAAATGTGCCAGAGGGAGCTGGTTGCTCTCTTGGCTTTCTCTAGATTTTTTTTTTTTATCAAAGCTGCGATCTCAAGCAGGGGATGGGCAGACAGCACTGCTCCTGTCTGCCTGCGATGTGGGAGCTGTCAGGGGAACCCGTTCCCACCTCTTGAGGTTGGTGCCCAGGTTCCCGGCTGCAGAGACATCAGTCTCTGTGTCAGTCCCAACATGGCCGCTTGCATTCGGATCACCCCCAGGCCACCGACCAGCACGGCAGCCGTGAGTATACCCAAGCTCCCTGACTAGCGGAGAGTCTAGGGGTCAGTAAACAGCCCATTGCACGCTCTACACCATGGCACTGCTGGGCGCATATACAGATTGCTACACAGTGACAGCGCTGATATGTAAAACATTTGTTAAATGTGCCAACTTGGACATTGAAGGTGCGAAGATTAGCTCAGTGCAGACTTAGGTACCCAGGAGGTGTCTCTGTTCTGTTACTCAAGTAAGGCTGGTATTCAGTTTCACAAGCTCCAGCAGTGTTCATGCCACAGAAATCGTGTCAGCTTTATCCTCTTGAAGGATAGAGAGGCCTCCAGATCACAGAGGGCAGCGTAGATGCCTACATCAGGTCCGGCTTGGGCGCAGGCTCTGTCAGTGGCGGGTATAACCACGATATTGGGTCCTACAGGAGAGGCCCTTTTACCGTCTGTTGTCTTATCAGATGACTCTTTGATGGAGGAACAGTCTTCCACACTTGAGACAGGAAATCTCCGACGAAAGTCACTCCCTAGAAGCACTCGGAGGTCAATTACAAGGACATAGAGCCAATGATCCTGGCAGTGGTTCAGGCACCTGAGGTCACCAACCACGGACCTTCGCAACCTTCCCTTTTTGGGAAGAAACAAGGATCTTTGGTCATTTCCCAACAGGAATTAGATGACCAGATAACATTACCTTGGAAATATAAAAAGTTTCATGGCTTCTGCTTGCCTCTTCCTTTTTTTTTTTCTCCCACAGAAAGCAGAGTACGGTAGGAGACTCCTCCAACAGGGGAACTTTATGCGTCACGTCTGTCAAAGACAACTGTACTACCAGTTTGGTGCTACTTCCCTAAAGGAACCATCAAATTGTAAGTTGGAGACTACGCTTGAGTCTAATTTCACTGTGGGAGGGGTAATCTTTCGCCCTGCTCTTGTTGGTTCCTGGATTTACATGGCTATTGATGCCTGGGCCAAGGGGCTGTCAACAGGGTAGCAAGCTGGTCTCCCAGGAGCTGATCTTGTCACTTGCAGTACTCATTTGTTAATCTGCTCTTGGTTTAGAGGATGCTTTTAGAGATGTGCTCTCTCCTGTTCTACATTGGCAATCTCAGCCCATAGAGCCCTATGGCTTCGCGATTGGCAGACAGATGCAGAATCAGTAGAAACTCATTTTCAGGTGACTCCACACAGAACATATTCTGACCCGTCTTTGTGGTCCTTTCATGTACCTGAGGTAGAGGTTGAACTGCAGCAGTCTCTTGAACCAGGATCTTAAGACTACCAGCAGACCAGCTGCATGACTGGCTACCCTCTCACGGAGAAGCCTGGTCTCCCAGGGGTACATAATAGATTTCCTTTTCCAAACCGTTCATCGTTTCTTCACCTCTGGTTGTAAGTGCAGATATCTGCTTTCTTAATGTTTTTTCCAGAGCATTCTGGTCTTAATACAGGAACTGCAGAATTTTTTTCTGAAGGCGGTGATTTGTCTTCAGCCTCCCTTTGTTCCTCCCACTGCACCTTGGGACCTAAACCTGGTTCTGTTTTTCCTCCAGTCCTCCTTCTTCGAGCTGTTGAAGATGGCTGACTTCAAATTTCTCTCCTGGAAGACTGTGATTCTTCTCGCTTTGGCTTCAGCCAGACGGGTCTTGGAACTGAGAGCTCTCTTGCGTCGCTCTGCTTATCTAATCTTCCAGAGGGTTAGCGTAAAACTCTGCACAATGCAGGAATTTCTGCATCAGGTGTTTTCTTTCCAATTAACCAGACCATAGTGTTACCTGATCTTTTGGAGGATTCTACATCCTCACAATCCTTGGAGGTGGTACAGGCCCTGCACATCTCTGTAGACCAGACGGCTCAGCTGAGGAAATCAGAGACACTTTGTCCTCTATGTTGTTGATACGCTGTGTTGGCCTGCGTCAACGCTGACATCTCGCTGTATTTGCCTGCCTATTCAACAGGCCTATTTGGCTTCCTCTCAAACTCCACCTTCATCCAATTCTGCACACTCCACAGGTTTGGGACCTTCAGGGGCAGCTGCCCGAGGGGTTTCAACTATGCAACCTGTGTCGTGCGGCTACCTGGTCTGGCCAAACGACTTTGGTCAGATTCTACTGGTTTGAGATCTTTGCAGCTCTATGTTGCAGGTTTCACAGCGCTCACCTACCTGTGTAGAGTGCTCTGAGGTGTCCCCAATGTCATTGGCCTCCAGTGTCCCCTAGTGGATGAAGGAGAAAATTGGATTTTGGTTCTTACCGGTAAATCCATTTCTCTGATTCCACAGAGGACACTGGATGCCTGTCCTGCGCTGCTTTTCCTGTCATTGCATGTGTGGTGTTATGTTGTGACTGCATCTGTTTATGCATATTGTTCTATGAATTATCAGATTCTGTTTCATATGTTTAACCTCCCCTAGAGTTGTGCTCTCTCTGTCTCTCCTCTGGCTCAGTTTCTCTTAACTGGTCTGGAGGGGGGCATAGAGGCGTAGGAGCTAGTCACACGTATAAATTTAAAGGGTCGGCTCCACTTATTCACCCATCTATACCCCACGGTCATTAGCCTCCACTGTCCCCTGTGGAATCAGAGAAATGGATTTACCGGTAAGTACCAAAATCCTGTTTTCTCTGTCAGTCTAAACTAATGAGGGAGTTGAGAGCCATCAGCCCCTATTATACTCCGGCTCTACCCCTCACATCATGTCACTGTGTTACCAGCCCAGAGTTCTGACCAGTCTCCTCCCCACACTCTCTGGTGTATCTCATACATCAGGAGCCATCAGCCCCTATTATACTCCTGCTCTCCCCCTCACATCATGTCACTGTGTGTTACCAGCCCAGAGATCTGACCAGTCTCCTCTCCACACTCTCTGGTGTATCTCGTACATCAGAAGCCATCAACCGCTATTATACTCCTGCTCTCCCCCTCACATCATATCACTCTGTGTTACCAGCCCAGAGATCTGACCAGTCTCCTCCCCACACTCTCTGGTGTATCTCGTACATCAGAATCCATCAGCCCCTATTATACTCCTGCTCTCCCCCTCACATCATGTCCCTGTGTGTGTTACCAGCCCAGAGATCTGACCAGTCTCCCCACCACACTCTCTGGTGTATATCGTACATCAGGAGCCATCAGCCCCTATTATACACTCCTGCATGGGGGATTGGAACATAAAACTAAGGCATTCATTTTCCTCCATGTGATAGCAGAGCATGTGCGGGACATGTATAACAGTCATTATATATGGTCTTCCCCAGTATTATGTGGCACACTCAAAGTATTTATGGTGTACTAAGTACAAACCTATGGGAATAGGAGTGAGATTATATAAAGATGAATTATGCCTTTGCTATGGGGATACTTAGTTATCTTCTTTATTTCTACCAGGTGGAAACAATACAAGGAATACCTCGGAGGGACATGTCGTTTCATTTCCAGATTTTAAATTCAAAGATGAGAACATCACACGAGGCTCTCCAGACGGAAACCTAAATATACATCCAGCATTTCACAGTGCAGATATATCTTCTGATCCCTATATTCCTGAGGAATGTTCTCCTAGTAACTCAAATATCGCTGCACATAGTACAGATCGTAACAGTGATAGAATAAACAAATATGATCGAAGTCACACAGGAAAGAAACTATTAAAGTGTTCTGAGTGTGGGGAATTGTTTACACGGAAATCACTTCTTGTTATACATCAGGGATATCACACAGGTGAGAAACCATTTCCACATTCTGAGCGTGGGAAATGTTTTACACAGAAATCACATCAAGTTAAACATAAGAGAAGTCACACAGGGGTGAATCCATTTTCGTGTTATGAGTGTGGGGAATGGTTTCCACGGAAAACACTTCTTGTTAGACATCGGGGATATCACACAGCTGAGAAACCATCTCTGTGTTACGAGCATGGAGATTTTTTTACACAGAAATCAGATCTTGTTGCACATGAGTGAAAGTCACACAAGTGAGAATATATTTCCATGTTATGAGTGTGGGGAATTGTTTACACGAAAATCACTTCTTAATAGACATCAGAACTCACACAGGTGAGAAACCATTTCCGTGCTCTGAGTGTGGGAAATGTTTTATATGGAAATCAGGTCTGGTTACACATCAGAGAACTCACACAGATGAGAGACCATTTTCTTGTTCTGAGTGTAAGAAATGTTATGCCACGAATACACGCCTAGCTAGACATCAGGGAGCTCAGCACAGGTAAAAACCTGTGTAAGACGTCAGAAATACCCATTTGAATTTCCTCTAATTGGCAGACTGGAAATGGTTGCATTAATGTTTTGCATATTAGAAAACCAATAACATTTGTGTTTAGCCCCTTTCTCCCAGAAGGATTTAAAGCATTTTACATATTTGTACAAGGTGAGACAGCCATCTTGGTTGTGCACAATTGCTGTCCTGAGTAATAACTCACATCCTTTCGTGCTCCCATGAAGCTTTTAGTCTAATTCCGTATCGCACCCCAGGTTTCATTCTTGTCAGAAACCGCTTAATCTACCAGTCTGCTTTTGATCTTTTTGGGAGAAAAGCAGTGGAAAACCATGCAAGTGTAACGGGGGTAATCCACGCTAGATTTTGAATAACTGTATTGTGCTATTATGCTAGTGCCTCCACCCAAGCCTCAAAGGTTATGTTCCCCAGGAGTAGGCTTGGGAAAAATCCCCTGAGGTCAGATAATATGCAATAACAATCGGTCTAGCAAGACTCATGTAACATCAATTACTATAGTAAAAGAATTAATCACATATTGAAGAAAAAAATAAGAATTTACTTACCGATAATTCTATTTCTCATAGTCCGTAGTGGATGCTGGGAACTCCGTAAGGACCATGGGGAATAGCGGCTCCGCAGGAGACTGGGCACAAAAGTAAAGCTTTAGGACTACCTGGTGTGCACTGGCTCCTCCCCCTATGACCCTCCTCCAAGCCTCAGTTAGGATACTGTGCCCGGACGAGCGTACACAATAAGGAAGGATTTATGAATCCCGGGTAAGACTCATACCAGCCACACCAATCACACCGTACAACCTGTGATCTGAACCCAGTTAACAGCATGATAACAGAGGAGCCTCTGGAAAGATGGCTCACAATCACAATAACCCGATTTTTGTAACAATAACTATGTACAAGTATTGCAGACAATCCGCACTTGGGATGGGCGCCCAGCATCCACTACGGACTATGAGAAATAGAATTATCGGTAAGTAAATTCTTATTTTCTCTGACGTCCTAGTGGATGCTGGGAACTCCGTAAGGACCATGGGGATTATACCAAAGCTCCCAAACAGGCGGGAGAGTGCGGATGACTCTGCAGCACCGAATGAGAGAACTCCAGGTCCTCCTCAGCCAGGGTATCAAATTTGTAGAATTTAGCAAACGTGTTTGCCCCTGACCAAGTAGCTGCTCGGCAAAGTTGTAAAGCCGAGACCCCTCGGGCAGCCGCCCAAGATGAGCCCACTTTCCGTGTGGAATGGGCTTTTACAGATTTTGGCTGTGGCAAGCCTGCCACAGAATGTGCAAGCTGAATTGTACTACAAATCCAACGAGCAATAGTCTGCTTAGAAGCAGGAGCACCCAGCTTGTTGGGTGCATACAGGATAAACAGCGAGTCAGATTTTCTGACTCCAGCCGTCCTGGAAACATATATTTTCAGGGCCCTGACTACGTCCAGCAACTTGGAGTCCTCCAAGTCCCTAGTAGCCGCAGGTACCACAATAGGCTGGTTCAAGTGAAACGCTGAAACCACCTTAGGGAGAAATTGAGGACGAGTCCTCAATTCTGCCCTGTCCGTATGAAAAATTAGGTAAGGGCTTTTATATGACAAAGCCGCCAATTCTGAGACACGCCTGGCTGAAGCCAGGGCCAACAGCATTACCACTTTCCATGTGAGATATTTTAAGTCCACAGTGGTGAGTGGTTCAAACCAATGTGATTTTAGGAACCCCAAAACTACATTGAGATCCCAAGGTGCCACTGGAGGCACAAAAGGAGGCTGTATATGCAGTACCCCTTTGACAAACGTCTGAACCTCAGGAACTGAAGCCAGTTCTTTCTGGAAGAAAATCGACAGGGACGAAATTTGAACCTTAATGGACCCTAATTTTAGGCCCATAGACAGTCCTGTTTGCTGGAAATGCAGGAAACGACCCAGTTGAAATTCCTCTGTAGGGGCCTTCCTGGCCTCGCACCACGCAACATATTTACGCCAAATGCGATGATAATGTTTTGCGGTTACATCCTTCCTGTCTTTGATCAGGATAGGGATGACTTCATCCGGAATGCCTTTTTCCTTCAGGATCCGGCGTTCAACCGCCATGCCGTCAAACGCAGCCGCGGTAAGTCTTAGAACAGACAGGGTCCTTGCTGGAGCAGGTCCCTTCTTAGAGGTAGAGGCCACGGATCCTCCGTGAGCATCTCTTGAAGTTCCGGGTACCAAGTCCTTCTTGGCCAATCCGGAGCCACGAATATAGTGCTTACTCCTCTCCATCTTATAATTCTCAGTACCTTGGGTATGAGAGGCAGAGGAGGGAACACATACACTGACTGGTACACCCACGGTGTTACCAGAGCGTCTACAACTATTGCCTGAGGGTCCCTTGACCTGGCGCAATACCTGTCGAGTGTTTTGTTGAGGCGGGACGCCATCATGTCCACCTTTGGTTTTTCCCAACGGTTTATAATCATGTGGAAGACTTCTGGGTGAAGTCCCACTCTCCCGGGTGGAGGTCTTGTCTGCTGAGGAAGTCTGCTTCCCAGTTGTCCACTCCCGGAATGAATACTGCTGACAGTGCTATCACATGATTTTCCGCCCAGCGAAGAATCCTTGCAGCTTCTGCCATTGACTGCTTCTTGTGCCACCCTGTCTGTTTACGTGGGTGACTGCCGTGATGTTGTCCGACTGGATCAACACCGGCTGACCTTGAAGCAGAGGTCTTGCTAAGCTTAGAGCATTGTAAATGGCCGTTAGCTCCAGGATATTTATGTGAAGTGATGTCTCCAGGATTGACCATAAGCCCTGGAAATTTCTTCCCTGTGTGACTGCTCCCCAGCCTCGCAGGCTGGCCTCCGTGGTCACCAGGACCCAGTCCTGAATGCCGAATCTGCGGCCCTCTAGAAGATGAGCACTCTGCAACCACCACAGGAGGGACACCCTTGTCCTTGGTGACCGGGTTATCCGCTGATGCATCTTAAGATGCGACCCGGACCATTTGTCCAGCAGGTCCCACTGGAAAGTTCTTGCGTGGAATCTGCCGAATGGCTTTGCTTCGTAGGAAGCCACCATTTTTCCCAGAACCCTTGTGCATTGATGCACTGAGACTTGGCTCGGTTTTAGGAGGTTCCTGACTAGCTCGGATAACTCCCTGGCTTCCTCCTCCGGGAGAAACACCTGTTTCTGAACTGTGTCCAGAATCATCCCTAGGAACAGAAGACGAGTCGTCGGAACCAGCTGCGATTTTGGAATATTGAGAATCCAACCGTGCTGTCGCAACACTACCTGAGATAGTGCTACACCGACCTCCAACTGTTCCCTGGATCTTACCCTTATCAGGAGATCGTCCAAGTAAGGGATAACTAAAACTCCCTTCCTTCGAAGGAGTATCATCATTTCGGCCATTACCTTGGTAAAGACCCGGGGTGCCGCGGACCATCCAAACGGCAGCGTCTGAAACTGATAGTGACAGTTCTGTACCACAAACCTGAGGTACCCTTGGTGAGAAGGGTAAATTGGGACATGAAGGTAAGCATCCTTGATGTCCAGAGACACCATGTAGTCCCCTTCTCTTGAATTTGAACCTCTGTATGTAAGTGTTCAAAGATTTTAGATTTAAAATCGGTCTCACCGAGCCGTCCGGCTTCGGTACCACAACAGTGTGGAATAATACCCCTTTCCCTGTTGCAGGAGGGGTACCTTGATTATCACCTGCTGGGAATACAGCTTGTGAATGGCTTCCAAAACTGCCTCCCTGTCTGCTTGTAAAGCCCCAGCGTCATGCTAAGGGCTTGGCAGAGGCGGGAGAGGGCTTCTGTTCCTGGGAACTGGCTGATTTCTGCAGCCTTTTTCCTCTCCCTCTGTCACGGGGCAGAAATGAGGAACCTTTTGCCAACTTGCCCTTATGGGAACGAAAGGACTGCGCCTGATAATATGGCGTCTTATGTTGAGAGGCCACCTGGGGTAAAAACGTGGATTTCCCAGCTGTTGCCGTGGCCACCAGGTCTGAAAGACCGACCCCAAATAACTCCTCCCCTTTATAAGGCAATACTTCCATATGCCATTTGGAATCCGCATCACCTGACCACTGTCGTGTCCATAACACTCTTCTGGCAGAAATGGACAGCGCACTTACTCTTGATGCCAGTCGGCAAATATCCCGCTGTGCATCACACATATATAGAAATGCATCTTTTAAATGCTCTATAGGCAATAATATACTGTCCCTATCTAGGGTATCAATATTTTCAGTCAGGGAATCAGACCACGCCAACCCAGCACTGCACATCCAGGCTGAGGCGATTGCTGGTCGCAGTATAACACCAGTATGTGTGTAAATACCTTTTAGGATACCCTCCTGCTTTCTATCAGCAGGATCCTTAAGGGCGGCCATCTCAGGAGAGGGTAGAGCCCTTGTTTTGACAAGCGTGTGAGCGCTTTATCCACTCTAGGGGGTGTTTCCCAACGCACCTTAACCTCTGGCGGGAAAGGATATAATGCCAATAACTTTTTAGAAATTATCAGTTTTTTTATCGGGGGAAACCCACGCTTCATCACACACCTCATTTAATTTCTCAGATTCAGGAAAACTACAGGTAGTTTTTCCTCACCGAACATAATACCCCTATTGGTGGTACTCGTATTATCAGAAATGTGTAAAACATTTTTCATTGCCTCAATCATGTAACGTGTGGCCCTACTGGAAGTCATATTTGTCTCTTCACCGTCGACACTGGAGTTAGTATCCGTGTCGGCGTCTGTATCTGCCATCTGAGGTAACGGGCGCTTTAGAGCCCCTGACGGCCTATGAGACGTCTGGACAGGCACAAGCTGAGTAGCCGGCTGTGTCAATCATTGTCTTTTGTAAAGAGCTGACACTGTCACGTAATTCCTTCCAACAGTTCATCCACTCAGGTGTCGACCCCCTAGGGGGTGACATCCCTATTACATGCAATTTGCTCAGCCTCCACATCATTTTCCTCCTCATACATGTCGACACAAACGTACCGACACACAGCACACACACAGGGAATGCTCTGATAGAGGACAGGACCCCACTAGCCCTTTGGGGAGACAGAGGGAGAGTTTGCCAGCACACACCAGAGCGCTATATATATATACAGGGATAACCTTATATAAGTGTTTTTCCCCTTATAGCTGCTGTATTGTTAATACTGCGCCTAATTAGTGCCCCCCTCTCTTTTTTAACCCTTTCTGTAGTGTAGTGACTGCAGGGGAGAGCCAGGGAGCTTCCCTCCAACTGAGCTGTGAGGGAAAATGGCGCCAGTGTGCTGAGGAGATAGGCTCCGCCCCCTTCTCTGCGGCCTTTTCTCCCGTTTTTCAGTGTAATCTGGCAGGGGTTAAAATTCATCCATATAGCCCTGGGGGCTATATGTGATGTATTTTCGCCAGCCAAGGTGTTTTTATTGCTGCTCAGGGCGCCCCCCCCTAGCGCCCTGCACCCTCAGTGACCGAAGTGTGAAGTGTGCTGAGGAGCAATGGCGCACAGCTGCAGTGCTGTGCGCTACCTTGGTGAAGACAGGATGTCTTCTGCCGCCGATTTTCCGGACCTCTTCTTGCTTCTGTCTCTGTAAGGGGGCCGGCGGCGTGGCTCTGGGACCGGACTCCATGGCTGGGCCTGTGTTCGATCCCTCTGGAGCTAATGGTGTCCAGTAACCTAAGAAGCCCAATCCACTCTGCACGCAGGTGAGTTCGCTTCTTCTCCCCTTAGTCCCTCGATGCAGTGAGCCTGTTGCCAGCAGGTCTCACTGAAAATAAAAAACCTAAAACTAAACTTTTCACTAAGCAGCTCAGGAGAGCCCCTAGTGTGCACCCTTCTCGTTCGGGCACAAAAATCTAACTGAGGCTTGGAGGAGGGTCATAGGGGGAGGAGCCAGTGCACACCAGGTAGTCCTAAAGCTTTACTTTTGTGCCCAGTCTCCTGCGGAGCCGCTATTCCCCATGGTCCTTACGGAGTTCCCAGCATCCACTAGGACGTCAGAGAAATTAAGTTTTATTATCTCAGGAACCCTTGTTAGTTCTTGACTCCTTTAAATGAAATCAGAGGTTAAACAGAAAAAAACAGTAAATGGACAATAACAGCATTTGTCAAAGAACTGACTTTTATACACACAAGTGTTACTTGTAGTAATTATTCTGTTGCAGACAAACCTTCCCGATCTTTGTCCCCTTTCTGACACTGAACCATCTAGTAACCACCTTGTTCCTTTCTTGAAGGTATTTCTCTTACGGTCACTTGCAGGGCTATCTAGCTACATGGCTTCCATTTTGTAGCTTCTCTATACCTATATCACCTCCCCCAACTCTCCACTCTCACACACCCAATATTAGTTTTCTGAGAATATAATTTAACAACAGAGTAATTATATTTCAACATATTTGAGATCTCAAATTACCCCTTTTATTTTTGTAAGAGTGTACTTTAAATGTTAACTCAAGCCCGGGCTGAGGATGTCCTGAAGGAGTTAATTCAATGGATGATGGTTATCAGTTAAATTCAAGGCAAACGATGGTTATATGTCTAGAATCCTGCTAATTAGCTGTATTTTATAGATGCTAGAAGTTTATCTCGGCTCATAGAAAGCTATCATCTGAAATTAGTACAATACATTTCTTAATGCTGGTTGCTGGTTAGATAACTTAAACAGCTGGTGAGGTATTTTATTGCCTTGTGGAGAAGGAATAGGCCATCCAGTACTTTTAGTGACAATAACCTGTATAACGCCTGTAGTTCTCAGTCTCTAACACTTAACGGGCAGATTCAAGTGATATAAAGCTGATGGCTGTAAGAATATGTATATGAGTTTCCTCCTGTCCCAGTGCTCTCTGATCAAGAACTGTCAGGGGTACTAAGGCTATGCCAGGGTTTTCATTAGAGATGAGCGCCTGAAATTTTTCGGGTTTTGTGTTTTGGTTTTGGGTTCGGTTCCGCGGCCGTGTTTTGGGTTCGAACGCGTTTTGGCAAAACCTCACCGAATTTTTTTTGTCGGATTCGGGTGTGTTTTGGATTCGGGTGTTTTTTTCAAAAAACACTAAAAAACAGCTTAAATCATAGAATTTGGGGGTCATTTTGATCCCAAAGTATTATTAACCTCAAAAACCATAATTTACACTCATTTTCAGTCTATTCTGAATACCTCACACCTCACAATATTATTTTTAGTCCTAAAATTTGCACCGAGGTCGCTGTGTGAGTAAGATAAGCGACCCTAGTGGCCGACACAAACACCGGGCCCATCTAGGAGTGGCACTGCAGTGTCACGCAGGATGTCCCTTCCAAAAAACCCTCCCCAAACAGCACATGACGCAAAGAAAAAAAGAGGCGCAATGAGGTAGCTGTGTGAGTAAGATTAGCGACCCTAGTGGCCGACACAAACACCGGGCCCATCTAGGAGTGGCACTGCAGTGTCACGCAGGATGGCCCTTCCAAAAAACCCTCCCCAAACAGCACATGACGCAAAGAAAAAAAGAGGCGCAATGAGGTAGCTGACTGTGTGAGTAAGATTAGCGACCCTAGTGGCCGACACAAACACCGGGCACATCTAGGAGTGGCACTGCAGTGTCACGCAGGATGTCCCTTCCAAAAAACCCTCCCCAAACAGCACATGACGCAAAGAAAAAAAGAGGCGCAATGAGGTAGCTGTGTGAGTAAGATTAGCGACCCTAGTGGCCGACACAAACACCGGGCCCATCTAGGAGTGGCACTGCAGTGTCACGCAGGGTGTCCCTTCCAAAAAACCCACCCCAATCAGCACATGATGCAAAGAAAAAGAAAAGAAAAAAGAGGTGCAAGATGGAATTATCCTTGGGCCCTCCCACCCACCCTTATGTTGTATAAACAAAACAGGACATGCACACTTTAACCAACCCATCATTTCAGTGACAGGGTCTGCCACACGACTGTGACTGATATGACGGGTTGGTTTGGACCCCCCCCAAAAAAGAAGCAATTAATCTCTCCTTGCACAAACTGGCTCTACAGAGGCAAGATGTCCACCTCATCTTCACCCTCCGATATATCACCGTGTACATCCCCCTCCTCACAGATTATCAATTCGTCCCCACTGGAATCCACCATCTCAGCTCCCTGTGTACTTTGTGGAGGCAATTGCTGCTGGTCAATGTCTCCGCGGAGGAATTGATTATAATTCATTTTAATGAACATCATCTTCTCCACATTTTCTGGATGTAACCTCGTACGCCGATTGCTGACAAGGTGAGCGGCGGCACTAAACACTCTTTCGGAGTACACACTTGTGGGAGGGCAACTTAGGTAGAATAAAGCCAGTTTGTGCAAGGGCCTCCAAATTGCCTCTTTTTCCTGCCAGTATAAGTACGGACTGTGTGACGTGCCTACTTGGATGCGGTCACTCATATAATCCTCCACCATTCTATCAATGTTGAGAGAATCATATGCAGTGACAGTAGACGACATGTCCGTAATCGTTGTCAGGTCCTTCAGTCCGGACCAGATGTCAGCATCAGCAGTCGCTCCAGACTGCCCTGCATCACCGCCAGCGGGTGGGCTCGGAATTCTGAGCCTTTTCCTCGCACCCCCAGTTGCGGGAGAATGTGAAGGAGGAGATGTTGACAGGTCGCGTTCCGCTTGACTTGACAATTTTGTCACCAGCAGGTCTTTCAACCCCAGCAGACCTGTGTCTGCCGGAAAGAGAGATCCAAGGTAGGCTTTAAATCTAGGATCGAGCACGGTGGCCAAAATGTAGTGCTCTGATTTCAACAGATTGACCACCCGTGAATCCTTGTTAAGCGAATTAAGGGCTGCATCCACAAGTCCCACATGCCTAGCGGAATCGCTCCGTGTTAGCTCCTCCTTCAATGCCTCCAGCTTCTTCTGCAAAAGCCTGATGAGGGGAATGACCTGACTCAGGCTGGCAGTGTCTGAACTGACTTCACGTGTGGCAAGTTCAAAGGGCATCAGAACCTTGCACAACGTTGAAATCATTCTCCACTGCACTTGAGACAGGTGCATTCCACCTACTATATCGTGCTCAATTGTATAGGCTTGAATGGCCTTTTGCTGCTCCTCCAACCTCTGAAGCATATAGAGGGTTGAATTCCACCTCGTTACCACTTCTTGCTTCAGATGATGGCAGGGCAGGTTCAGTAGTTTTTGGTGGTGCTCCAGTTTTCTGTACGTGGTGCCTGTACGCCGAAAGTGTCCCACAATTCTTCTGGCCACCGACAGCATCTCTTGCACGGCCCTGTCGTTTTTTAAAAAATTCTGCACCACCAAATTCAAGGTATGTGCAAAACATGGGACGTGCTGGAATTGGCCCAGATTTAATGCACACACAATATTGCTGGCGTTGTCCGATGCCACAAATCCACAGGAGAGTCCAATTGGGGTAAGCCATTCCGCGATGATCTTCCTCAGTTGCCGTAAGAGGTTTTCAGCTGTGTGCGTATTCTGGAAAGCGGTGATACAAAGCGTAGCCTGCCTAGGAAAGAGTTGGCGTTTGCGAGATGCTGCTACTGGTGCCGCCGCTGCTGTTCTTGCGGCGGGAGTCCATACATCTACCCAGTGGGCTGTCACAGTCATATAGTCCTGACCCTGCCCTGCTCCACTTGTCCACATGTCCGTGGTTAAGTGGACATTGGGTACAGCTGCATTTTTTAGGACACTGGTGACTCTTTTTCTGAGGTCTGTGTACATTTTCGGTATCGCCTGCCTAGAGAAATGGAACCTAGATGGTATTTGGTACCGGGGACACTACCTCCAACAAGTCTCTAGTTGGCTCTGCAGTAATGATGGATACCGGAACCACGTTTCTCACCACCCAGGATGCCAAGGCCTCAGTTATCCGCTTTGCAGTAGGATGACTGCTGTGATATTTCATCTTCCTCGCAAAGGACTGTTGAACAGTCAATTGCTTACTGGAAGTAGTACAAGTGGGCTTACGACTTCCCCTCTGGGATGACCATCGACTCCCAGCGGCAACAACAGCAGCGCCAGCAGCAGTAGGCGTTACACGCAAGGATGCATCGGAGGAATCCCAGGCAGGAGAGGACTCGTCAGACTTGCCAGTGACATGGCCTGCAGGACTATTGGCATTCCTGGGGAAGGAGGAAATTGACACTGAGGGAGTTGGTGGGGTGGTTTGCGTGAGCTTGGTTACAAGAGGAAGGGATTTACTGGTCAGTGGACTGCTTCCGCTGTCACCCAAAGTTTTTGAACTTGTCACTGACTTATTATGAATGCGCTGCAGGTGACGTATAAGGGAGGATGTTCCGAGGTGGTTAACGTCCTTACCCCTACTTATTACAGCTTGACAAAGGGAACACACGGCTTGACACCTGTTGTCCGCATTTGTGGTGAAATACCTCCACACCGAAGAGCTGATTTTTTTGGTATTTTCACCTGGCATGTCAACGGCCATATTCCTCCCACGGACAACAGGTGTCTCCCCGGGTGCCTGACTTAAACAAACCACCTCACCATCAGAATCCTCCTGGTCAATTTCCTCCCCAGCGCCAGCAACACCCATATCCTCCTCATCCTGGTGTACTTCAACACTGACATCTTCAATCTGACTATCAGGAACTGGACTGCGGGTGCTCCTTCCAGCACTTGCAGGGGGCATGCAAATAGTGGAAGGCGCATGCTCTTCACGTCCAGTGTTGGGAAGGTCAGGCATCGCAAACGACACAATTGGACTCTCCTTGTGGATTTGGGATTTCAAAGAACGCACAGTTCTTTGCGGTGCTTTTGCCAGCTTGAGTCTTTTCAGTTTTCTAGCGAGAGGCTGAGTGCTTCCATCCTCATGTGAAGCTGAACCACTAGCCATGAACATAGGCCAGGGCCTCAGCCGTTCCTTGCCACTCCGTGTGGTAAATGGCATATTGGCAAGTTTACGCTTCTCCTCCGACAATTTTATTTTAGGTTTTGGAGTCCTTTTTTTTCTGATATTTGGTGTTTTGGATTTGACATGCTCTGTACTATGACATTGGGCATCGGCCTTGGCAGACGACGTTGCTGGCATTTCATCGTCTCGGCCATGACTAGTGGCAGCAGCTTCAGCACGAGGTGGAAGTGGATCTTGATCTTTCCCTAATTTTGGAACCTCAACTTTTTTGTTCTCCATATTTTATAGGCAGAACTAAAAGGCACCTCAGGTAAACAATGGAGATGGATGGATTGGATACTAGTATACAATTATGGACGGACTGCCACGGTTAGGTGGTATAAAAAAACCACGGTTAGGTGGTATATATTATAATAATAATACAATTATGGATGGACGGACTGCCTGCCGACTGCCGACACAGAGGTAGCCACAGCCGTGAACTACCGCACTGTACACTGGTTGATAAAGAGATAGTAGTATACTCGTAACAATTAGGATGACACTATGACGGTATAAAGAATGAAAAAAAAACCACGGTTAGGTGGTAGGTATATAATAATAAATAATACAATTCTGGTCGGACGGACTGCCTGCCGTGTGCCGACACAGAGGTAGCCACAGCCGTGAACTACCGCACTGTACACTGGTTGATAAAGAGATAGTAGTATACTCGTAACAATTAGGATGACACTATGACGGTATAAAGAATGAAAAAAAAAACCACGGTTAGGTGGTAGGTATATAATAATAAATAATACAATTCTGGTCGGACGGACTGCCTGCCGTGTGCCGACACAGAGGTAGCCACAGCCGTGAACTACCGCACTGTACACTGGTTGATAAAGAGATAGTAGTATACTCGTAACAATTAGGATGACACTATGACGGTATAAAGAATGAAAAAAAAACCACGGTTAGGTGGTAGGTATATAATAATAAATAATACAATTCTGGTCGGACGGACTGCCTGCCGTGTGCCGACACAGAGGTAGCCACAGCCGTGAACTACCGCACTGTACACTGGTTGATAAAGAGATAGTAGTATACTCGTAACAATTAGGATGACACTATGACGGTATAAAGAATGAAAAAAAAACCACGGTTAGGTGGTAGGTATATAATAATAAATAATACAATTCTGGTCGGACGGACTGCCTGCCGTGTGCCGACACAGAGGTAGCCACAGCCGTGAACTACCGCACTGTACACTGGTTGATAAAGAGATAGTAGTATACTCGTAACAATTAGGATGACACTATGACGGTATAAAGAATGAAAAAAAAACCACGGTTAGGTGGTAGGTATATAATAATAAATAATACAATTCTGGTCGGACGGACTGCCTGCCGTGTGCCGACACAGAGGTAGCCACAGCCGTGAACTACCGCACTGTACACTGGTTGATAAAGAGATAGTAGTATACTCGTAACAATTAGGATGACACTATGACGGTATAAAGAATGAAAAAAAAAACCACGGTTAGGTGGTAGGTATATAATAATAAATAATACAATTCTGGTCGGACGGACTGCCTGCCGTGTGCCGACACAGAGGTAGCCACAGCCGTGAACTACCGCACTGTACACTGGTTGATAAAGAGATAGTAGTATACTCGTAACAATTAGGATGACACTATGACGGTATAAAGAATGAAAAAAAAAACCACGGTTAGGTGGTAGGTATATAATAATAAATAATACAATTCTGGTCGGACGGACTGCCTGCCGTGTGCCGACACAGAGGTAGCCACAGCCGTGAACTACCGCACTGTACACTGGTTGATAAAGAGATAGTAGTATACTCGTAACAATTAGGATGACACTATGACGGTATAAAGAATGAAAAAAAAACCACGGTTAGGTGGTAGGTATATAATAATAAATAATACAATTCTGGTCGGACGGACTGCCTGCCGTGTGCCGACACAGAGGTAGCCACAGCCGTGAACTACCGCACTGTACACTGGTTGATAAAGAGATAGTAGTATACTCGTAACAATTAGGATGACACTATGACGGTATAAAGAATGAAAAAAAAACCACGGTTAGGTGGTAGGTATATAATAATAAATAATACAATTCTGGTCGGACGGACTGCCTGCCGTGTGCCGACACAGAGGTAGCCACAGCCGTGAACTACCGCACTGTACTGTGTCTGCTGCTAATATAGACTGGTTGATATTTAAAGAGATATTAGTAGTATACAACAATACTATACTGGTAGTCAGGCACTGGTCACCACTCCTGCAGCAAAAGTGTGCACTGTTAATTAATATAATTGTACTCCTGGCTCCTGCTAACAACCTGCAGTGCTCCCCAGTCTCCCCCACAATTAATTATAAGCTTTTAATTTATACATTGATGACTGTGCAGCACACTGGGCTGAGCTGAGTGCACACAGACTGAGTCACACTGTGTGACTGACTGTGCTGTGTATCGTTTTTTTTTTTCAGGCAGAGAACGGATATAGCAGAGAGAAGTGAACGGATATATTATATTAAATAAAAGTTAACTAGCAACTGCACTGGTCACTGACTGTGGTAAACTAACTCTGTCTGCGACTCTGCACAATCTCTCTCTCTCTATCTAATCTATCTCTATTCTAATGGAGAGGACGCCAGACACGTCCTCTCCCTATCAATCTCAATGCACGAGTGAAAATGGCGGCGACGCGCGGCTCCTTATATAGAATCCGAGTCTCGCGATAGAATCCGAGCCTCGCGAGAATCCGACAGCGTCATGATGACGTTCGGGCGCGCTCGGGTTAACCGAGCAAGGCGGGAAGATCCGAGTCGCTCGGACCCGTGAAAAAAAACATGAAGTTCGGGCGGGTTCGGATTCCGAGGAACCGAACCCGCTCATCTCTAGTTTTCATAGAAATAATATCCAATAGTATTAACCAAATGGTTTAGGGCTGCAGAAAAGGGTGACTTTCCCTGGCAGGTAGCAGTCTTGTATAATTACTAGTTTTACACAGCTGAAGAGTTTGCCTCAGTCAGGGCGAATTGTAGAATCAGCAGTACATTATATCATCCCTTATATGCTATACTTCTTCACAGAATACACTATCCAGCATGCATATAAGCTGTGTATGGCTCTTTGTGCTAGAGGAAGCCTTTTAGTATCTCAGTTAATGAGGGGGGTTCAATTTAACTTAGGATCCATTCACTGGGAAAAGCTCTATATGTGAATGAACAGTCTACATAGACAGAGGGATGGCTAACAGTCTTGTTGGTAGAAGAGACTGCTGATAAAACCCTAGCCAGTGTGCTGTGTTGTGAGGGTGACCTTTAAGATCCTCTTGTCACCTCAGGAATATCTCTCTGCGGGCAGCCACACTCACAGTCTCTCCTCCAGACTCGGCCTCACAAACTCAGTCACTGTATACTGGCTCTGGTAATGATTTTTAGAGATGAGCGCCTGAAATTTTTCGGGTTTTGTGTTTTGGTTTTGGGTTCGGTTCCGCGGCCGTGTTTTGGGTTCGAACGCGTTTTGGCAAAACCTCACCGAATTATTTTTGTCGGATTCGGGTGTGTTTTGGATTCGGGTGTTTTTTTCCAAAAACACTAAAAAACAGCTTAAATCATAGAATTTGGGGGTCATTTTGATCCCAAAGTATTATTAACCTCAAAAACCATAATTTACACTCATTTTCAGTCTATTCTGAATACCTCACACCTCACAATATTATTTTTAGTCCTAAAATTTGCACCGAGTTCGCTGTGTGAGTAAGATAAGCGACCCTAGTGGCCGACACAAACACCGGGCCCATCTAGGAGTGGCACTGCAGTGTCACGCAGGATGTCCCTTCCAAAAAACCCTCCCCAAACAGCACATGACGCAAAGAAAAAAAGAGGCGCAATGAGGTAGCTGTGTGAGTAAGATTAGCGACCCTAGTGGCCGACACAAACACCGGGCCCATCTAGGAGTGGCACTGCAGTGTCACGCAGGATGGCCCTTCCAAAAAACCCTCCCCAAACAGCACATGACGCAAAGAAAAAAAGAGGCGCAATGAGGTAGCTGACTGTGTGAGTAAGATTAGCGACCCTAGTGGCCGACACAAACACCGGGCCCATCTAGGAGTGGCACTGCAGTGTCACGCAGGATGGCCCTTCCAAAAAACCCTCCCCAAACAGCACATGACGCAAAGAAAAAAAGAGGCGCAATGAGGTAGCTGACTGTGTGAGTAAGATTAGCGACCCTAGTGGCCGACACAAACACCGGGCCCATCTAGGAGTGGCACTGCAGTGTCACGCAGGATGTCCCTTCCAAAAAACCCTCCCCAAACAGCACATGACGCAAAGAAAAAAAGAGGCGCAATGAGGTAGCTGACTGTGTGAGTAAGATTAGCGACCCTAGTGGCCGACACAAACACCGGGCCCATTTAGGAGTGGCACTGCAGTGTCACGCAGGATGTCCCTTCCAAAAAACCCTCCCCAATCAGCACATGATGCAAAGAAAAAGAAAAGAAAAAAGAGGTGCAAGATGGAATTATCCTTGGGCCCTCCCACCCACCCTTATGTTGTATAAACAAAACAGGACATGCACACTTTAACCAACCCATCATTTCAGTGACAGGGTCTGCCACACGACTGTGACTGATATGACGGGTTGGTTTGGACCCCCCCCAAAAAAGAAGCAATTAATCTCTCCTTGCACAAACTGGCTCTACAGAGGCAAGATGTCCACCTCATCTTCACCCTCCGATATATCACCGTGTACATCCCCCTCCTCACAGATTATCAATTCGTCCCCACTGGAATCCACCATCTCAGCTCCCTGTGTACTTTGTGGAGGCAATTGCTGCTGGTCAATGTCTCCGCGGAGGAATTGATTATAATTCATTTTAATGAACATCATCTTCTCCACATTTTCTGGATGTAACCTCGTACGCCGATTGCTGACAAGGTGAGCGGCGGCACTAAACACTCTTTCGGAGTACACACTTGTGGGAGGGCAACTTAGGTAGAATAAAGCCAGTTTGTGCAAGGGCCTCCAAATTGCCTCTTTTTCCTGCCAGTATAAGTACGGACTGTGTGACGTGCCTACTTGGATGCGGTCACTCATATAATCCTCCACCATTCTATCAATGTTGAGAGAATCATATGCAGTGACAGTAGACGACATGTCCGTAATCGTTGTCAGGTCCTTCAGTCCGGACCAGATGTCAGCATCAGCAGTCGCTCCAGACTGCCCTGCATCACCGCCAGCGGGTGGGCTCGGAATTCTGAGCCTTTTCCTCGCACCCCCAGTTGCGGGAGAATGTGAAGGAGGAGATGTTGACAGGTCGCGTTCCGCTTGACTTGACAATTTTGTCACCAGCAGGTCTTTCAACCCCAGCAGACCTGTGTCTGCCGGAAAGAGAGATCCAAGGTAGGCTTTAAATCTAGGATCGAGCACGGTGGCCAAAATGTAGTGCTCTGATTTCAACAGATTGACCACCCGTGAATCCTTGTTAAGCGAATTAAGGGCTGCATCCACAAGTCCCACATGCCTAGCGGAATCGCTCCCTTTTAGCTCCTTCTTCAATGCCTCCAGCTTCTTCTGCAAAAGCCTGATGAGGGGAATGACCTGACTCAGGCTGGCAGTGTCTGAACTGACTTCACGTGTGGCAAGTTCAAAGGGCATCAGAACCTTGCACAACGTTGAAATCATTCTCCACTGCACTTGAGACAGGTGCATTCCATCTCCTATATCGTGCTCAATTGTATAGGCTTGAATGGCCTTTTGCTGCTCCTCCAACCTCTGAAGCATATAGAGGGTTGAATTCCACCTCGTTACCACTTCTTGCTTCAGATGATGGCAGGGCAGGTTCAGTAGTTTTTGGTGGTGCTCCAGTCTTCTGTACGTGGTGCCTGTACGCCGAAAGTGTCCCGCAATTTTTCTGGCCACCGACAGCATCTCTTGCACGCCCCTGTCGTTTTTTAAAAAATTCTGCACCACCAAATTCAAGGTATGTGCAAAACATGGGACGTGCTGGAATTTGCCCATATTTAATGCACACACAATATTGCTGGCGTTGTCCGATGCCACAAATCCACAGGAGAGTCCAATTGGGGTAAGCCATTCCGCGATGATCTTCCTCAGTTGCCGTAAGAGGTTTTCAGCTGTGTGCGTATTCTGGAAAGCGGTGATACAAAGCGTAGCCTGCCTAGGAAAGAGTTGGCGTTTGCGAGATGCTGCTACTGGTGCCGCCGCTGCTGTTCTTGCGGCGGGAGTCCATACATCTACCCAGTGGGCTGTCACAGTCATATAGTCCTGACCCTGCCCTGCTCCACTTGTCCACATGTCCGTGGTTAAGTGGACATTGGGTACAACTGCATTTTTTAGGAGACTGGTGAGTCTTTTTCTGACGTCCGTGTACATTCTCGGTATCGCCTGCCTAGAGAAGTGGAACCTAGATGGTATTTGGTAACGGGGGCACACTGCCTCAATAAATTGTCTAGTTCCCTGTGAACTAACGGCGGATACCGGACGCACGTCTAACACCAACATAGTTGTCAAGGCCTCAGTTATCCGCTTTGCAGTAGGATGACTGCTGTGATATTTCATCTTCCTCGCAAAGGACTGTTGAACAGTCAATTGCTTACTGGAAGTAGTACAAGTGGGCTTACGACTTCCCCTCTGGGATGACCATCGACTCCCAGCGGCAACAACAGCAGCGCCAGCAGCAGTAGGCGTTACACGCAAGGATGCATCGGAGGAATCCCAGGCAGGAGAGGACTCGTCAGACTTGCCAGTGACATGGCCTGCAGGACTATTGGCATTCCAGGGGAAGGAGGAAATTGACACTGAGGGAGTTGGTGGGGTGGTTTGCGTGAGCTTGGTTACAAGAGGAAGGGATTTACTGGTCAGTGGACTGCTTCCGCTGTCACCCAAAGTTTTTGAACTTGTCACTGACTTATTATGAATGCGCTGCAGGTGACGTATAAGGGAGGATGTTCCGAGGTGGTTAACGTCCTTACCCCTACTTATTACAGCTTGACAAAGGGAACACACGGCTTGACACCTGTTGTCCGCATTTCTGGTGAAATACCTCCACACCGAAGAGCTGATTTTTTTGGTATTTTCACCTGGCATGTCAACGGCCATATTCCTCCCACGGACAACAGGTGTCTCCCCGGGTGCCTGACTTAAACAAACCACCTCACCATCAGAATCCTCCTGGTCAATTTCCTCCCCAGCGCCAGCAACACCCATATCCTCCTCATCCTGGTGTACTTCAACACTGACATCTTCAATCTGACTATCAGGAACTGGACTGCGGGTGCTCCTTCCAGCACTTGCAGGGGGCGTGCAAATGGTGGAAGGCGCATGCTCTTCACGTCCAGTGTTGGGAAGGTCAGGCATCGCAACCGACACAATTGGACTCTCCTTGTGGATTTGGGATTTCAAAGAACGCACAGTTCTTTGCGGTGCTTTTGCCAGCTTGAGTCTTTTCAGTTTTCTAGCGAGAGGCTGAGTGCTTCCATCCTCATGTGAAGCTGAACCACTAGCCATGAACATAGGCCAGGGCCTCAGCCGTTCCTTGCCACTCCGTGTGGTAAATGGCATATTGGCAAGTTTACGCTTCTCCTCCGACAATTTTATTTTAGGTTTTGGAGTCCTTTTTTTACTGATATTTGGTGTTTTGGTTTTGACATGCTCTGTACTATGCCATTGGGCATCGGCCTTGGCAGACGACGTTGCTGGCATTTCATCGTCTCGGCCATGACTAGTGGCAGCAGCTTCAGCACGAGGTGGAAGTGGATCTTGATCTTTCCCTAATTTTGGAACCTCAACATTTTTGTTCTCCATATTTTAATAGGCACAACTAAAAGGCACCTCAGGTAAACAATGCAGATGGATGGATTGGATACTAGAGATGAGCGCCAGAAATTTTTCGGGTTTTGTGTTTTGGTTTTGGGTTCGGTTCCGCGGCCGTGTTTTGGGTTCGACCGCGTTTTGGCAAAACCTCACCGAATTTTTTTTGTCGGATTCGGGTGTGTTTTGGATTCGGGTGTTTTTTTTCAAAAAACCCTAAAAAACAGCTTAAATCATAGAATTTGGGGGTAATTTTGATCCCAAAGTATTATTAACCTCAAAAAACATAATTTACACTCATTTTCAGCCTATTCTGAACACATCACACCTCACAATATTATTTTTAGTCCTAAAATTTGCACCGAGGTCGCTGTGTGAGTAAGATAAGCGACCCTAGTGGCCGACACAAACACCGGGCCCATCTAGGAGTGGCACTGCAGTGTCACGCAGGATGTCCCTTCCAAAAAACCCTCCCCAAACAGCACATGATGCAAAGAAAAAAAGAGGCGCAATGAGGTAGCTGTGTGAGTAAGATTAGCGACCCTAGTGGCCGACACAAACACCGGGCCCATCTAGGAGTGGCACTGCAGTGTCACGCAGGATGTCCCTTCCAAAAAACCCTCCCCAAACAGCACATGACGCAAAGAAAAAAAGAGGCGCAATGAGGTAGCTGACTGTGTGAGAAAGATAAGCGACCCTAGTGGCCGACACAAACACCGGGCCCATCTAGGAGTGGCACTGCAGTGTCACGCAGGATGTCCCTTCCAAAAAACCCTCCCCAAACAGCACATGACGCAAAGAAAAAAAGAGGCGCAATGAGGTAGCTGACTGTGTGAGAAAGATAAGCGACCCTAGTGGCCGACACAAACACCGGGCCCATCTAGGAGTGGCACTGCAGTGTCACGCAGGATGTCCCTTCCAAAAAACCCTCCCCAAACAGCACATGACGCAAAGAAAAAAAGAGGCGCAATGAGGTAGCTGACTGTGTGAGAAAGATAAGCGACCCTAGTGGCCGACACAAACACCGGGCCCATCTAGGAGTGGCACTGCAGTGTCACGCAGGATGTCCCTTCCAAAAAACCCTCCCCAAACAGCACATGACGCAAAGAAAAAAAGAGGCGCAATGAGGTAGCTGTGTGAGAAAGATAAGCGACCCTAGTGGCCGACACAAACACCGGGCCCATCTAGGAGTGGCACTGCAGTGTCACGCAGGATGTCCCTTCCAAAAAACCCTCCCCAAACAGCACATGACGCAAAGAAAAAAAGAGGCGCAATGAGGTAGCTGTGTGAGTAAGATTAGCGACCCTAGTGGCCGACACAAACACCGGGCACATCTAGGAGTGGCACTGCAGTGTCACGCAGGATGTCCCTTCCAAAAAACCCTCCCCAAACAGCACATGACGCAAAGAAAAAAAGAGGCGCAATGAGGTAGCTGACTGTGTGAGTAAGATTAGCGACCCTAGTGGCCGACACAAACACCGGGCACATCTAGGAGTGGCACTGCAGTGTCACGCAGGATGTCCCTTCCAAAAAACCCTCCCCAAACAGCACATGACGCAAAGAAAAAAAGAGGCGCAATGAGGTAGCTGTGTGAGTAAGATTAGCGACCCTAGTGGCCGACACAAACACCGGGCCCATCTAGGAGTGGCACTGCAGTGTCACGCAGGATGTCCCTTCCAAAAAACCCTCCCCAATCAGCACATGATGCAAAGAAAAAGAAAAGAAAAAAGAGGTGCAAGATGGAATTATCCTTGGGCCCTCCCACCCACCCTTATGTTGTATAAACAAAACAGGACATGCACACTTTAACCAACCCATCATTTCAGTGACAGGGTCTGCCACACGACTGTGACTGATATGACGGGTTGGTTTGGACCCCCCCCAAAAAAGAAGCAATTAATCTCTCCTTGCACAAACTGGCTCTACAGAGGCAAGATGTCCACCTCATCTTCACCCTCCGATATATCACCGTGTACATCCCCCTCCTCACAGATTATCAATTCGTCCCCACTGGAATCCACCATCTCAGCTCCCTGTGTACTTTGTGGAGGCAATTGCTGCTGGTCAATGTCTCCGCGGAGGAATTGATTATAATTCATTTTAATGAACATCATCTTCTCCACATTTTCTGGATGTAACCTCGTACGCCGATTGCTGACAAGGTGAGCGGCGGCACTAAACACTCTTTCGGAGTACACACTTGTGGGAGGGCAACTTAGGTAGAATAAAGCCAGTTTGTGCAAGGGCCTCCAAATTGCCTCTTTTTCCTGCCAGTATAAGTACGGACTGTGTGACGTGCCTACTTGGATGCGGTCACTCATATAATCCTCCACCATTCTATCAATGTTGAGAGAATCATATGCAGTGACAGTAGACGACATGTCCGTAATCGTTGTCAGGTCCTTCAGTCCGGACCAGATGTCAGCATCAGCAGTCGCTCCAGACTGCCCTGCATCACCGCCAGCGGGTGGGCTCGGAATTCTGAGCCTTTTCCTCGCACCCCCAGTTGCGGGAGAATGTGAAGGAGGAGATGTTGACAGGTCGCGTTCCGCTTGACTTGACAATTTTGTCACCAGCAGGTCTTTCAACCCCAGCAGACCTGTGTCTGCCGGAAAGAGAGATCCAAGGTAGGCTTTAAATCTAGGATCGAGCACGGTGGCCAAAATGTAGTGCTCTGATTTCAACAGATTGACCACCCGTGAATCCTTGTTAAGCGAATTAAGGGCTGCATCCACAAGTCCCACATGCCTAGCGGAATCGCTCCGTGTTAGCTCCTTCTTCAATGCCTCCAGCTTCTTCTGCAAAAGCCTGATGAGGGGAATGACCTGACTCAGGCTGGCAGTGTCTGAACTGACTTCACGTGTGGCAAGTTCAAAGGGCATCAGAACCTTGCACAACGTTGAAATCATTCTCCACTGCACTTGAGACAGGTGCATTCCATCTCCTATATCGTGCTCAATTGTATAGGCTTGAATGGCCTTTTGCTGCTCCTCCAACCTCTGAAGCATATAGAGGGTTGAATTCCACCTCGTTACCACTTCTTGCTTCAGATGATGGCAGGGCAGGTTCAGTAGTTTTTGGTGGTGCTCCAGTCTTCTGTACGTGGTGCCTGTACGCCGAAAGTGTCCCGCAATTTTTCTGGCCACCGACAGCATCTCTTGCACGCCCCTGTCGTTTTTTAAAAAATTCTGCACCACCAAATTCAAGGTATGTGCAAAACATGGGACGTGCTGGAATTTGCCCATATTTAATGCACACACAATATTGCTGGCGTTGTCCGATGCCACAAATCCACAGGAGAGTCCAATTGGGGTAAGCCATTCCGCGATGATCTTCCTCAGTTGCCGTAAGAGGTTTTCAGCTGTGTGCGTATTCTGGAAAGCGGTGATACAAAGCGTAGCCTGCCTAGGAAAGAGTTGGCGTTTGCGAGATGCTGCTACTGGTGCCGCCGCTGCTGTTCTTGCGGCGGGAGTCCATACATCTACCCAGTGGGCTGTCACAGTCATATAGTCCTGACCCTGCCCTGCTCCACTTGTCCACATGTCCGTGGTTAAGTGGACATTGGGTACAACTGCATTTTTTAGGACACTGGTGAGTCTTTTTCTGACGTCCGTGTACATTCTCGGTATCGCCTGCCTAGAGAAGTGGAACCTAGATGGTATTTGGTAACGGGGGCACACTGCCTCAATAAATTGTCTAGTTCCCTGTGAACTAACGGCGGATACCGGACGCACGTCTAACACCAACATAGTTGTCAAGGACTCAGTTATCCGCTTTGCAGTAGGATGACTGCTGTGATATTTCATCTTCCTCGCAAAGGACTGTTGAACAGTCAATTGCTTACTGGAAGTAGTACAAGTGGGCTTACGACTTCCCCTCTGGGATGACCATCGACTCCCAGCGGCAACAACAGCAGCGCCAGCAGCAGTAGGCGTTACACGCAAGGATGCATCGGAGGAATCCCAGGCAGGAGAGGACTCGTCAGACTTGCCAGTGACATGGCCTGCAGGACTATTGGCATTCCTGGGGAAGGAGGAAATTGACACTGAGGGAGTTGGTGGGGTGGTTTGCGTGAGCTTGGTTACAAGAGGAAGGGATTTACTGGTCAGTGGACTGCTTCCGCTGTCACCCAAAGTTTTTGAACTTGTCACTGACTTATTATGAATGCGCTGCAGGTGACGTATAAGGGAGGATGTTCCGAGGTGGTTAACGTCCTTACCCCTACTTATTACAGCTTGACAAAGGGAACACACGGCTTGACACCTGTTGTCCGCATTTCTGGTGAAATACCTCCACACCGAAGAGCTGATTTTTTTGGTATTTTCACCTGGCATGTCAACGGCCATATTCCTCCCACGGACAACAGGTGTCTCCCCGGGTGCCTGACTTAAACAAACCACCTCACCATCAGAATCCTCCTGGTCAATTTCCTCCCCAGCGCCAGCAACACCCATATCCTCCTCATCCTGGTGTACTTCAACACTGACATCTTCAATCTGACTATCAGGAACTGGACTGCGGGTGCTCCTTCCAGCACTTGCAGGGGGCATGCAAATAGTGGAAGGCGCATGCTCTTCACGTCCAGTGTTGGGAAGGTCAGGCATCGCAAACGACACAATTGGACTCTCCTTGTGGATTTGGGATTTCAAAGAACGCACAGTTCTTTGCGGTGCTTTTGCCAGCTTGAGTCTTTTCAGTTTTCTAGCGAGAGGCTGAGTGCTTCCATCCTCATGTGAAGCTGAACCACTAGCCATGAACATAGGCCAGGGCCTCAGCCGTTCCTTGCCACTCCGTGTGGTAAATGGCATATTGGCAAGTTTACGCTTCTCCTCCGACAATTTTATTTTAGGTTTTGGAGTCCTTTTTTTTCTGATATTTGGTGTTTTGGATTTGACATGCTCTGTACTATGACATTGGGCATCGGCCTTGGCAGACGACGTTGCTGGCATTTCATCGTCTCGGCCATGACTAGTGGCAGCAGCTTCAGCACGAGGTGGAAGTGGATCTTGATCTTTCCCTAATTTTGGAACCTCAACTTTTTTGTTCTCCATATTTTATAGGCAGAACTAAAAGGCACCTCAGGTAAACAATGGAGATGGATGGATTGGATACTAGTATACAATTATGGACGGACTGCCACGGTTAGGTGGTATAAAAAAACCACGGTTAGGTGGTATATATTATAATAATAATACAATTATGGATGGACGGACTGCCTGCCGACTGCCGACACAGAGGTAGCCACAGCCGTGAACTACCGCACTGTACACTGGTTGATAAAGAGATAGTAGTATACTCGTAACAACTAGTATGACACTATGACGACGGTATAAAGAATGAAAAAAAAACCACGGTTAGGTGGTATATATTATAATAATAATACAATTATGGATGGACGGACTGCCTGCCGACTGCCGACACAGAGGTAGCCACAGCCGTGAACTACCGCACTGTACACTGGTTGATAAAGAGATAGTAGTATACTCGTAACAACTAGTATGACACTATGACGACGGTATAAAGAATGAAAAAAAAACCACGGTTAGGTGGTATATATTATAATAATAATACAATTATGGATGGACGGACTGCCTGCCGACTGCCGACACAGAGGTAGCCACAGCCGTGAACTACCACACTGTACACTGGTTGATAAAGAGATAGTAGTATACTCGTAACAACTAGTATGACACTATGACGACGGTATAAAGAATGAAAAAAAAACCACGGTTAGGTGGTATATATTATAATAATAATACAATTATGGATGGACGGACTGCCTGCCGACTGCCGACACAGAGGTAGCCACAGCCGTGAACTACCGCACTGTACACTGGTTGATAAAGAGATAGTAGTATACTCGTAACAACTAGTATGACACTATGACGACGGTATAAAGAATGAAAAAAAAACCACGGTTAGGTGGTATATATTATAATAATAATACAATTATGGATGGACGGACTGCCTGCCGACTGCCGACACAGAGGTAGCCACAGCCGTGAACTACCGCACTGTACACTGGTTGATAAAGAGATAGTAGTATACTCGTAACAACTAGTATGACACTATGACGACGGTATAAAGAATGAAAAAAAAACCACGGTTAGGTGGTATATATTATAATAATAATACAATTATGGATGGACGGACTGCCTGCCGACTGCCGACACAGAGGTAGCCACAGCCGTGAACTACCGCACTGTACACTGGTTGATAAAGAGATAGTAGTATACTCGTAACAACTAGTATGACACTATGACGGTATAAAGAATGAAAAAAAAACCACGGTTAGGTGGTATATATTATAATAATAATACAATTATGGATGGACGGACTGCCTGCCGACTGCCGACACAGAGGTAGCCACAGCCGTGAACTACCGCACTGTACACTGGTTGATAAAGAGATAGTAGTATACTCGTAACAACTAGTATGACACTATGACGACGGTATAAAGAAAGAAAAAAAAATACCACGGTTAGGTGGTATATATTGTAATACAATTATGGATGGACGGACTGCCTGCCGAGTTCCGACTGCCGACACAGAGGTAGCCACAGCCGTGAACTACCGCACTGTACTGTGTCTGCTGCTAATATAGACTGGTTGATAAAGAGATAGTATACAATACATACAACAATATACTACTATACTGGTGGTCAGGCACTGGTCACCACTAGTCACACTGGCAGTGGCACTCCTGCAGCAAAAGTGTGCACTGTTTAATTTTAAATTAATATAATATTATGTACTCCTGGGGGCTCCTGCTATAACAACCTGCAGTGCTCCCCAGTCTCCCCCACAATTATTATAAGCTTTGCCTTTTATACATTGATGTGCAGCACACTGGGCTGAGCTGAGTGCACACAGACTGAGTCACACTGTGTGACTGGCTGCTGCTGTGTATCGTTTTTTTTCAGGCAGAGAACGGATATAGCAGAGAACGGATATATTATATTAAAATAAATAAAAGTTAACTAACAACAACTGCACTGGTCACTGTGGTAAACTCTGTCTGACTCTGCACAATCTCTCTCTCTCTTCTAATCTAATTTCTAATGGAGAGGACGCCAGCCACGTCCTCTCCCTATCAATCTCAATGCACGTGTGAAAATGGCGGCGACGCGCGGCTCCTTATATAGAATCCGAGTCTCGCGAGAATCCGACAGCGTCATGATGACGTTCGGGCGCGCTCGGGTTAACCGAGCAAGGCGGGAGGATCCGAGTCTGCTCGGACCCGTGAAAAAAACATGAAGTTCGTGCGGGTTCGGTTTCAGAGAAACCGAACCCGCTCATCTCTATTGGATACTAGTATACAATTATGGACGGGCTGCCGAGTGCCGACACAGAGGTAGCCACAGCCGTGAACTACCGCACTGTACTGTGTCTGCTGCTAATATATAGACTGGTTGATAAAGAGATAGTATACTCGTAACTAGTATGTATGTATAAAGAAAGATAAAAAAACCACGGTTAGGTCACTGGTATATACAATTATGGACGGGCTGCCGAGTGCCGACACAGAGGTAGCCACAGCCGTGAACTACCGCACTGTACACTGGTTGATAAAGAGATAGTAGTATACTCGTAACAACTAGTATGACGACGGTATAAAGAATGAAAAAAAAAACCACGGTTAGGTGGTATATAATACAATTATGGTTGGACGGACTGCCTGCCGAGTGCCGACACAGAGGTAGCCACAGCCGTGAACTACCGCACTGTGCACTGGTTGATAAAGAGATAGTAGTATACTCGTAACAACTAGTATGACGACGGTATAAAGAATGAAAAAAAAACCACGGTTAGGTGGTATATAATACAATTATGGTTGGACGGACTGCCTGCCGAGTGCCGACACAGAGGTAGCCACAGCCGTGAACTACCGCACTGTACACTGGTTGATAAAGAGATAGTAGTATACTCGTAACAATTAGTATGACGACGGTATAAAGAACGAAAAAAAAACCACGGTTAGGTGGTATATATTATAATACAATTATGGATGGACGGACTGCCTGCCGAGTTCCGACACAGAGGTAGCCACAGCCGTGAACTACCGCACTGTACACTGGTTGATAAAGAGATAGTAGTATACTCGTAACAACTAGTATGACGACGGTATAAAGAACGAAAAAAAAACCACGGTTAGGTGGTATATATTATAATACAATTATGGATGGACGGACTGCCTGCCGAGTTCCGACACAGAGGTAGCCACAGCCGTGAACTACCGCACTGTACACTGGTTGATAAAGAGATAGTAGTATACTCGTAACAACTAGTATGACTATGACGACGGTATAAAGAAAGAAAAAAAAAACCACGGTTAGGTGGTATATAATACAATTATGGATGGACGGACTGCCTGCCGAGTGCCGACACAGAGTTAGCCACAGCCGTGAACTACCGCACTGTACTGTGTCTGCTGCTAATATAGACTGGTTGATAAAGAGATAGTATACAATACTACTAATATACTGGTGGTCAGGCACTGGTCACCACTAGTCACACTGGCAGTGGCACTCCTGCAGCAAAAGTGTGCACTGTTTAATTTTAATATAATATTATTTATCATGTACTCCTGGCTCCTGCTATAACAACCTGCAGTGCTCCCCAGTCTCCCCCACAATTATAAGCTTTATATACAATACATTGATGTGCAGCACACTGGGCTGAGCAGTGCACACAGACTGAGTCACTGTGTGACTGTGTATCGTTTTTTTCAGGCAGAGAACGGATATATTAAATAAAACAAACAACTGCACTGTCTCTGGTGGTCACTGGTCACTGTGGTCGTCAGTCACTAAACTCTGTCTGCACTCTGCACTCTCTTCTAATCTACAGTATCACAGCAATCTCTCTCTCTCTCTTCTAAATCTAATCTAAATGGAGAGGACGCCAGCCACGTCCTCTCCCTATCAATCTCAATGCACGTGTGAAAATGGCGGCGACGCGCGGCTCCTTATATAGAATCCGAGTCTCGCGAGAATCCGACAGCGTCATGATGACGTTCGGGCGCGCTCGGGTTAACCGAGCAAGGCGGGAAGATCCGAGTCGCTCGGACCCGTGAAAAAAAAAGTGAAGTTCGTGCGGGTTCGGATTCAAAGAAACCGAACCCGCTCATCTCTAATGATTTTAGGACTGAACAGCTGCTACAGTCAGGCAGATAAAGGGTGTGGATCGGGACCTTCTCCTCAGCTGGATGCACCTCACTGCTTCCCTGTCAACCAGATGTCACTACAGCCTCCTCAGATAATGTCTCATCCTCCAAATCTGTCCTTTCACTAGTGAGAGATGGCGCTGCGTTTACCACACAGCAGCCCCTGTCAGTGCCTCACTATTCTCCTCACAGCTGTTTCTGTCAGGGCTTCCCGCCTAAGGTAAGCCCCACCCACTCTGGCTTTTCTCTGACTGACCTCCTTGATGAGGGGAGGGGCTGGGTTTGTTTGTTTTTCTACCCAGGATGTTTGCTGCCCCGCTCTCAATCTCCAACAGCTTTTTCATAGTTGCAGCTCATAAGGGGGGCCTTAAAGTTATTAAGTCAGGCACCAGTCACATAGTGACCTTTATTTCATAGGAAAAATACTATAATAATGTTAAACGGATCACATATTTTCATCTGTATCCCCCAACTTTGTATATACCTCCTTTCACATGTTTACATATGTAATGTATATATTTTTCTGACTGTAAACCAAACATTGATAAACTCATATAAGGCGTTACACAAGCATGAAGAGAACATGCAGATGCACACAATTAGCGCCTTGTGAATCATATCTGGCATCCCAGCACAGCGAGTCTGCAACACTGACCACTGTGCCACCATACATACAGACACCATCTAGTAACGTGTAGGTCCTTCTACTCAGATTATAGCAGCAGCACAACGGAGCATGGACACCACAAGCTCTCTGTAGTACTGTGTTCTGTACACCATGCCTCCTGAGGGATGCTCCGCAATTCCCTAATATTCACCAGTGATCATTCCATGCCATTGATGGCATATTGTACTGTATCCCACGTGTGTTATATTGGGTATATATCTGGGGAATGAGAGCGGCTGACTCAGGAACGCTCCACCAGCCATAATATGTTGGCTAGGGATCTGTGCGGTGGCACATTGTTGTGCCCACTCCCATCTGAGTGACTGCATGCCATGTATGGGTGTAACTGATCCACAATGATGGTTACATACAGTAGTGTCCTTCGGGCAGTGATGTCTGCAGATCTATGTGGGTCCTAATGGACAGCACAGTTGTTAAAATATTTAGCACTGCTCCCTCACATGACTGAGGTCTTAGGTTAGATTCCCTCCATGGGCCTAACTGTGGATTTTGTATATTCATCCTTGTGCCTGCATGGTTTTTGTCCAGGTACTCTGGTTTCATCCCATATTCCAAAATATACTGGTAGGTTAGATGTCTCCCAATGAAAATCGAACTGTTACATATAGGTTATAGGAATTGGTGACAATAAGCGCCCAAGAGTGTGATTTATATAACAAGGTAAGTATAAATGAAGGTATCAAGGGTGGGTATATTGAAACTAGTTAAAATAACTTATCTGAAAACCAGAGAAGCTAATTTCAGGCGATGCTTCTTGGATGCTTAATACATGTTGAAAAAAAGAAGAGCAAACATAGTGTGTACTGTTTTGTACAATATCAAAGTAAAACACTGACAATAAAATCCTTAGGCTTAATTAGGGAAATAGCATATTCCCAAGTATGTAATCAGTATAAAGCCTAGGCAGTGTATATATAAAAACTTAAATTATTTAATACAGAAAATGACATAAAAATACATAAAAATGCATAAAAATATGTGAATAGCTGTATATCATGCGTACAGAATGAAAGATTATATCTAGCTTATCTGTCCATAAACAACTGGAATGCATGCGTACAGAATTCAAATAGATGAAATGGCTTATCTGTCCATAAGAGGAAGTGTCAGCAGGTAATACCAACGCGTTTCGTCCGTCTTCAACAGGACTTCATCAAGGGAATAGACAAACAGAGCAAGCATGCTTTATTTTTTTTTTAATATTAAATTTTTATTGAGTTTTCAAACAGATTGCATGTACCTTATACAATGAAATCGGTAAATAAAAAAAACAGGAGGAGGGAGGGCAGATACATACAAAACAGAACTAATAAAGACATGGGGGAGGGGAAAGGTACGTATCAGGAATATCGTAATACATCAATGGAATGTTAGTATAGTGAAAAGTAGGAGGTCTGCATCACTTAGTAAATCGGTGTCAGGTGTGTACTGGGGAACAGAGTACAGAGAGGTCTGGAATGTCTGCTGGAGCTCTGTCTGCACCCTTCTGGCCTAAACTCTCTTTATATATGGACCATTTAATCCATTTCTTACTAATAGAGGAACTTCCTGGAGCATAGTTGCCCTCCGCTGTCTCAAACACATAATGTTGATGGACGCTATTTTCTATCATTGAAATATTAGGGATGACCGCAGACTTCCATTTGGAGGCAATGGCGGCTTTAGAAGCTATAAGGATATGTTCTAGAATATATCTGTCACTGCTGGACATCTCCTTCCCACAGTAGTGAAAGAGTGCCAAGAGGGGGTCAGGGACAAGGACCATTCCCAATATATGGGAAATGAAAAGGAACACTTCACTCCATAGTGCCCGGATTATCGGGCATAACCAAAAAATGTGTAAAATATCGCCCACCATCCCACAGTTTCTCCAACAACTAGCGGAGACATCAGGCCAGATTTTGTGTAAACGGTCCGGTGTTAAATATACCCTATGGACCAGTTTATAATACATTTCACAGTGATTTACACATTGAGAAATTCTAAAACAAGATTTAAAGATATATTTCCAGATATCCTCCGTAAAGACTGCTGGGAGGTCTCTTTCCCATTTAGTCTGTGCAGGGAAGACCCCATGATGAGACTCGGTTACAAGGTGCTGATACCATCTGGAAATGCCTCCCCTGTTGCCTCTGGGCATTAGGAGTGACATCAGTATTTTAGGGGGATCAGTATGTGGGGCCCGACTTGGAGAGCAACTTTGAAGCCAATGCCTTAATTGTAGATATTTATGAAAGTCTTGTTTGGGTACCTGAAATTGATCTTGGAGTAGGGAGAAGGGGACTAAGGCACCATCTCGGAGGACATCCTTCAGAGTGTTGAGACCCAAGGTTCGCCAGTGGTGTAATTGCAAATCTGGGATCAATAAGGCTATAGTATGGAGGGATAGCTTGGGGGAGGGCAAAGCACCAGGAGGGAGAGACTTTAATACTTCCTTCCATGCCAGTAAAGTTGCGTGAACTGCTGGGCACTCGGCAACTCTGGCTGGGATTGATTTAAAGGGCAGCCATAACAGATCCGATAGTGTGTAGGGGGATATTGCGTCTTGTTCCAGGGATACCCACGGTTTAACATTGCCCTGGGTGAACCAATCTTTAATTTGGGTGAGCAGACAGGCGATGTGGTATCTTTCCAAGTCTGGATATGCTACTCCCCCGGAACCTTTTGACGCAGTCAACGTGGATTTCGCTACTTTCGGCTTTAAGCCCCCCCATATATATTTAGTCAATAGACGATTGAATCTATTACAAACGTCTTTAGGGAAAATCCTAGGGATGGTACGAAAGAGGTACATCAATTTTGGTAAAAGGACCATCTTTGCTGCCGCCACCCGTCCGACCCAGGAGACCTCCTGCATCATCCAATCTTTAATTAACAATTCAAATGCGCGAAAAAGCGGGTCATAGTTGCACCCCATTAAGTCTCGCCCTCTAGAAAGATGAACACCCAGATATTTAAGCGATCTAAGTTGCCACGCATATTTATAGTCATTCTTTAGACGGCTGAGAGCGCTGTCAGAAATATTTAAGGGTAGGGCCTCAGTCTTAGTAGCGTTCAGTTTGTAGTAAGAGACCGCTGCATAAGAGTTTAAAAGGGAATGTAAGTGGGGTAGGGACGTTTCGGGCTCTCTAAGACACACCAGAATATCATCTGCAAAAAGACATATTTTATGTGGTGTCCCTCCCACCTCTGGACCTACAATTGAGTCTGACACCCTGATTCGTTCTGCCAGCGGTTCCACAGCTAGTACAAAGATAAGGGGTGATAGTGGGCATGCCTGTCGGGTCCCATTAGTGATATTAAATATAGAGGAGCTGCACCCATAGGTGAAAACCGAAGCCGACGGGGAGGAGTACAAGGCAAAGATAGAGTCTAGTATCCTACCCGCAAATCCAAAATGACCTAGGGTAACCCTCAAATAATCCCAATGGAGCCTATCGAATGCTTTTTCTGCATCCAGGGAAAGAAGCAAGAGAGGTTCGCTCCGGGCCTGGCAGCCGTCAATCAGGTTAATAACCCTACGTGTGTTATCTGACGCTTGCCTGCCCAGAACAAAGCCCACCTGGTCCGGGTTAATTAAACTAGGCAAGAGAGGGGAAATCCTATTTGCAACCATTTTGGCGAACAATTTAAGGTCGGTGTTCAGCAATGCTATTGGGCGGTAATTCTGAACTACCGTAGGAGATTTTCCTGGCTTAGGGATGGTAACTATTCGAGCCTCTAACATCTCTTTCGGGAAACATGTGGAGTCAGTGGCTTCATTATAGACTGACTGTAAGAGTGGGGCAAGGGTAGATTTAAATGTTTTGTAGAAGCTGGAGGGGTACCCATCCGGGCCGGGGGCTTTATTTACTGGGCAGGAGTCAATGGTTGCTTCGACTTCGTCAAGTGACCAAGGAATATTAAGGGATTCGCGGGTCTGGGAGTCTATGTTGGGGAGCGACAACCCATCCAAGAATCCGGTAATGTCTGCCAGGGTGGGTTGAGGGGTACCAGAGTCATCTCTTAGGTTATACAGCCGCGAGTAATATTCAGCAAACGCATTTGCTATCTCAACTGGATCAGTTACTTTGACTCCAGAAGATGTATGAATCGCATGTATGCGTTCCTTGGCTCTACGCCCTCTCAATTTACGCGCCAGTAACCGTCCCGCCCTATTACCCAGCCTATAATATTTTTGATTTAGCCGCTGCAGGTTGCGGTGAACTTCGGTTAGGGCAAAGGAGTTTACTTTGTCACGGGCACTGAGAAGTTGTTTATAAAGGGATTTATTATCGGGGCTAATTTTATGTGCAGCTTCTAACCGGGCGGCCTCTCTTTCGGCCGAGGCTTGTCTCTTCCTATAATCGCGTTTAAGTCTAGCCGCACTTTGAATTGCAGAACCTCTAATCACGGCTTTCAGAGAACACCAATGGGTGAAGACAGATGTGTCCTCGGGGCGGTTAGTGGACAGATACAAATTCAGAGATTGCTGGATGGCCTGAAGAGCCTCAGGGTGGGTCAGCAAGTATTGGCCCATCCGCCAGGGGGCATGAGGGACTACCCTTTTACTGGTATCCCAAACAACCATAAGCGGTGAGTGATCCGACCAGGACATGGGTAGTATGTCTATTTTGCTAACAGCCGCTAGCTTCCATTTATCAGCTAGCGCTAAGTCTATTCGTGAGTACGAACTGTGTACGTGAGAATAGAAAGTGTAATCCCGTTCTGTCGGGTGTTTAGCCCTCCAAACGTCATACAGTGCGTACTCAGCTAGCAGTTGACTAAATTTGCCTGTGGGTTCTTGGGGTGGACTGTTACGGAGGGTCCGGGTCGGACGGGAGCGGTCAACAGTAGGGTCCAGTACCATATTAAAGTCACCTAAAATCAAAAGGGCTCCCTTAGTATGTTCCTTAAGAGTTCTACAGAAGGTTCTAAGAAACGGAATTTGTTTGGCATTAGGTGCATAGCACGAGACCAAGGTGGTTTCTACATTATCCAGTTTGCCCACTAAGATTAAATATCTCCCGTCTGGGTCCTCATATTTATCGGACAGAACAAACGAGCAGTGTTGTGCTATAAGAAGAGCCACGCCAGCTTTCTTGGCGGGTCCGTTTGCCATATAACAGTGGGGATAGCGTGAATTAGTGAAGGAGGGGGGGTTTTGACTCTGAAAGTGGGTCTCTTGTACTGCTACCACCTGTGCCTTGAGTTTATGAAAAAAATTCAGGGCTACTCTTCGTTTATGGGGAGAATTGAGCCCTTTGGCATTAATAGAGATTATATTAACCATAATCTATTGCCACTAAGACTGATAATTCCTTTGAGCAATTTCCGTGTTTAAACTGATGTACCTGAAAGGGGGGGGGAAACATATCTGGGAACAGGAAGGAAGACAGAAAAAAAATTAGAAAAACAAAACTGAATTGATCTCTCGTGAGATCATAACCAGTCGCCATAATAAGGCGGCTGTGTAGTCTAGAGGGGGGGTTAGTGGCATAGCACCTACCCATTGCCATACTTTTATACTGTAAACTATGCAGAACACATGAACATCTCGCTACTATTAGGGCATGTAAATACCCATGTTAGTAAATAGAACATAAAGAACATAAAATGCATAACAAAAACAGTCCAACCTGGAATTAGGGCATAGAAACCAAGAATGAAATCAATAGAATCATTAGGGACTCTCCAGTGGCTCGCCCTACATATCGAGTACCTGGGTTATATCAACAGATTAATTTTGGTATGGGTCCGCCCTGTCCAGGGAAGCTCCATGCACCTTGCTTATGAGAAAAAGAAAAGAACAAACTAGGCAGCCAGTAAAATACAGTATACAAATCTATGAATACTTCTGAAACACGGACTGATCGCCCGCTACATTCAATGCCTCTCCCGGCACATAACGTTCCCCCGGACAAGGGTAGGGGTACAGCAGTCAATATCATCATCATAACCTGAGAGCCATCAGAGAAAAGTAGAGAGGTAGCGTATTTGGGAGCTTTCCGATCCCCCGCAGGCCGCCTCACTTCACCGAAGACCAGTCCTGCTGGAGTCGACGGGGTGAGGAGTCCGCAGAGGGTTCTACAATGTTCCAGGATTTGAGCAGCTTTGCTCCTTCATCTGCGGTAGAAATAGAGACAGTGGAGCCATCTCGGTGAATCAGCAGCTTGGTGGGGAAACCCCAGCGATAAGGGATATCCGCCTTCCTGAGAGCTGTCGTGATAGAGTGAAAGGACCGCCGTTTATAGAGGGTGGCTGCTGACAAGTCTCCGAAGAGTTGAAGGCCTTTAAGGGCTGAAGATGTGTCTGACGTTGGTCTTGATGCTTTTAGCAAGGCCTCCTTCACGTGGAAGTAGTGCATTTTCATCAGGACATCTCTAGGCGCGTCTCCAGGTGCTGCTCTAGCCTTTGGTAGTCGATGTATTCGGTCGATGAGGAGATCAGTCGAAGGGGACTGGGGTAATAGAGCTTTAAATAGGGCCACGGCATAGTCGTGTAAACTGCTATGTGACACAGACTCGGGGACTCCTCGCAATTTAAGATTGCTTCGACGCGATCTGTCCTCCAGATCCGTGACTTTGTCCCGCAGAAGCTTTACCTCTGCTTCCAAAGCGTCATGGGCGTCTAGGAGGTTGTTATGGGATCCCACGACCTCCTCCATTTTAATTTCCAGATGGTCAGTGCGGCCACCTAGGTCATCTATGGATTGTTGACACGCCGTTAGTGTGGTGCGAAATTCCGCTGCCACGTCTTCCTTGAAGCGAGACAGAAGTAGTTTCATCGTGCCCACTGTTAGAGCATCTCCATCTTTGACATTGTCCAGGCTTGTGGCAGCTTTGGGTGTGGAAGGGGGCACCTCCAGGGAGGGGGGAGTTTGCGGGATCGTATCTGTCGTGGAGGGTCCGGTGGTTTTAGAGCCCGACATCCTTGTAGATGATTTGAAAAATGAAAGCTGCTGTGCGGGCTTTGATGGCTTGTTGCGTCTGGCAGGCATACTAATGCCTAAGAGAAATAGGTCGACGGTTCCGATCACTTAAATAAGAAAATTCAGAGGCTCCGCTGTCTCCTAGATCATCGAGATGTTACGTAGATATTGGCATGGGTAGAAGAAACTGCTTGTTTTACATTGGCATGGGCAGGGCCAGTATGGCTAAGCGACTAGACATCCTCTTCTGTGTGCTCACGAAGCATTGGGGGGAGCTCCAGTCCCGCACTTCAGGCCCCTTAGGTACCATCGGGGTCGGGCCACCAGTTGTAGAGGGTTTAGATCCAGCCCAGGGAACTCCGGAGGAGAATTATAACTTGGAGGTAGAAGGTACTGGGTGTTTCAATGTGCAGTTGAATGACCCTGTCAGTCGTGTTCGCCTCCACCGCTGCGCCTGTCTCTGCCTCTTTGTCACGGCTTCCAGGTCTAACGTGGGGCACCCGTAGATCGTAGGACTCCCCCGGCGACCACCCGTACTATCCAATGAGCCACCTACAGCCGTACGTGAACTCGCAGAGGGGCCAGGGCGCTCAGGTCTCTCAGATATCTGCAGAGAAGCTGGTGTGGTAGGGTGAATCAGGGGGGTCTGTATCTCCTGGAGCCGCCCAGCTAATCCCAGACCTCAGAGGGGCAGGGGGGGACGTCTGGTATATTTGCTTCAGTGCGCCGCTGGTGTCAGACAGAGGCACACGGGGGGGGGGGGGGAGAGATATATTCACCTCCTTGAGGCCAATGCTGCAGTCTCTTACCCCCTAGGGCCACCCGACGTCTCCTTCGGGTCACCGCCGCCTCGTCTCCGTCCGCTCGTCCTCCGCAAGACGCCCGCCGCCCGCGCTCCGATGTGCGCTGCACGGCCTCGATCCGGTCCCGGATTTCCCCCGCCAGCCAGCAAGGACTGCCGGACCGATGCAGAGGTGTCAGTGGTGATGTCCCAGTTAGGGGCAGGGTGCAGGTAGGTCCGGCTGCGGGCGCCCGGTGAGGGTCTACGGGGAGGGGAGAGAGGAGTGCTGTTGGCTCGTCCGAGCCGTGCCCGCAAGTCTCACTCACCCGGGGGCCGCCGATGTCTCCTCCTCGCTGCGGCTGTACTTTCTCTCCGTGTGCGGCTCTCAAGATGGCCGCCGCTCGTGTCACGGAGCGCGCGGCTTGTCCCCGATCCGGGCCCGAAGCACCCCCGTAGTTCGGCAAGGGGCACTGGGCAGGCTGCAGTGGGGGCTCCAGCAGGAGCGGGGTCCAGGCGGGCCTCTCGAACGTCCCGGGAGGGCAACCGCACGGCCCGTGGGTATATTGTTGAAATTGAGGCCCCGGCTTCTGAGCAAGGAGTAGGCCGCAATCCGCAGGAGCCCGAATAACGGCTCCCCGACTCCGCAGCACTACTTCCTTGCTTTTATGCTAGTCCAGGGTAGTAGCCAGAGGGTCTAGGATGTGAAATATTATATGAGAAGGCTCTTTTTATATAGTTAAACTCTCAGGTCCCTGAGAGCTCATGTAAAGTACTGCCTTCTCCTTCAGCCTCCAGGCCACGCCCCTCGCAAGCATGCTTTATTTATACCATGCTTGGGCAATTTATGATGACATCACTTCCTGTGATGTCATGTACTGAGAAATTGTTGTAGAATAAAAATGGGGATTTTAATTGCACTCAAAAAGTGACAATATATAATAGTGAGGTGGAGAGATAAAAGGAAGGAAGAACTAGGAAAAAACGAGGTGGAGAAGTGACTTAAAAACGCCAAAGACGCGTCCGGATTTACTGTGGAACGCATGTGGAACGCATGCGTCATTTCCGCGTATGGCGCAGACGTGACTTCCGGTCGGCGTATTCCGATTGGAATCGGTTAAACCATAAAGTGACCAGGTTAAGTGTGTGTGGCCTTATTAAAATGATGTGTAGGGATGAATAACTAGGCTGGTTAGTGGTTATAGGTGACCGTAAAAGATGTGTTGATCCGTCATAGTTTAGCGGTCACGTGACTTCCGATATATCGCGGAAGTAAGTGTGTGGAACGCAAACAAATGACGTAACTTTCGCTAAAACCGGGGTTACGGACGGATCGTCAGGATTAATATCCATATAGGCACTTAAGAGTATATACTACAAGGCCAGAAGTGAGAAGTGATATTAATGGATATTTGTGATCCGTCGTGTGGCATCCATTAAAAAAGTGATAGACACTATAAAGTGACATATCTTCCATTAAAAAAAGGGGGACCAATAAATATTGCACCACTGTGATGCTATTTGTCAAAAATATTATTGTGACTAGTGAGATTAAAGTGAATAATAGCTATATAAAGCACCGTCTTTGTAACTTATCTCTATAAAATTAATTAATATTATTTTTTTTAAAAACAGTAATTAATTTTTAAAAAAGTGCAATTAATGTGTAATTTTTTGAGTGCAATACAGATAGTCTATATCATAAGGTAGGATCATAAAAGGCGGGATATGAACTGATTACACATTGACACATGGAAAGTATTTTAAGTGGCAATGTTGTAGTTAATTGGTGGTTTCCTTCATCAAAGAAGCATAGTCATATCATATTTATGCTGCGCAGTACTTGTTAGCGAAAGTTACGTCATTTGTTTGCGTTCCACACACTTACTTCCGCGATATATCGGAAGTCACGTGACCGCTAAACTATGACGGATCAACACATCTTTTACGGTCACCTATAACCACTAACCAGCCTAGTTATTCATCCCTACACATCATTTTAATAAGGCCACACACACTTAACCTGGTCACTTTATGGTTTAACCGATTCCAATCGGAATACGCCGACCGGAAGTCACGTCTGCGCCATACGCGGAAATGACGCATGCGTTCCACATGCGTTCCACAGTAAATCCAGACGCGTCTTTGGCGTTTTTAAGTCACTTCTCCACCTCGTTTTTTCCTAGTTCTTCCTTCCTTTTATCTCTCCACCTCACTATTATATATTGTCACTTTTTGAGTGCAATTAAAATCCCCATTTTTATTCTACAACAATTTCTCAGTACATGACATCACAGGAAGTGATGTCATCATAAATTGCCCAAGCATGGTATAAATAAAGCATGCTTGCTCTGTTTGTCTATTCCCTTGATGAAGTCCTGTTGAAGACGGACGAAACGCGTTGGGATTACCTGCTGACACTTCCTCTTATGGACAGATAAGCCATTTCATCAATTTGAATTCTGTACGCATGCATTCCAGTTGTTTATGGACAGATAAACTAGATATAATCTTTCATTCTGTACGCATGATATACAGCTATTCACATATTTTTATGCATTTTTATGTATTTTTATGTCATTTTCTGTATTAAATAATTTAAGTTTTTATATATACACTGCCTAGGCTTTATACTGATTACATACTTGGGAATATGCTATTTCCCTAATTAAGCCTAAGGATTTTATTGTCAGTGTTTTACTTTGATATTGTACAAAACAGTACACACTATGTTTGCTCTTCTTTTTTTTCAACATGTATTAAGCATCCAAGAAGCATCGCCTGAAATTAGCTTCTCTGGTTTTCAGATAAGTTATTTTAACTAGTTTCAATATACCCACCCTTGATACCTTCATTTATACTTACCTTGTTATATAAATCACACTCTTGGGCGCTTATTGTCACCAATTCCTATAATTTTTATGTGTGCATGCCAAGCACATTTTCTTGTATTATAAGCTGCCACTCACTTAATATTGTGAGAAGTGTTTTTCTATTTCTTACAAAAAGGTTATTTTTAAAATTTAAGGTATAGATAACACAAAGCCGCACCTAAACGCCGTAGTCTTTATTTCTATATGTTACATATAGGTGTTTGTACATATACACATGAAGATGTATGAGGTTAGCTATATAGATTGTAATCTCCACAGGAGCAGGGACTGATGTGAATGGACAAGTGTCCTTTGTAATGTTCTGTGGAATATGTGTATTCTTTATAACGAACTGGTAATAAATAACAAAAGACTCCACAACGTAACAGCCATTGTCTCCCTCGAGTTTCCTTTGTTGGGATGAAGCCATCATTGCCTTGTGGGGTTTTCTCATCCATCTGCGTTAAATGTTTGAAACCTCAACTCGTCAGACCAGGCTACACGTTTCCAGTCCTCTTGTGCGCAGTGGTGGTGTTTACGAGGCCAGGCAATGCCCAGAGCATTGTGCCGTGGGTCTGCAATCGGACACGAGTGACCATTGGCTACTGTACCACAATCTGCGAGATGACACTGTCCACGATCATCCACAGTTCTCCGTTGGACACAGTGGTTACACCCTGTAGGTCTTCTTTGATTTGTAGTCGTCGTATACACTAGATATACGCGGTCGAGTCGCATTATTATGACCACCGGTCACCTGCAACCCCTGTGTCCAGTGCCCAGTCTAAGAAACAACAGGCCAGAGCCCGAAACTGGTGCCAGGGGGTCCCTTGTGGCCCCTACATCTAGTGCCCAGTCTAACAAATAATAGTCCGGAACCTGAAACTGGTGCCAGGGGGTCCCTTGTGGCCCCTAAGTCTAGTGCCCAGTCTAACAAATAATAGGCCGGAACTTGAAACTGGTGCCAGGGGGTCCCTTGTGGCCCCTAAGTCTAGTGCCCAGTCTAACAAATAATAGGCCGGAGCCTGAAACTGGTGCAAGGGGGTCACCTGTGACCCCTGTGTCTAGTGCCCAGTCTAAGAAACAACAGGTCGGGCCCAAAACTGGTGCCAGGGGGTCACCTGCGACCCCTGCGTCTAGAGCCCAGTCTAACAAACAACAGGCCGGAGCCTGAAACTGGTGCCAGGGGGTCCCTTGCGACCCCTACGTCAAGTGCCCGGTCTAAGAAACACCAGGCCGGTGTTTGTATCTATTGGCTGGGGGTCACCGTAGGCCCCTACACATAGTGCCCAGTCTAACAAACAACAGGCCTGAGCAGGAAATTGGTGCCAGGGGGGTCACATGCGACCCTGATCTCTAGTGCTCAATCTAACAAACAAAAGGCCGGAGCCTGAAACTGGTGCCAGGGTGTCCCTTTCGACCTCTACGTATAGTGCCCAGTCTAACTAACAACATGCCTGAGTACGAAACTGGTGCCAGGGGGTCACCTGCGACCCCTATGTCTAGTGCCCAGTCTAAAAAACAAAAGTCTGGAGACCGAAACTGGTGCCAGGGGGTCCCTTGTGACCCCTACGTCTAGTGCCCAGTCTAACAAATAATAGGCCGGAGCCTGAAACTGGTGCAAGGGGGTCACCTGTGACCCCTGTGTCTAGTGCCTAGTCTAACGAACAACAGGACGGAGCCTGCAACTGGTGCCAGGGGTCCTTTGTGGCCCCTACGTCTAGTGCCCAGTCTAACAAATAATAGGCCGGAGCCTGAAACTGGTGCCAGGGGGTCACCTGTGACCCCTGTGTCTAGTGCCCAGTACAAGAAACAACAGGTCGGGCCCAAAACTGGTGCCAGGGGGTCACCTGCGACCCCTGCGTCTAGAGCCCAGTCTAACAAACAACAGGCCGGTGCCTGAAACTGGTGCCAGGAGGTCCCTTGCGACCCCTACGTCCAGTGCCCAGTCTAAAAAACAGCAGGCCGGGGTTTGGAACTGATGCCATTTGGTCCTTTGTGGCCCCTACAACTAGTGCCCAGTATAACAAACAACAGGCCGGAGCCTGAAACTGGTTCAAAGGGGTCACCTGTTACCCCTGTGTCTAATGCCCAGTCTAACAAACAACAGGCCAGAGCCGGAAACTGGTTCAAAGGGGTCACCTGTTACCCCTGTGTCTAATGCCCAGTCTAACAAACAACAGGCCGGAGCCTGAAACTGGTGCCAGGGGGTCCTTTGTGGCCCCTACGTCTAGTTCCCAGTCTAACAAATAATAGGCCGGAGCCTGAAACTGGTGCCAGGGGGTCACCTGTGAATGCTGTGTCTAGTGACCAGTTTAAGAAACAACAAGTCGGACCCAAAACTGGTGCCAGGGGGTCACCTGCGACCCCTGCGTCTAGAGCCCAGTCTAACAAACAACAGGCCGGAGCCTGAAACTGGTGACAGGAGGTTCCTTGCGACCCCTACGTCTAGTGCCCAGTCTAAGAAACACCAGGCCAGGGTTTGGAACTGGTGCCATGCGGTCACATTAGACCCCTACATCTAGTGCCCAGTCTAACAAACAACAGGCCTGAGCAGGAAATTGGTGCCAGGGGGTCACATGCGACCCTGATCTCTAGTGTCCAATCTAACAAACAAAAGGCCGGAGTCTGAAACTGGTGCCAGGGGGTCCCTTTCGATCTCTACGTATAGTGCCCAGTCTAACTAACAACAGTCCTGAGTATGAAACTGGTGCCAGGGGTTCACCAGCGACCCCTATGTCTAGGGCCCAGTCTAAAAAACAAAAGGCTGGAGACCGAAACTGGTGCCAGGGGGTCCCTTGTGGCCCTTACAACTAGTGCCCAGTCTAACAAACAACAGGCCGGAGCCTGAAACTGGTTCCAAGGTGTCACCTGTTACCCTGTGTCTAATGCCCAGTCTAAAAAACAAAAGGCTGGAGGCCGAAACTGGTGCCAAGGGGCCCTTGTGGCCCCTACGTCTAGTGCCCAGTCTAACAAATAATAAGAATTTACTCACCGGTAATTCTATTTCTCGTAGTCCGTAGTGGATGCTGGGAACACCGTAAGGACCATGGGGAATAGCGGGCTCCGAAGGAGGCTGGGCACTCTAGAAAGATTTATGACTACCTGGTGTGCACTGGCTCCTCCCACTATGACCCTCCTCCAAGCCTCAGTTAGGACACCGTGCCCGGACGAGCAGACATAATAAGGAAGGATTTAGAATCCCGGGTAAGACTCTTACCAGCCACACCAATCACACCGTACAACTCGTGATACTATATCCAGTTTGACAGTATGAAAACAACTGAGCCTCTCAACAGATGGCTCAACAATAACCCTTTAGTTAACAATAACTATTTACAAGTATTGCAGACAATCCGCACTTGGGATGGGCGCCCAGCATCCACTACGGACTACGAGAAATAGAATTACCGGTGAGTAAATTCTTATTTTCTCTGACGTCCTAGTGGATGCTGGGAACACCGTAAGGACCATGGGGATTATACCAAAGCTCCCAAACGGGCGGGAGAGTGCGGATGACTCTGCAGCACCGAATGAGAGAACTCCAGGTCCTCCTCAGCCAGGGTATCAAATTTGTAGAATTTTGCAAACGTGTTTGCCCCTGACCATGTAGCTGCTCGGCAAAGTTGTAAAGCCGAGACCCCTCGGGCAGCCGCCCAAGATGAGCCCACCTTCCTTGTGGAATGGGCATTCACAGATTTTGGCTGTGGCAGGCCTGCCACAGAATGTGCAAGCTGAATTGTACTACAAATCCAGCGAGCAATAGACTGCTTAGAAGCAGGAGCACCCAGCTTGTTGGGTGCATACAGGATAAACAGCGAGTCAGATTTTCTGACTCCAGCCGTCCTGGAAACATATATTTTCAGGGCCCTGACAACGTCTAGTAACTTGGAGTCCTCCAAATCCTTAGTAGCCGCAGGCACCACAATAGGCTGGTTCAGGTGAAACGCTGACACCACCTTAGGGAGAAATTGGGGACGAGTCCTCAATTCTGCCCTATCCATATGGAAAATCAGATAAGGGCTTTTACATGATAAAGCCGCCAATTCTGACACTCGCCTGGCTGAAGCCAAGGCCAATAACATGACCACTTTCCACGTGAGATATTTCAGATCCACGGTTTTTAGTGGCTCAAACCAATGTGATTTTAAGAAGCTCAACATCACGTTGAGATCCCAAGGTGCCACAGGAGGCACAAATGGGGGCTGAATATGCAGCACTCCTTTCACAAATGTCTGAACTTCAGGTACTGAAGCTAGTTCTTTTTGAAAGAAAATCGACAGAGCCGAGATCTGTACTTTAATGGAGCCTAGTTTTAGGCCCATATTCACTCCTGCTTGCAGGAAATGCAGAAGTCGACCTAGTTGAAATTCCTCTGTTGGGGCCTTTTTGGCCTCGCACCATGCAACATATTTCCGCCATATGCGGTGATAATGCTTTGCCGTAACATCTTTCCTGGCCTTAATAAGCGTAGGAATGACTTCTTCCGGAATACCCTTTTCCTTTAGGATTCGGTGTTCAACCGCCATGCCGTCAAACGCAGCCGCGGTAAGTCTTGGAACAGACAGGGCCCCTGCTGTAGCAGGTCCTGTCTGAGCGGTAGAGGCCACGGGTCCTCTGAGAGCATCTCTTGAAGTTCCGGGTACCACGCTCGTCTTGGCCAATCCGGAACCACGAGAATGGTGTTTACTCCTCTCTTTCTTATTATTCTCAATACCTTTGGTATGAGAGGCAGAGGAGGGAACACATAAACCGACTGGTACACCCACGGTGTCACTAGAGCGTCCACAGCTACCGCCTGATGGTCCCTTGACCTGGCGCAATATCTTTTTAACTTTTTGTTGAGGCGGGACGCCATCATGTCCACCTGTGGTTTTTCCCAACGGTTTACCAGCATCTGGAAGACTTCTGGATGAAGTCCCCACTCTCCCGGGTGGAGGTCGTGTCTGCTGAGGAAGTCTGCTTCCCAGTTGTCCACTCCCGGAATGAACACTGCTGACAGTGCTAGTACATGATTCTCCGCCCATCGGAGAATTCTTGTGGCTTCTGCCATCGCCATCCTGCTTCTTGTGCCGCCCTGTCGATTTACATGGGCGACTGCCGTGATGTTGTCTGACTGGATCAGCACCGGCTGGTGTAGAAGCAGGGATTTTGCTTGACTTAGGGCATTGTAGATGGCCCTTAGTTCCAGAATATTTATGTGAAGGGAAGTCTCCTGACTCGACCATAGTCCTTGGAAGTTTCTTCCCTGTGTGACTGGCCCCCAGCCTCGAAGGCTGGCATCCGTGGTCACCAGGACCCAGTCCTGTATGCCGAACCTGCGGCCCTCTAGAAGATGGGCACTCTGCAGCCACCACAGTAGAGACACCCTGGTTCTTGGAGACAGGGTTATCAAGCGATGCATCTGAAGATGCGATCCGGACCACTGGTCCAACAGGTCCCACTGAAAGATTCTGGCATGGAACCTGCCGAAGGGAATTGCTTCGTAAGAAGCCACCATCTTTCCCAGGACCCGCGTGCAGCGATGCACTGATACCTGTTTTGGTTTCAGGAGGTCTCTGACTAGAGATGACAACTCCCTGGCTTTCTCCTCCGGGAGAAACACTTTCTTCTGGACAGTATCCAGAATCATACCCAGGAACAGTAGCCGTGTCGTCGGAACCAGCTGTGACTTTGGGATATTCAGAATCCAGCCGTGCTGGTGCAGCACCTCCTGAGATAGTGCTACTCCCACCAACAACTGTTCCTTGGACCTCGCTTTTATTAGGAGATCGTCCAAGTACGGGTATCTGGGTCTGCTTAGAGCCCCTGACGACCCATGCGACGCCTGGACAGGCACGAGCTGAGAAGTCGGCTGTCCCACATTTGGCATGTCGTCGATTTTCTTATATAAGGAGTCTATACGTGCACTCATTACTTTCCATAAGCCCATCCACTCAGGTGTCTGCCCCGCAGGGGGTGACATCCCTTCTAAAGGCATCTGCTCCGCCTCCACATCATTATCCTCATCAAACATGTCGACACAGCCGTACCGACACACCGCACACACACAAGGAATGCTCCGAATGAGGACAGGACCCACAAAAGCCCTTTGGGGGGACAGAGTGAGAGTATGCCAGCACACACCAGAGCACTATATAATGCAGGGACTAACTGAGTTATGTCCCCTATAGCTGCTTTTTTATTATATATATATATTGCGCCTAAATTTAGTGCCCCCCCTCTCTGTTTTTACCCTGTTCTGAAGTGTAGACTGCAGGGGAGAGCCAGGGAGCTTCCTTCCAGCGGATCTGTGAAGGAGAAATGGCGCCAGTGTGTCTGAGGGAGATAGCTCCGCCCCTTTTCCGCAGCCTATTCTCCCGCTTTTTCCTGGATTCTGGCAGGGGTATTTACCACATATATAGCCTCTGGGGCTATATATTGTGGTATTTTTGCCAGCCAAGGTGTTCTTTATTGCTGCTCAGGGCGCCCCCCTCAAGCGCCCTGCACCCTCAGTGACCGGAGTGTGAAGTGTGCATGAGGAGCAATGGCGCACAGCTGCAGTGCTGTGCGCTACCTTGGTGAAGACTGATGTCTTCTGCCGCCGTTTTTCCGGACCTCTTCTTGCTTCTGGCTCTGTAAGGGGGACGGCGGCGCGGCTCCGGGACCGAACACCAAGGACTGGGCCTGCGGTCGATCCCTCTGGAGCTAATGGTGTCCAGTAGCCTAAGAAGCCCAATCCGGCTGCAAGCAGGCGAGTTCGCTTCTTCTCCCCTTAGTCCCTCGCTGCAGTGAGCCTGTTGCCAGCAGGTCTCACTGAAAATAAAAAACCTAAACTATACTTTCTTTCTAAGGGCTCAGGAGAGCCCCTAGTGTGCATCCAACCTCGGCCGGGCACGAAATCTAACTGAGGCTTGGAGGAGGGTCAAAGTGGGAGGAGCCAGTGCACACCAGGTAGTCATAAATCTTTCTAGAGTGCCCAGCCTCCTTCGGAGCCCGCTATTCCCCATGGTCCTTACGGTGTTCCCAGCATCCACTAGGACGTCAGAGAAAATAGGCTGGAGCCTGAAATTGGTGTAAAGGGGTCACCTGCAACCCCTGTGTCTAGTGTCCAGTCTAAGAAACAACAGGTCGGGCCCAAAACTGGTGCCAGGGGGTAACCTGCGACCCCTGCTTCTAGAGCCCAGTCTAACAAACAACAGGCCGGAGCCTGAAACTGGTGCCAGGGGGTCCCTTTCGACCTCTACGTCTAGTGCCCAGTCTAACGAACAACATGCCTGAATACGAAACTGGTGCCAGGGGTTCACCTGCGACTCCTATGTCTAGTGCCCAGTCTAACAAACAACAGGCCGGAACCTGAAACTGGTTCCAAAGGGTCACCTTTTACCACTGCGTCTAAAGCCCAGTCTAACAAACAACAGGCCCGAGACTGAAACTGTTGCCAGGGGGTCCCTTGTGGCCCCTACGTCTAGTGCCCAGTCTAACAAATAATAGGCCGGAGCCTGAAACTGGTGCAAGGGGGTCACCTGCGACCCCTGTGTCTAGTGACCAATCTAACAAACAAAAGGCCGGAGACTGAAACTGGTGCCAGGGGGTCCCTTTCGACCTCTACGTATAGTGCCCAGTCTAACTAAGAACATGCCTGAGTACGAAACTGGTGCCAGGTGGTCATCTGCGACCCCGACGTCTACTGCCCAGTCTAAAAAACAAAAGTCTGGAGACCGAAACTGGTGCCAGGGGGTCCTTTGTGGCCCCTACAACTAGTGCCCAGTCTAACAAACAACAGGCCGGAGCCCGAAACTGGTTCCAAGGGGCCCTTGTGGCCCCTACGTCTAGTGCCCAGTCTAACAAATAATAGGCTGGAGCCTGAAACTGGTGCAAAGGGGTCACCTGCAACCCCTGTGTCTAGTGTCCAGTCTAAGAAACAACAGGTCGGGCCCAAAACTGGTGCCAGGGGGTCACCTGCGACCCCTGCTTCTAGAGCCCAGTCTAACAAACAACAGGCCGGAGCCTGAAACTGGTGCCAGGGGGTCCCTTTCGACCTCTACGTCTAGTGCCCAGTCTAATGAACAACATGCCTGAATACGAAACTGGTGCCAGGGGTTCACCTGCGACTCCTATGTCTAGTGCCCAGTCTAACAAACAACAGGCCGGAACCTGAAACTGGTTCCAAAGGGTCACCTGTTACCACTGCGTCTAGTGCCCAGTCTAACAAATAATAGGCCGGGGCCTGAAACTGGTGCAAGGGGGTCACCTGCGACCCCTGTGTCTAGTGACCAATCTAACAAACAAAAGGCCGGAGACTGAAACTGGTGCCAGGGGGTCCCTTTCGACCTCTACGTATAGTGCCCAGTCTAACTAAGAACATGCCTGAGTACGAAACTGGTGCCAGGAGGTCATCTGCGACCCCGACGTCTACTGCCCAGTCTAAAAAACAAAAGTCTGGAGACCAAAACTGGTGCCAGGGGGTCCTTTGTGGCCCCTACAACTAGTGCCCAGTCTAACAAACAACAAGCCGGAGCCCGAAACTGGTTCCAAGGGGCCCTTGTGGCCCCTACGTCTAGTGCCCAGTCTAACAAATAATAGGCTGGAGCCTGAAACTAGTGCAAAGGGGTCACCTGCAACCCCTGTGTCTAGTGTCCAGTCTAAGAAACAACAGGTCGGGCCCAAAACTGGTGCCAGGGGGTCACCTGCGACCCCTGCTTCTAGAGCCCAGTCTAACAAACAACAGGCCGGAGCCTGAAACTGGTGCCAGGGGGTCCCTTTCGACCTCTACGTATAGTGCCCAGTCTAACTACTCACATGCCTGAGTACGAAACTGGTGCCAGGGGGTCACCTGCGACCCCTATGTCTAATGCCCAGTCTAAAAAACAAAAGGCTGGAGACCGAAACTGGTGCCAGGGGGTCCCTTGTGGCCCCTACAACTAGTGCCCAGTCTAACAAACAACAGGCCGGAGCCTGAAACTGGTTCCAGGGGGTCACCTGCGACCCCTGCGTCTAGAGCTTAATCTAACAAATAATAGGCCGAAGCCTGAAACTGGTGCCAGGATGTCCCTTGCGTCCCCTAAATCCAGTGCCCAGTCTAAGAAACACCAGGCCGGGGTATGGTACTGCTGCCAGGGGGTCACCTTAGGCCCCTATATCTAGTGCCCAGTCTAACAAACAACAGGCCTGAGCAGGAAATTGGTGCCAGGGGGTCACATGCGACCCTGATGTCTAGTGCCCAATCTAACAAACAAAAGGCCGGAGCCAGAAACTGGTGCCAGGGAGTCCATTTCGACCTCTACGTATAGTGCCAAGTCTAACTAACAACATGCCTGAGTACGAAACTGGTGCCAGGGGGTCCATTTCAATCTCTACATCTAGTGCCCAGTCTAACAACTGTCCTGAGTACGAAACTGGTGCCAGGGGGTCACCTGAGACCCCTATGTCTAGTGCCCAGTCAAAAAAACAAAAGGCTGGAGACCGAAACTGGTGCCAGGGGGTCCCTTGTGGCCCCTACATCTTGTGCCCAGTCTAACAAATAATAGGCTGGAGCCTGAAACTGGTGCCAGGGGGTCCCTTTTAGCCCCTACGTATAGTACCCAGTCTAACAAATAATAGTCCGGAGCCTGAAACTGGTGCAAGGGGGTCACCTGTGACCCCTGCGTCTAGGGCCCAGTCTAAGACACAACCGGTCGGGCCCAAAACTGGTGTCAGGAGGTCCATTGCGACCCCTACGTCAAGTGCCCAGTCTAAGAAACATCAGGCCGGGGTTTGTATCTATTGGCAGGGGGTCAACTTAGGCCCCTACACATAGTGCCCAGTCTAACAAACAACAGGCCTGACCAGGAAATTGGTGCCAGGGGGTCACATGCGACCCTGATCTCTAGTGCCAAATCTAACAAACAAAAGGCCGGAGACTGAAACTGGTGCCAGGGGGTCCCTTTCGACCTCTACGTATAGTGCCCAGTCTAAAAAACAAAAGGCTGGAGACCGAAACTGGTGCCAGGGGTCCCTTGTGGCCCCTACGTCTAGTGCCCAGTTTAACAAATAATAGGCCTGAGCCTGAAACTGGTGCAAGGGGGTCACCTGTGACCCCTGTGTCTAGTGCCCAGTCTAAGAAACAACAGGTAGGGCCCAAAACTGGTGCCAGGGGGTCACTTGCGACCCCTGTGTCTAGTGCCTAGTCTAACAAACAACAGGCCAGAGACTGATACTGGTGCCAGGAGGTCCCTTGCGACCCCTACGTCCAGTGCCCAGTCTAAGAAACAGCAGGCCGGGGATTGGAACTGGTGCCATTTGGTCCTTTGTGGCCCCTACAACTAGTGCCCAGTATAACAAACAACAGGCCGGAGCCTGAATCTGGTTCAAAGGGGTCACCTGTTACCCCTGTGTCTAAAGCCCAGTCTAACAAACAAAAGGCCGGAGCCTGAAACTGGTGCCAGGGGGTCCTTTGTGGCCCCTACGTCTAGTGCCCAGTCTAACAAATAATAGGCCGGAGCCTGAAACTGGAGCAAGGGGGTCACCTGTGACCCCTGTGTCTAATGCCTAGTCTAAGAAAGAACAGGCCGGAGCCCAAAACGGGTTCCAGGGGGTCCCTTTCGACCTCTACGTATAGTGCCCAGTCTAACTAACAACATGCCTGAGTACGAAACTGGTGCCAGGGGGTCACCTGCGACCCCTGTGTCTAATGCCCAGTCTAACAAACAACAGGCCAAAGCCTGAAACTGGTGCCAGGAGGTCCAGTACGACACCTACGTCCAGTGCCCAGTCTACAAAACACCAGGCCGGAGCTCGGAACTGGGGCCAGGGGGTCACCTGTGGCCCCTACATTTAGTGCCCAGTCTAACAAACAACAGGCCTGAGCAGGAAATTGGTTCCAGGCGGTCACCTGCGACCCTGATGTCTAGTGCCCAATCTAACAAACAAAAGGACGGAGGATGAAACTGGTGCCAGGGGGTCCCTTTCGACCTCTACGTATAGTGCCCAGTCTACACATGCCTGAGTATGAAACTGCTGCCAGGGGGTCACCTGCGACCCCGAGGTCTAGTGCCCAGTCTATAAAACAAAAGGCTGGAGACCGAATCTGGTGCCAGGGGGTCCCTTGTGGCCCCTACGTCTATTGGCAAGTCTAACAAATAATAGGCCGGAGCCTGAAACTGATGCCAGGGGTTCACCTGTGACCCCTGTGTCTAGTGCCCAGTATAAGAAACAACAGGTCGGGCCCAAAACTGGTGCCAGGGGGTCACCTGCGACCCCTGCTTCTAGAGCCCAATCTAACAAACAACAGGCTGGAGCCTGAAACTGGTGCCAGGAGGTCCCTTGAGACCCCTACGTCCACTGCCCAGTCTAAGAAACAGCAGGCCGGGGTTTGGAACTGATGCCATTTGGTCCTTTGTGGCCCCTACAACTAGTGCCCAGTTGAACAAACAACAGGCCGGAGCCTGAAACTGGTTCAAAGGGGTCACCTGTTACCACTGTGTCTAAAGCCCAGTCTAACAAACAAAAGGCCGGAGCCTGAAACTGGTGCCAAGAGGTCCCTTGCGACCCCTACGTCCAGTGCCCAGTCTAAGAAGCAGCAGGCCGGGGTATGGAACTGGTGCCAGGGGGTCACCGTAGGCCCCTACACATAGTGCCCATTCCAGTAGCAGATCTTGCCACGGGCAAGCAGGACTTTTGCCCGGGGCGCCGCCTTCCGGAGGGCGCTGGCGCCTTCCGGAGGGCGCCGCACCGTGGCAAGATCCGCCACTGCTGCCCGCTGTGTCCCCCGTCCGCCTCAAATGCCCGCTGCCCGCTGCCGTCCCCTGTGAAGGGAACTAGACGCTATGCGTCTAGTTTCCCTTCGTGGAGAGTAACTTTGCTGAGCGGTGCGCGATGACGTCATCGCGCACCGCACAGCAAAGGTCCTCTCCACGAAGGGAACTAGACGCTATGCGTCTAGTTTCCCTTCGTGGAGAGGACCTTTTGCTGTGCGGTGCGCGATGACGTCATTGCGCATCGCTCAGCATTCAAGTGGCGCTAGAATGTACAGGGGGCGTAACTGACCACGCCCCCTGTGTTAGGCCACGCCCCCTTTCCTGCCCGGGGCGCTATGCGCCCTTGAACCGACCCTTGCCCAGTCTAACAAACAACCGGCCTGAGCAGGAAACTAGTGCCAGGTGGTCACATGCAAATGCAAACCTGATCTCTAATGCCTAGTCTAAGAAAGAACAGGCCGGAGCCCAAAACGGGTTCCAGGGGGTCCCTTTCGACCTCTACGTATAGTGCCCAGTCTAACTAACAACATGCCTGAGTACGAAACTGGTGCCAGGGGGTCACCTGCGACCCCTGTGTCTAATGCCCAGTCTAACAAACAACAGGCCAAAGCCTGAAACTGGTGCCAGGAGGTCCAGTACGACACCTACGTCCAGTGCCCAGTCTACAAAACACCAGGCCGGAGCTCGGAACTGGGGCCAGGGGGTCACCTGTGGCCCCTACATTTAGTGCCCAGTCTAACAAACAACAGGCCTGAGCAGGAAATTGGTTCCAGGCGGTCACCTGCGACCCTGATGTCTAGTGCCCAATCTAACAAACAAAAGGACGGAGGATGAAACTGGTGCCAGGGGGTCCCTTTCGACCTCTACGTATAGTGCCCAGTCTAACTAATCACATGCCTGAGTATGAAACTGCTGCCAGGGGGTCACCTGCGACCCCGAGGTCTAGTGCCCAGTCTATAAAACAAAAGGCTGGAGACCGAATCTGGTGCCAGGGGGTCCCTTGTGGCCCCTACGTCTATTGGCCAGTCAAACAAATAATAGGCCGGAGCCTGAAACTGATGCCAGGGGTTCACCTGTGACCCCTGTGTCTAGTGCCCAGTATAAGAAACAACAGGTCGGGCCCAAAACTGGTGCCAGGGGGTCACCTGCGACCCCTGCTTCTAGAGCCCAGTCTAACAAACAACAGGCTGGAGCCTGAAACTGGTGCCAGGAGGTCCCTTGAGACCCCTACGTCCACTGCCCAGTCTAAGAAACAGCAGGCCGGGGTTTGGAACTGATGCCATTTGGTCCTTTGTGGCCCCTACAACTAGTGCCCAGTTGAACAAACAACAGGCCGGAGCCTGAAACTGGTTCAAAGGGGTCACCTGTTACCCCTGTGTCTAAAGCCCAGTCTAACAAACAAAAGGCCGGAGCCTGAAACTGGTGCCAAGAGGTCCCTTGCGACCCCTACGTCCAGTGCCCAGTCTAAGAAGCAGCAGGCCGGGGTATGGAACTGGTGCCAGGGGGTCACCGTAGGCCCCTACACATAGTGCCCATTCCAGTAGCGGATCTTGCCACGGGCAAGCAGGACTTTTGCCCGGGGCGCCGCCTTCCGGAGGGCGCTGGCGCCTTCCGGAGGGCGCCGCACCGTGGCAAGATCCGCCACTGCTGCCCGCTGTGTCCCCCGTCCGCCTCAAATGCCCGCTGCCCGCTGCCGTCCCCTGTGAAGGGAACTAGACGCTATGCGTCTAGTTTCCCTTCGTGGAGAGTAACTTTGCTGAGCGGTGCGCGATGACGTCATCGCGCACCGCACAGCAAAGGTCCTCTCCACGAAGGGAACTAGACGCTATGCGTCTAGTTTCCCTTCGTGGAGAGGACCTTTTGCTGTGCGGTGCGCGATGACGTCATTGCGCATCGCTCAGCATTCAAGTGGCGCTAGAATGTACAGGGGGCGTAACTGACCACGCCCCCTGTGTTAGGCCACGCCCCCTTTCCTGCCCGGGGCGCTATGCGCCCTTGAACCGACCCTTGCCCAGTCTAACAAACAACCGGCCTGAGCAGGAAACTAGTGCCAGGTGGTCACATGCAAATGCAAACCTGATCTCTAATGCCTAGTCTAAGAAAGAACAGGCCGGAGCCCAAAACGGGTTCCAGGGGGTCCCTTTCGACCTCTACGTATAGTGCCCAGTCTAACTAACAACATGCCTGAGTACGAAACTGGTGCCAGGGGGTCACCTGCGACCCCTGTGTCTAATGCCCAGTCTAACAAACAACAGGCCAAAGCCTGAAACTGGTGCCAGGAGGTCCAGTACGACACCTACGTCCAGTGCCCAGTCTACAAAACACCAGGCCGGAGCTCGGAACTGGGGCCAGGGGGTCACCTGTGGCCCCTACATTTAGTGCCCAGTCTAACAAACAACAGGCCTGAGCAGGAAATTGGTTCCAGGCGGTCACCTGCGACCCTGATGTCTAGTGCCCAATCTAACAAACAAAAGGACGGAGGATGAAACTGGTGCCAGGGGGTCCCTTTCGACCTCTACGTATAGTGCCCAGTCTAACTAATCACATGCCTGAGTATGAAACTGCTGCCAGGGGGTCACCTGCGACCCCGAGGTCTAGTGCCCAGTCTATAAAACAAAAGGCTGGAGACCGAATCTGGTGCCAGGGGGTCCCTTGTGGCCCCTACGTCTATTGGCCAGTCAAACAAATAATAGGCCGGAGCCTGAAACTGATGCCAGGGGTTCACCTGTGACCCCTGTGTCTAGTGCCCAGTATAAGAAACAACAGGTCGGGCCCAAAACTGGTGCCAGGGGGTCACCTGCGACCCCTGCTTCTAGAGCCCAGTCTAACAAACAACAGGCTGGAGCCTGAAACTGGTGCCAGGAGGTCCCTTGAGACCCCTACGTCCACTGCCCAGTCTAAGAAACAGCAGGCCGGGGTTTGGAACTGATGCCATTTGGTCCTTTGTGGCCCCTACAACTAGTGCCCAGTTGAACAAACAACAGGCCGGAGCCTGAAACTGGTTCAAAGGGGTCACCTGTTACCCCTGTGTCTAAAGCCCAGTCTAACAAACAAAAGGCCGGAGCCTGAAACTGGTGCCAAGAGGTCCCTTGCGACCCCTACGTCCAGTGCCCAGTCTAAGAAGCAGCAGGCCGGGGTATGGAACTGGTGCCAGGGGGTCACCGTAGGCCCCTACACATAGTGCCCATTCCAGTAGCGGATCTTGCCACGGGCAAGCAGGACTTTTGCCCGGGGCGCCGCCTTCCGGAGGGCGCTGGCGCCTTCCGGAGGGCGCCGCACCGTGGCAAGATCCGCCACTGCTGCCCGCTGTGTCCCCCGTCCGCCTCAAATGCCCGCTGCCCGCTGCCGTCCCCTGTGAAGGGAACTAGACGCTATGCGTCTAGTTTCCCTTCGTGGAGAGTAACTTTGCTGAGCGGTGCGCGATGACGTCATCGCGCACCGCACAGCAAAGGTCCTCTCCACGAAGGGAACTAGACGCTATGCGTCTAGTTTCCCTTCGTGGAGAGGACCTTTTGCTGTGCGGTGCGCGATGACGTCATTGCGCATCGCTCAGCATTCAAGCGGCGCTAGAATGTACAGGGGGCGTAACTGACCACGCCCCCTGTGTTAGGCCACGCCCCCTTTCCTGCCCGGGGCGCTATGCGCCCTTGAACCGACCCTTGCCCAGTCTAACAAACAACCGGCCTGAGCAGGAAACTAGTGCCAGGTGGTCACATGCAAACCTGATCTCTAGTGCCCAATCTAACAAACAAAAGGCCGGAGCCTGAAACTGGTGCCAGGGGGTCCCTTTCGACCTCTACGTATAGTGCCCAGTCTAACTAACAACATGCCTGAGTATGAAACTGGTGCCAGGGGGTCACCTGCGACCCCTATGTCTAGTGCCTAGTCTAAAAAACAAAAGGCTGGAGACCGAAACTGGTGCCAGGTGGTCCCTTGTGGCCCCTACAACTAGTGACCAGTTTAACAAACAACAGGCCGGAGCCTGAAACTGGTTCAAAGGGGTCACCTGTTACCCCTGTGTCTAAAGCCCAGTCTAACAAACAACAGGCCGGAGCCTGAAACTGGTGCCAGGGGGTCCTTTGTGGCACCTACGTCTAGTGCCCAGTCTAACAAATAATAGGCCGGAGCCTGAAACTGGTGCCAGGGGGTCACCTGGGACCCCTGCGTCTAGAGCCCTGTCTAACAAACAACAGGCCGGAGGCTGAAACTGGTGCCAGGGGGTCACCTGCGACCCCTGCGTCTAGAGCCCAGTCTAACAAACAACAGGCCGGAGCCTGAAACTGGTGCCAAAGAGGTCCCTTGCGACCCCTAAATCCAGTGCCCAGTCTAATAAATAATAGGCAGATGCCTGAAACTGGTGCCAGGGGGTCACCTGTGACCCCTGTGTCTACTGCCCAGTCTAAGAAACAACAGGCCAGAGCCCGAAACTGGTGCCAGGGGGTCCCTTGTGGCCCCTACATCTAGTGCCCAGTCTAACAAATAATAGGCCGGAGCCTGAAACTGGTGCAAGGGGGTCACCTGTGACCCCTGTGTCTAGTGCCCAGTCTAAGAAACAACAGGTCGGGCCCAAAACTGGTGCCAGGGGGTCACCTGCGACCCCTGCGTCTAGAGAACAGTCTAACAAACAACAGGCTGGAGCCTGAAACTGGAGCCAGGAGGTCCCTTGCGACCCCTACGTCCAGTGCCCAGTCTAAGAAACAGCAGGCCGGGGTTTGGAACTGGTGCCAGGAGGTCACCTTAGGCCCCTACATCTAGTGCCCAGTCTAACAAACAACAGGCCTGAGCAGGAAATTGGTGCCAGGGGGTCACATGCGACCCTGATCTCTAGTGCCCAATCTAACAAACAAAAGGCCGGAGCCTGAATCTGGTGCCAGGGGGTCCCTTTCGACCTCTACGTATAGTGCCCAGTTTAACTAACAACATGCCTGAGTACGAAACTGGTGCCAGGGGGTCACCTGCGGCCCCTATATCTAGTGCCCAGTCTAACAAACAAAAGGCCGGAGCCTGCAACTGGTTCAAAGGGGTCACCTGTTACCCCTGTGTCTAAAGCCCAGTCTAACAAACAACAGGCCGGAGCCTGAAACTGGTGCCAGGGGGTCCCTTGTGGCCCCTACGTCTAGTGCCCAGTCTAACAAATAATAGGCAGAAGCCTGAAACTGGTGCCAGGGGGTCACCTGCGACCCCTGTGTCTAGAGCCCAGTCTTAGAAACAACAGGCCAGAGCCCGAAACTGGTGCCAGGGGGTCCCTTGTGGCCCCTACATCTAGTGCCCAGTCTAACAAATAATAGGCCGGAACCTGAAACTGGTGCCAGGGGGTCCCTTGTGGCCCCTAAGTCTAGTGCCCAGTCTAACAAATAATAGGCCGGAGCGTGAAACTGGTGCAAGGGGGTCACCTGTGACCCCTGTATCTAGTGCCCAGTCTAAGAAACTACAGGACGGGCCCAAAACTGGTGCCAGGGGGTCACCTGTGACCTCTGCGTCTAGAGCCCAGTCTAACAAACAACAGGCCGGAGCCTGAAACTGGTGCCAGGAGGTCCCTTGCGACCCCTACGTTAAGTGCCCAGTCTAAGAAACACCAGGCCGGGGTTTGTATATATTGGCAGGGGGTCACCGTAGGCCCCTACACATAGTGCCCAGTCTAACAAACAACAGGCCTGAGCAGGAAATTGGTGCCAGGGGGTCACATACGACCCTGATCTCTAGTGCCAAATCTAACAAACAAAATGCCGGAGCCTGAAACTGGTGCCAGGGGGGTCCCTTTCGACCTCTACGTATAGTGCCCAGTCTAACTAACAACATGCCTGAGTACGAAACTGGTGCCAGGGGGTCACCTGCGACCCCTATGTCTAGTGTCCAGTCTAAAAAACAATAGGCTGGAGACCAAAACTGGTGCCAGGGGGTCCCTTGTGGCCCCTACGTCTAGTGCCCAGTCTAACAAATAATAGTCCGGAGCCTGAAACTGGTGCAAGGGGGTCACCTGTGACCCCTGTGTCTAGTGCCCAGTCTAAGAAACAACAGGTCGGGCCCAAAACTGGTGCCAGGGGGTCACCTTAGGCCCCTACATCTAGTGCCCAGTCTAACAAACAACAGGCCTGAGCAGGAAATTGGTGCAAGGGGGTCACATGCGACCCTGATCTCTAGTGCCCAATCTAACAAACAAAAGGCCGGAGCCTGAATCTGGTGCCAGGGGGTCCCTTTCGACCTCTACGTATAGTGCCCAGTCTAACTAACAACATGCCTGAGTATGAAACTGGTGCCAGGGGGTCACCTGCGGCCCCTATATCTAGTGCCCAGTCTAACAAACAACAGGCCGGAGCCTGCAACTGGTGCCAAGGTGTCACCTGTTACCCCTGCGTCTAAAGCCCAGTCTAACAAACAAAAGGCTGAAGACTGAAACTGGTGCCAGGGGGTCCCTTGTGGCCCCTACGTCTAGTGCCCAGTCTAACAAATAATAGGCAGAAGCCTGAAACTGGTGCCAGGGGGTCACCTGCGACCCCTGTGTCTAGTGCCCAGTCGAAGAAACAACAGGCCAGAGCCCGAAACTGGTGCCAGGGGGTCCCTTGTGGCCCCTACATCTAGTGCCCAGTCTAACAAATAATAGGCCGGAACCTGAAACTGGTGCCAGGTAGTCCATTGTGGTCCCTAAGTCTAGTGCCCAGTCTAACAAATAATAGGCCGGAGCCTGAAACTGGTGCAAGGGGGACACCTGTGACCCCTGTGTCTAGTGTCCAGTCTAAGAAACTACAGGTCGGGCCAAAAGTGGTGCCAGGGGGTCACCTGCGACCCCTGCTTCTAGAGCCCAGTCTAACAAACAACAGGCCAGAGCCTGAAACTGGTGCCAGGGGGTCCCTTTCGACCTCTACGTCTAGTGCCCAGTCTAACGAACAACATGCCTGAATACGAAACTGGTGCCAGGGGTTCACCTGCGACTCCTATGTCTAGTGCCCAGTCTAACAAACAACAGGCCGGAGCCTGAAACTGGTGCCTGGAGGTCCCTTGCGACCCCTACGTCCAGTGCCCATTCTAAGAAACACCAGGCCGGGGTTTGTACATATTGGCAGGGGGTCACCGTAGGCCCCTACACATAGTGCCCAGTCTAAAAAACAGCAGGCCTGAGCAGGAAATTGGTGCCAGGGGGTCACATACGACCCTGATCTCTAGTGCCAAATCTAACAAACAAAAGGCCGGAGCCTGAAACTGGTGCCAGGGGGTCCCTTTCGACCTCTACGTATAGTGCCCAGTCTAACTAACAACATGCCTGAGTACGAAACGGTGCCAGGGGGTCACCTGCGACCCCTATGTCTAGTGCCCAGTCTAAAAAACAATAGGCTGGAGACCGAAACTGGTGCCAGGGGGTCCCTTGTGGCCCCTACGTCTAGTGACCAGTCTAACAAATAATAGGCCGGAGCCTAAAACTGGTGCAAGGGGGTCACCTGTGACCCCTGTGTCTAGTGCCTAGTCTAACAAACAACAATCCGGAGCCTGAAACTCGTGCCAAGGGGTCATTTGTGGCCCCTACGTCTAGTGCCCAGTCTAACAAATAATAGGCCGGAGCCTGAAACTGGTGACAGGGGGTCACCTGTGACCCCTGTGTCTAGTGCCCAGTATAGGAAACAACAGGTCGGGCCCAAAACTGGTGCCAGGGGGTCACCTGCGACCCTTGCGTCTAGAGCCCAGTCTAACAAACAACAGGCCGGAGCCTGAAACTGGTGCCAGGAGGTCCCTTGCGACCCCTACGTCCAGTGCCCAGTCTAAAAAACAGCAGGCCGGGGTTTGGAACTGATGCCATTTGGTCCTTTGTGGCCCCTACAACTAGTGCCCAGTATAACAAACAACAGGCCGGAGCCTGAAACTGGTTCAAAGGGGTCACCTGTTACCCCTGTGTCTAATGCCCAGTCTAACAAACAACAGGCCGGAGCCTGAAACTGGTTCAAAGGGGTCACCTGTTACCCCTGTGTCTAAAGCCCAGTCTAACAAACAACAGGACGGAGCCTGAAACTGGTGCCAGGGGGTCCTTTGTGGCCCCTACGTCTAGTGCCCAGTCTAACAAATAATAGGCCGGAGCCTGAAACTGGTGCCAGGGGGTCACCTGGGACTGCTGTTTCTAGTGCCCAGTCTAAGAAATAACAGGTCGGGCCCAAAACTGGTGCAAGGGGGTCACCTGCGACCCCTGCGTCTAGAGCCCAGTCTAACAAACAACAGGCCGAAGCCTGAAACTGGTGACAGGAGGTCCCTTGCGTCCCCTACGTCTAGTGCCCAGTCTAGGAAACACCAGGCAAGGGTTTGGAACTGGTGCCATGGGGTCACATCAGACCCCTACATCTAGTGCCCAGTCTAACAAACAACAGGCCTGAGCAGGAAATTGGTGCCAGGGGGTCACATACGACCCTGATCTCTAGTGTCCAATCTAACAAACAAAAGGCCGGAGCCTGAAACTGGTGCCAGTGGGTCCCTTTCGTCCTCTACATATAGTGCCCAGTCTAACTAACAACATTCCTGAGTATGAAACTGGTGCCAGGGGGTCACCAGCGACCCCTATGTCTAGGGCCCAGTCTATAAAACAAAAGGCTGGAGACCGAAACTGGTGCCAGGGGGTCCCTTGTGGCCCCTACAACTAGTGCCCAGTCTAACAAACAACAGGCCGGAGCCTGAAACTGGTTCCAAGGTGTCACCTGTTACCCTGTGTCTAATGCCCAGTCTAAAAAACAAAAGGCTGGAGGCCGAAACTGGTGCCAGGGGGTCCCTTGTGGCCCCTACAACTAGTGCCCAGTCTAACAAACAACAGGCCGGAGCCCAAAACTGGTTCCAAGGGGCCCTTGTGGCCCCTACGTCTAGTGCCCAGTCTAACAAATAATAGGCTGGAGCCTGAAACTGGTGCAAAGGGGTCACCTGCAACCCCTGTGTCTAGTGTCCAGTCTAAGAAACAACAGGTCGGGCCCAAAACTGGTGCCAGGGGGTCACCTGCGACCCCTGCTTCTAGAGCCCAGTCTAACAAACAACAGGCCAGAGCCTGAAACTGGTGCCAGGGGGTCCCTTTCGACCTCTACGTCTAGTGCCCAGTCTAACGAACAACATGCCTGAATACGAAACTGGTGCCAGGGGTTCACCTGCGACTCCTATGTCTAGTGCCCAGTCTAACAAACAACAGGCCGAAACCTGAAAGGGTCACCTGTTACCACTGCGTCTAAAGCCCAGTCTAACAAACAACAGGCCCGAGACTGAAACTGTTGCCAGGGGGTCCCTTGTGGCCCCTACGTCTAGTGCCCAGTCTATCAAATAATAGGCCGGAGCCTGAAACTGGTGCAAGGGGATCACCTGCGACCCCTGTGTCTAGTGACCAATCTAACAAACAAAAGGCCGGAGCCTGAAACTGGTGCCAGGGGGTCCCTTTCGACCTCTACGTATAGTGCCCAGTCTAACTACTCACATGCCTGAGTACGAAACTGGTGCCAGGGGGTCACCTGCGACCACTATGTCTAATGCCCAGTCTAAAAAACAAAAGGCTGGAGACCGAAACTGGTGCCAGGGGGTCCCTTGTGGCCCCTACAACTAGTGCCCAGTCTAACAAACAACAGGCCGGAGCCTGAAACTGGTTCCAGGGGGTCACCTGCGACCTCTACGTATAGTGCCCAGATTAACTAACAACATGCCTGAGTACGAAACTGGTGCCAGGGGGTCACCTGCGACCCCTATGTCTAGTGCCCAGTCTAGCAAACAACAGGCCGGAGCCTGAAACTGGTGCCAGGGGATCCCTTGTGGCCCCTACGTCTAGTGCCCAGTCTAACAAATAATAGGCAGAAGCCTGAAACTGGTGCCAGGGGGTCACCTGCGACCCCTGTGTCTAGTGCCCAGTCTAAGAAACAACAGACCAGAGCCCGAAACTGGTGCCAGGGGGTCCCTTGTGGCCCCTACATCTAGTGCCCAGTCTAACAAATAATAGGCCGGAACCTGAAATTGGTGCCAGGGGGTCCCTTGTTGCCCCTAAGTCTAGTGCCCAGTCTAACAAATAATAGGCCGGAGCCTGAAACTGGTGCCAGGGGGTCCCTTGTGGCCCCTACGTCTAGTGCCCAGTCTAACAAATAATAGGCCTTAGCCTGAAACTGGTGCAAGGGGGTCACCTGTGACCCCTGTGTCTAGTGCCCAGTCTAAGAAACAACAGGTCGGGCCCAAAACTGGTGCCAGGGGGTCACCTGTGACCTCTGCGTCTAGAGCCCAGTCTAACAAACAACAGGCCGGTGCCTGAAACTGGTGCCAGGAGGTCCCTTGCGACCCCTACGTCAAGTACCCAGTCTAAGAAACACAAGGCCGGTGTTTGTATCTATTGGCAGGGGGTCACCGTAGGCCCCTACACATAGTGCCCAGTCTAACAAACAACAGGCCTGAGCAGGAAATTGGTGCCAGGGGGTCACATACGACCCTGATCTCTAGTGCCAAATCTAACAAACAAAAGGCCGGAGCCTGAAACTGGTGCCAGGGGGTCCCTTTCGACCTCTACGTATATTGCCCAGTCTAACTAACAACATGCCTGAGTACGAAACTGCTGCCAGGGGGTCACCTGCGACCCCTATGTCTGGTGCCCAGTCTAAAAAACAATAGGCTGGAGACCGAAACTGGTGCCAGGGGGTCCCTTGTGGCCCCTACATCTAGTGCCCAGTCTAACAAATAATAGGCCGGAGCCTGAAACTGGTGCAAGGGGGTCACCTGTGACCCCTGTGTCTAGTGCCTTGTCTAACAAACAACAGTCCGGAGCCTGAAACTGGTGCCAGAGGGTCCTTTGTGGCCCCTACGTCTAGTGCCCAGTCTAACAAATAATAGGTCGGAGCCTGAAACTGGTGCCAGGGGGTCACCTGTGACCCCTGTGTCTAGAGCCCAGTCTAACAAACAACAGGCCGGAGCCTCAAACTGGTGCCAGGAGGTCCCTTGTGACCCCTATGTCTAGTGCCCAGTCTAAGAAACAGCAGGCCGGGGTTTGGAACTGGTGCCAGGGGGTCACCTGCGGCCCCTACATCTAGTGCCCAGTCTAACAAACAACAGGCCTGAGCAGGAAATTGGTTCAAGGGGGTCACCTGCGATCCTGATGTCTAGTGCCCAATCTAGCAAACAAAAGGACGGAGGCTGAAACTGGTGCCAGGGGGTCCCTTTCGACCTCTACATATAGTGCCCAGTCTAACTAATCACATGTCTGAGTATGAAACTGCTTCCAGGGGGTCACCTGCAACCCCGAGGTCTAGTGCCCAGTCTATAAAACAAAAGGTTGGAGACCAAAACTGGTGCCAGGGGGTCCCTTGTGGCCCCTACATCTAGTGCCCAGTCTAACAAATAATAGGCCGGAGCCTGAAACTGGTGCCAGGGGGTCACCTGCGACCCCTGTGTCTAGTGACCAGTCTAAGAAACAACAGGTCGGCCCAAAACTGGTGCCAGGGGGTCACCTGCGACCCCTGCGTCTAGAGCCCAGTCTAACAAACAACAGGCCGGAGCCTGAAACTGGTGCCAGGAGGTCCCTTGCGACCCCTACGTCTAGTGCCCAGTCTAAGAAACAGCAGGCCGGGGTTTGTAACTGGTGCCCGGGGGTTACATTAAGCCCCTACATCTAGTACCCAGTCTAACAAACAACAGGCCTGAGCAGGAAATTGGTGCCAGGGGGTCACATGCGACCCTGATCTCTAGTGCCCAATCTAACAAACAAAAGGCCGGAGCCTGAAACTAGTGCCAGGGGGTCCCTTTTGACCTCTACGTATAGTGCCCAGTCTAACAAACAACATGCCTGAGTACGAAACTGGTGCCAGGGGGTCACCTGCGGCCCCTATATCTAGTGCCCAGTCTAAAAAAACACAGGCCGGAGCCAGAAACTGGTTCCAAGGGGTCACCTGTTACCCCTGCGTCTAAAGCCCAGTCTAACAAACAACAGCCGAAGACTGAAACTGGTGCCAGGGGGTCCCTTGTGGCCCCTACGTCTAGTGCCCAGTCTAACAAATAATAGGCAGAAGCCTGAAACTGGTGCCAGGGGGTCACCTGCGTCCCCTGTGTCTAGTGCCCAGTCTGACAAACAACAGGCCGGAGCCTGAAACTGGTGCCAAGGGGTCACTTGTTACCCCTGCGTCTAAAGCCCAGTCTCACAAACAACAGGCCGAAGACTGAAACTGGTGCCAGGGGGTCCCTTGTGGCCCCTACGTCTACTGCCCAGTCTAACAAATAATAGGCAGAAGCCTGAAACTGGTGCCAGGGGGTCACCTGCGACCCCTGTGTCTAGTGCCCAGTCTAAGAAACAACAGGCCAGAGCCCGAAACTGGTGCCAGGGGGTCCCTTGTGGCCCCTACATCTAGTGCCCAGTCTAACAAATAATAGGCCGGTACCTGAAACTGGTGCCAGGGGGTCCCTTGTTGCCCCTAAGTCTAGTGCTCAGTCTAACAAATAATAGGCCGGAGCCTGAAACTGGTGCCAGGGGGTCCTTTGTGGCCCCTACGTCTAGTGCCTAGTCTAACAAATAATAGGCCGGAGCCTGAAACTGGTGCCAGGGGGTCACCTGTGACCCCTGTGTCTAGTGCCCAGTCTAAGAAACAACAGGTCGGGCCCAAAACTGGTTCCAGGGGGTCACCTGCGACCCCTGCGTCTAGAGCCCAGTCTAACAAACAGCAGGCCGGGGTTTGGAACTGGTGCCAGGGGGTCACATTAGGCCCCTACATCTAGTACCCAGTCTAACAAACAACAGGCCTGAGCAGGAAATTGGTGCCAGGGGGTCACCTGCGGCCCCTATATCTAGTGCCCAGTCTAAAAAAACACAGGCCGGAGCCAGAAACTGGTTCCAAGGGGTCACCTGTTACCCCTGCGTCTAAAGCCCAGTCTAACAAACAACAGCCGAAGACTGAAACTGGTGCCAGGGGGTCCCTTGTGGCCCCTACGTCTAGTGCCCAGTCTAACAAATAATAGGCAGAAGCCTGAAACTGGTGCCAGGGGGTCACCTGCGTCCCCTGTGTCTAGTGCCCAGTCTGACAAACAACAGGCCGGAGCCTGAAACTGGTGCCAAGGGGTCACTTGTTACCCCTGCGTCTAAAGCCCAGTCTCACAAACAACAGGCCGAAGACTGAAACTGGTGCCAGGGGGTCCCTTGTGGCCCCTACGTCTACTGCCCAGTCTAACAAATAATAGGCCGGAGCCTGAAACTGGTGCCAGGGGGTCACCTGTGACCCCTGTGTCTAGTGCCCAGTCTAAGAAACAACAGGTCGGGCCCAAAACTGGTGCCAGGGGGTCACCTGCGACCCCTGCGTCTAGAGCCCAGTCTAACAAACAGCAGGCCGGGGTTTGGAACTGGTGCCAGGGGGTCACATTAGGCCCCTACATCTAGTACCCAGTCTAACAAACAACAGGCCTGAGCAGGAAATTGGTGCCAGGGGGTCACCTGCGGCCCCTATATCTAGTGCCCAGTCTAAGAAACAACAGGCTGGAGCCAGAAACTGGTTCTAAGGGGTCATCTGTTACCCCTGCGTGTAAAGCCCAGTCTAACAAACAACAGGCCGAAGATTGAAACTGGTGCCAGGGGGTCCCTTGTGGCCCCTACGTCTAGTGCCCAGTCTAACAAATAATAGGCAGGAGCATGAAACTGGTGCCAGGGGGTCACCTGCGACCCCTGTGTCTATTGCCCAGTCTAAGAAACAACAGGCCGGAGCCCGAAACTGGTGCCAGGGGGTCCCTTGTGGCCCCTACAACTAGTGCCCAGTCTAACAAACAACAGGCCAGAGCCTTAAACTGATGCCAGGAGGTCCAGTGCGACACCTACGTCCAGTGCCCAGTCTAAAAAACACCAGGCCGGAGCTCGGAACTGGGGCCAGGGGGTCACCTGCGGCCCCTACATTTAGTGCCCAGTCTAACAAACAACAGGCATGAGCAGGAAATTGTTTCCAGGGAGTCACCTGCGACCCTGATGTCTAGTGCCCAATCTAACAAACAAAAGGACGGAGGCTGAAACTGGTGCCAGGGGGTCCCTTTCGACCTCTACATATTGGCCCTCATTCCGAGTTGATCGGTCGCAAGGCGAATTTAGCAGAGTTACACACGCTAAGCCGCCGCCTACTGGGAGTGAATCTTAGCTTCTTAAAATTGCGACCGATGTATTCGCAATAATGCGATTACTAACTACTTAGCAGTTTCAGAGTAGCTCCAGACTTACTCTGCCTGTGCGATCAGTTCAGTGCTTGTCGTTCCTGGTTGACGTCACAAACACACCCAGCGTTCGCCCAGGCACTCCCACCGTTTCTCCGGCCACTCCTGCGTTTTTTCCGGAAACGGTAGCGTTTTCAGCCACACGCCCCTGAAACGCCGTGTTTCCGCCCAGTAACACCCATTTCCTGTCAATCACATTACGTTCGCCGAAGCGAAGAAAAAGCCGTGAGTAAAAATACTTTCTTCATAGTAAAGTTACTTGGCGCAGTCGCAGTGCGAACATTGCGCATGCGTACTAAGCGGATTTTCACTGCGATGCGATGAAAAATACCGAGCGAACAACTCGAAAAGAAGGGCCATAGTGCCCAGTCTAACTAATCACATGCCTGAGTACGAAACTGCTGCCAGGGGGTCACCTGCGACCAGTGCCGGCGCTACCCGCTCAGCAAAGCAGGTAGGCGCCGGACTCATGAGGCGCTTTCCCTGCTCTGCTAGTACAACTTGCTGCTGGCCGCCGCAGCGCGCCTGTCACACTGATGTATGACAGCAGCAGCAGCGCCGGCAGCATAATCAGAAGCTGATCTGGTTGGTATCAGGGCCTTCCCCCCTTCCCTCTACTCCCGGCTCCTCCCCACACCTCCTGTCAAGATAGATAACACAGGCAGCAGCATAGCCCCCATCCCCTTCGACACAGCAGTCTTAAGTAGCTGCCCGCTCCCTCCCCTATCCCCCTTCTCTCCCCTCCGTGTCATTTCTGGGGCCAGGGCACTTTTATTTTTTAATTTGTCCTCATAGCAAAGCCGGGCATCCACCTCCCGACACTCTGCTGAGCCTGCTTCCTGATTAGGCAGGAACAGGAAGGTAGTGCACAACATGTGACTGCACTGGAGGATCGCTCAGACATGAGGAGCAGCAGCAGCCCAGAAGGTCCAGCAGCAGCAGGCATCCCATATCGAGGAGCAGTGTCTTCAGGTACATTCTGCAGCTGACACACGGGGGAGGGGTATAATAGTGTGTGCTGGGGGGGGGGGGGTTGAGTATATTAGTGTGTGCTGGGGGGGGGGGGGGGTTTGAGTATATTAGTGTGTGCTGGGAAGGGGTGGTGGTGAGTATATTAGTGTGTGCTGGGGATGGGGGTGAGTATATTAGTGTGTGCTGGGGATGGGGGTGAGTATATTAGTGTGTGCTGGGGAGGGGGGCTGAGTATATGTTAGGGTCTCCTGCCCTGTGCTGCCACGTCGTCATGGCAACCGGGAGACAAGTGCTAGTGGAGTAACCTGAGCGCAGCTGATACTCCGGTTCGGGTCTTTTGCTGTGCAGTGGTTATAGGCTCTGTGCACGGCAGGGGATCCGGTGCTGGTTTTTGTGCTCACAGTCTGTGAGGTCTGAGTGGGGCGTGGACAGCACCTGCTTTATAAGGCCTCTTTTCAGGGTAAGCAGATGCTGCTGAATCTCTGTTGGTTAGTCAGTTCATGAAAGTTAGCCAGTACTGTGTAGCTTTGTATTTGTTTGTTGCTTACTGCAAATAGGCCTGGGGATTTGGTATTACACTCTGCCAATCCAGACCTAGCAGTAAGACTGGAGTCAGTCGTTTAGCTTGCTGGGGTTCTGTTATTACTCTGTGAACTTAGCAAGTTTGCGGCTGTATTCTAACACTTGCCTGTCTAATCCTGTCTCACTGTGCTAGGTGTCAGGGGTCAGTTTAGTGGCAGTAAGCTTAAACCTGTGCACTGCAAGTGAGAATCAGGATTGTGGAGGCTCTCCTTGTGTCTATCATTCCATCTCTGACCAAGGAGTTTACTGCCACACCCGTTGGTAACCCTTTAGGGTTTTGCTGTTGCCCTTAGCAACAGCATTTCGGGTTCTCTACGTATTAAAACACAACATCTTGCTTTTTACATCTGAGCAGTTCTAATACAAGGGAGATACCCAGTTCCTTAGCCTCTGGGCTTCTCTGTTCACTGTGTGTGTATTTTGTTACCCTATCACCTTCTGTGTACGTTATGTCATATTCCCCAGTTTGTCTGTGAGTCCATTTGTTTTGCATAACAGTTCAAACACCAGTACATTCCTGCAGACACTGGAGTGCATAACAGTTCTGACACTAGTACTTTCCTGCAGGCACTGGTGTGCATAACATATTCAGCAGCCTAATACTCCTGTTGAAATTTTGTGGGAATATGGAGCATACCCCTCAAAATACGTTGCAACAGGTGGTCGATCAGGTGCAGGTCCTGACTCGGCAATTTAATGATTTGTCCATTAAAATGCACACCTCCCAGGCTGCTGGCGGAGCTCCCGCAGCAGCAGCACCTGCAGGGGTTAAGGAGCCGAAAGTAAATCTCCCGGATCGTTTTTCTGGAGATCGCTCGCAGTTCTTTTGTTTCAAGGAGAGCTGCAAGCTATACTTCCGGCTTAGGCCTCAGTCTTCTGGGTCGGAGATTCAGCGGGTGGGCATAGTGATTTCCTTGCTACAAGGAGACCCACAGGTCTGGGCATATGGGTTGCAGCCTGACTGTCCGTCGCTTAAAAGTGTTGATGCTTTTTTTACGGCACTGGGCATGTTGTATGATGACCCTGACAAGACGGCCTCAGCCGAGGCTCAGATTTCGATCCTTAAGCAAGGGCGAAGGCCAGTTGAGGTTTACTGTACGGAGTTTCGGAGGTTGGCCCATGATACCCAGTGGAATGACCCAGCCCTGAGACACCAGTACCGAAGAGGTCTTTCTAACCAGATAAAGGACCAACTGGTACAATATCCCTTGCCTGATAGCTTGGATCAGCTCATGCAGTTATCCATCCGGGTGGATAGACGGCTGAGAGAGCGTAGGCTTGAAAGGGAGACTGAGATTTCCTTCCTTCCCAAGGGAACCTCAGACTCTGAGGAATTTTCTGAGGAGCCTATGCAGATTGGGGCTACCCGCCTCTCCTCGCGTGAGAAGACGCGGAGGAGACAGCAGGGGTTGTGTTTGTACTGTGGGAATAAAGGTCATGTGGTAGTATCATGCCCAGAAAAGCCGGAAAACTTCAGGGCCTGAGGGTGATGGGAAATATCCTGTCAGGCCAGAAGTCAGAATTTCCCAAGAAGACTTTTATCATTCCGGTGACCTTGAAGATCCTCGGTCAAACTGTCAAGACTGAGGCCTTTGTGGACAGTGGGGCCGACGGGGTTTTTATGGACCGCCAATTCGCCCTAAAACACTCTGTTCCCTTAGTACCCTTGGCATCGGAAATTGAGATTTGTGGGTTAAACGGGGAACCATTATCCCAAGGTAAAATTACCTCTTGCACTAGCCAGATTTCTTTGTTTATTGGAGCCACACACTCTGAAAAATTGTCCTTTTATGTGACTGTCTGTACTTTTGCCCCATTGGTGTTGGGGTTACCCTGGTTAAGGGCCCACAATCCTCAATTTGACTGGGTCTCTGGGGAGATTCTTAGTTGGGGTACTGATTGTTTCAGGAGTTGCTTGAGCCTTCCAGTCAGGCTCTCGCAGCTAAGTTTGCCAGGATTGCCAGGGTGTTATGCAGATTTTGCGGACGTGTTCTCCAAAAAAGTTGCAGAGGTACTACCTCCCCATCGCCCCTATGACTGTGCCATTGATTTGTTGCCAAATGCTAAGCTTCCCAAGAGCAGGTTGTACTCCCTGTCACGTCCTGAGACTCAGGCTATGGCAGAGTACATTCAGGAGAACTTGGCTAAGGGATTTATCAGACCTTCACAGTCTCCAGTTGGGTCGGGGTTCTTCTTCGTGGGTAAAAAGGACGGTTCGTTGCGACCCTGCATCGACTTCAGGGAATTGAACCGTATCACGATTAAAAACTTATACCCACTGCCTCTCATTTCGGTCTTGTTTGACCAGCTTCGTACTGCCACCATTTTTTCTAAGATTGACCTACGCGGTGCGTACAATCTAATCCGAATAAGAGAGGGGGATGAATGGAAGACTGCCTTTAATACCCACTCAGGGCATTATGAATATTTGGTGATGCCTTTTGGGCTCTGTAATGCCCCGGCAGTCTTCCAGGATTTCATGAATGATGTGCTCAGGGAATATTTGGATAGATTCTTAGTTGTATACTTAGATGACATCCTAATCTTCTCCCATTCCCTGGAGGAACATCGGAAGCATGTACGCTTAGTCCTCCAGAAACTCAGAGACCACCGGCTTGGGGCGAAGCTGGAGAAGTGCGAATTTGAAGTTCAGCAAATCGCATTTCTAGGATATATTATCTCCCCAGAAGGTTTCCAAATGGAGGGTTCCAAGGTACAGGCAGTCCTGGATTGGGTGCAGCCCACTAGTTTGAAGGCGCTTCAGCGTTTCCTGGGCTTTGCGAATTTTTATAGACGATTTATCGCTGGATTTTCGTCTATAGTGGCGCCCTTGGTGGCACTCACTAAGAAAGGGGCGGATGTTGCTCACTGGTCTTGTGAGGCTAAAGCGGCTTTTGCCCGTCTCAAAAGGGCATTTGTTTCGGCCAAGGTGCTGCGACACCCAGATCCAGAGCGTCCTTTTGTGGTGGAGGTGGATGCCTCTGAGATGGGTATTGGGGCAGTGCTTTCTCAGATGGGAGTGTCTGATAATCGCCTTCATCCCTGTGCTTACTTTTCCCGTAAATTTTCGCCTGCCGAGATGAATTATGACGTGGGTAACCGGGAATTGTTGGCTATTAAGGATGCACTCGAGGAGTGGAGACACTGGCTTGAGGGGGCTAAGTTTGTGGTCTCAATTCTCACTGACCATAAGAATCTGGCATATTTAGAGTCAGCGAAGCGTCTCAATGCCAGGCAGGCACGATGGGCTTTGTTTTTTGCTCGCTTTAATTTTTTGATAACATATCGCCCTGGGTCAAAAAACATCAAGGCTGATGCGCTCTCGCGGAGTTTTGCTCCAATCCAGGAGACCACCGAGGAGCCGTTGCCCATTGTTTCCCCATCATGTATTAAAGTGGGCATTACCCAGGACCTCTTATCATTAGTCCTTAGAGCACAGGAGCAGGCTCCTCCAGACCTTCCGGTAGGTCTTTTGTTTGTGCCTCCTAGGTTAAGACAGCGAGTGTTCCTGGAATTCCATGCCAAGAAGTCGGCAGGTCACCCGGGTATTGCCAGAACTCGGGAGTTGCTATCTAGGGCGGTGTGGTGGCCCTCGGTGGCTAAGGATGTGGATCAGTGGGTTCGGGCATGTGACATCTGTGCCCGAAATAAGACTCCTAGAGGGGTTCCTGTTGGCCCATTACATCCACTCTCTATCCCATCTAAGCCATGGACCCACATTTCAATGGATTTTGTGGTGGACTTGCCCAAATCCTCGGGGATGACAGCCATCTGGGTTGTCGTTGACAGGTTTTCGAAGATGGCGCACTTCGTTCCACTGGTTGGGCTGCCATCAGCCAGACGCCTGTCTGAATTATTTATGCTGCATGTTGTGCATCTCCACGGGTTGCCACTTGATGTGGTCTCTGACCGCGGATCCCAGTTTGTGGCCAAATTCTGGAGGGCATTTTGTTCCGATCTCCAGATTTCTGTCAGCTTGTCGTCAGGCTACCATCCGCAGTCTAATGGGCAGACTGAAAGGGTGAACCAGTCCTTGGAGCAGTTCCTCAGGTGTTATGTCTCCAAGTGTCAGACTGACTGGGTTGCTCATCTGTCCATGGCGGAGTTTGCCTATAACAACGCGGCTCACTCTGCTACAGGGATCTCTCCCTTCCTTTGTGTGTATGGGCATCATCCTAAGGCCAATTCTTTTGACCCCCTGGACTCCACGCCTGGTGGTTCCTCTGTGGTTTCGGTCCTTAGAGGTATTTGGCGGAAAGTGAAGAAAGCCCTTGTGTCTGTGTCATTAGTGACCAAAAGGGTTTTTGATAAGCGGAAAAGACCCTGCAGCTTCAAATTAGGAGACTTCGTCTGGTTGTCTACCAAGAATTTGAAGTTGAGACAGCCATCTCATAAGTTAGGCCCCCGGTTTATCGGCCCTTATAAGATCACCAGGGTTATCAATCCGGTGGCATTTCAGTTAGATCTGCCCCGTTCTTTGGGTATCAATAAAACATTTCATTGTTCCCTTTTAAAACGGGCGATTAGTAATCCTTCTTCCAGTGGAAGACCTTCCCCTCTTCTGATACGTGGCCAGAGGGAGTTTGTTGTTGAAAGGATTCTTGACTCCAAGGTGGTTCGGGGTCGGCTGTCATTTTTGGTGCACTGGAAGGGGTATGGCCCGGAGGAGCGGTCGTGGGTGCGCAGTTGTGATCTTCATGCCCCCAGACTGATACGCTCTTTCTTCTCGCAGTTCCCCGATAAACCCGGTGGTAGGGGTTCTTTGACCCCTCGTCAGAGGGGGGGTACTGTTAGGGTCTCCTGCCCTGTGCTGCCACGTCGTCATGGCAACCGGGAGACAAGTGCTAGTGGAGTAACCTGAGCGCAGCTGATACTCCGGTTCGGGTCTTTTGCTGTGCAGTGGTTATAGGCTCTGTGCACGGCAGGGGATCCGGTGCTGGTTTTTGTGCTCACAGTCTGTGAGGTCTGAGTGGGGCGTGGACAGCACCTGCTTTATAAGGCCTCTTTTCAGGGTAAGCAGATGCTGCTGAATCTCTGTTGGTTAGTCAGTTCATGAAAGTTAGCCAGTACTGTGTAGCTTTGTATTTGTTTGTTGCTTACTGCAAATAGGCCTGGGGATTTGGTATTACACTCTGCCAATCCAGACCTAGCAGTAAGACTGGAGTCAGTCGTTTAGCTTGCTGGGGTTCTGTTATTACTCTGTGAACTTAGCAAGTTTGCGGCTGTATTCTAACACTTGCCTGTCTAATCCTGTCTCACTGTGCTAGGTGTCAGGGGTCAGTTTAGTGGCAGTAAGCTTAAACCTGTGCACTGCAAGTGAGAATCAGGATTGTGGAGGCTCTCCTTGTGTCTATCATTCCATCTCTGACCAAGGAGTTTACTGCCACACCCGTTGGTAACCCTTTAGGGTTTTGCTGTTGCCCTTAGCAACAGCATTTCGGGTTCTCTACGTATTAAAACACAACATCTTGCTTTTTACATCTGAGCAGTTCTAATACAAGGGAGATACCCAGTTCCTTAGCCTCTGGGCTTCTCTGTTCACTGTGTGTGTATTTTGTTACCCTATCACCTTCTGTGTACGTTATGTCATATTCCCCAGTTTGTCTGTGAGTCCATTTGTTTTGCATAACAGTTCAAACACCAGTACATTCCTGCAGACACTGGAGTGCATAACAGTTCTGACACTAGTACTTTCCTGCAGGCACTGGTGTGCATAACAGTATATCAGTGTGTGCTGGGGAGGGGGGGTGAGTATATTAGAGTGTGCTGGGGAGGGGGGGTGAGTATATTAGTGTGTGCTGGGGAGGGGCGGTGAGTATATTAGTGTGTGCTGGGGGGGGTGAGTATATTAGTGTGTGCTGGGGAGGGGGGGTGAGTATATTAGTGTGTGCTGGGGGGGGGGTGAGTATATTAGTGTGTGCTGGGGAGGGGGGGTGAGTATATTAGTGTGTGCTGGGGAGGGGGGGGTGAGTACATTAGTGTGTGCTGGGGAGGGGGGGTGAGTATATCAGTGTGTGCTGGGGATGGGGGGTGAGTATATTAGTGTGTGCTGGGGAAGGGGGTTGAGTATATTAGTGTGTGCTGCTTATTTTAGTGTGTGCTCAGTGATCGTAAAATACGCGCTACAGCGCTCGTGGGACTCACTTTTTAAAAATGAGTGGGTCCTGCAGGAGGCGCTGTGAGTCAGAGACCTGTGTGCAACTGTGCATCTCAGCCACTACTGAAATGCTATTGGCTGGGGCGCACACAGGACTCTGACTCGCTGCGCGTCTTGCAGGACCTGCTCCTTCCTCAGTGGCCGTCTCCCCTGTCACTCACCGCTGGCAGCCATTCCCCATCTGAGACCTCTGTCTTTGCCCTGCCAGCAGGAGCCAGTGCTAACAGGCTTTTATACTACCTGTGGTGGTGCCGTGCTCTCCAGCCCAGGACCTTCTTTTGCTTTACTAACACTACAACAGCACCCCTAGACGGTGAGAGACCCTGCTTTTGGACTAAAGTATACCTGCACTGTTGCCACTTTACACATTGCCATGTGTGTTTTCATTTAGAATTGTATATGCAATATGTATTATTAAATGGTTTTTTTTTTTATGCCTATACTCTCCTCATACATTAAGGACAGTAATTTGGGGCTATTACATTTTTTTGGGGGGTGTAAGTGCCAACACACTTACACCGCATGAAAAAATAATTTTGGTATCAGGCCTTAGTATGTAATGCCGGCGCACAGGATCTAAAGTATACCTCTCCCTGCCGCTACCCTTTCCCCATCCACTCTTGCGAGCGATCAACTCGGAATGAGGGCCATTGTAAAGAGACATGTCAAAAATACGTACTGATGTGTCCCTTTTCAGTTTAAAGACTAATTGCGGCTAACACAACTCGTTATTCGCAATAAGCATGCCCGTGGTGTGCATGTATCCGTGATCCATAGGATCATATGGTGTGTACGCTCTCGCAAACAGAACGCAGCTTACGATGCGGCTGCTAGCAGGTAAGATAAGATTGGCCACATCTGTATTTTTAGGAGGGCGCAAAATTTATAGTTTGCAGGAGGGCGCCGAACACCTTAGCACCGGCCCTGCCTGCGACCCCGAGGTCTAGTGCCCAGTCTATAATACAAAAGGCTGGAGACCGAAACTGGTGCCAGGGGGTCCCTTGTGGCCCCCTACATCTAGTGCCCAGTCTAACAAATAATAGGCCGGAGACTGAAACTGGTGCCAGGGGGTCCCTTGTGGCCCCTACGTCTAGTGCCCAGTCTAACAAATAATAGGCCGGAGCCTGAAACTGGTGCAAGGGGGTCACCTGTGACCCCTGTGTCTAGAGCCCAGTCTAACAAACAACAGGCCGGAGCCTGAAACTGGTGCCAGGAGGTCCCTTGCGACCACTACATCCAGTGCCCAGTCTAAGAAACAGCAGGCCGGGGTTTGGAACTGGTGCCAGGGGGGTCACCTTAGGCCCCTACATCTAGAGCCCAGTCTAACAAACAACAGGCCTGAGCAGGAAATTGGTGCCAGGGGGTCACATGCGACCCTGATCTCTAGTGCCCAATCTAACAAACAAAAGGCCGGAGCCTGGAACTGGTGCCAGGGGGTCCCTTTCGACCTCTACATATAGTGCCCAGATTAACTAACAACATGCCTGAGTACGAAACTGGTGCCAGGGGGTCACCTGCGACCCCTATGTCTAGTGCCCAGTCTAACAAACAACAGGCCGGAGCCTGAAACTGGTGCCAGGGGGTCCCTTGTGGCCCCTACGTCTAGTGCCCAGTCTAACAAATAATAGGCAGAAGCCTGAAACTGGTGCCAGGGGGTCACCTGCGACTAGAGATGAGCGCCGGAAATTTTTCGGGTTTTGTGTTTTGGTTTTGGGTTCGGTTCCGCGGCCGTGTTTTGGGTTCGACCGCGTTTTGGCAAAACCTCACCGAATTTTTTTTGTCGGATTCGGGTGTGTTTTGGATTCGGGTGTTTTTTTCAAAAAACCCTAAAAAACAGCTTAAATCATAGAATTTGGGGGTAATTTTGATCCCAAAGTATTATTAACCTCAAAAAACATAATTTACACTCATTTTCAGCCTATTCTGAACACATCACACCTCACAATATTATTTTTAGTCCTAAAATTTGCACCGAGGTCGCTGTGTGAGTAAGATAAGCGACCCTAGTGGCCGACACAAACACCGGGCCCATCTAGGAGTGGCACTGCAGTGTCACGCAGGATGTCCCTTCCAAAAAACCCTCCCCAAACAGCACATGACGCAAAGAAAAAAAGAGGCGCAATGAGGTAGCTGTGTGAGTAAGATTAGCGACCCTAGTGGCCGACACAAACACCGGGCCCATCTAGGAGTGGCACTGCAGTGTCACGCAGGATGTCCCTTCCAAAAAACCCTCCCCAAACAGCACATGACGCAAAGAAAAAAAGAGGCGCAATGAGGTAGCTGACTGTGTGAGAAAGATAAGCGACCCTAGTGGCCGACACAAACACCGGGCCCATCTAGGAGTGGCACTGCAGTGTCACGCAGGATGTCCCTTCCAAAAAACCCTCCCCAAACAGCACATGACGCAAAGAAAAAAAGAGGCGCAATGAGGTAGCTGTGTGAGAAAGATAAGCGACCCTAGTGGCCGACACAAACACCGGGCCCATCTAGGAGTGGCACTGCAGTGTCACGCAGGATGTCCCTTCCAAAAAACCCTCCCCAAACAGCACATGACGCAAAGAAAAATAAAAGAAAAAAGAGGTGCAAGATGGAATTGTCCTTGGGCCCTTCCCACCCACCCTTATGTTGTATAAACAAAACAGGACATGCACACTTTAACCAACCCATCATTTCAGTGACAGGGTCTGCCACACGACTGTGACTGAAATGACGGGTTGGTTTGGACCCCCACCAAAAAAGAAGCAATTAATCTCTCCTTGCACAAACTGGCTCTACAGAGGCAAGATGTCCACCTCATCATCATCCTCCGATATATCACCGTGTACATCCCCCTCCTCACAGATTATCAATTCGTCCCCACTGGAATCCACCATGTCAGCTCCCTGTGTACTTTGTGGAGGCAATTGCTGCTGGTCAATGTCTCCGCGGAGGAATTGATTATAATTCATTTTAATGAACATCATCTTCTCCACATTTTCTGGATGTAACCTCGTACGCCGATTGCTGACAAGGTGAGCGGCGGCACTAAACACTCTTTCGGAGTACACACTTGTGGGAGGGCAACTTAGGTAGAATAAAGCCAGTTTGTGCAAGGGCCTCCAAATTGCCTCTTTTTCCTGCCAGTATAAGTACGGACTGTGTGACGTGCCTACTTGGATGCGGTCACTCATATAATCCTCCACCATTCTATCAATGGTGATAGAATCATATGCAGTGACAGTAGACGACATGTCCGTAATGGTTGTCAGGTCCTTCAGTCCGGACCAGATGTCAGCATCAGCAGTCGCTCCAGACTGCCCTGCATCACCGCCAGCGGGTGGGCTCGGAATTCTGAGCCTTTTCCTCGCACCCCCAGTTGCGGGAGAATGTGAAGGAGGAGATGTTGACAGGTCGCGTTCCGCTTGACTTGACAATTTTCTCACCAGCAGGTCTTTGAAACCCAGCAGACTTGTGTGCGCCGGAAAGAGAGATCCAAGGTAGGTTTTAAATCTAGGATCGAGCACGGTGGCCAAAATGTAGTGCTCTGATTTCAACAGATTGACCACCCGTGAATCCTTGTTAAGCGAATTAAGGGCTCCATCCACAAGTCCCACATGCCTAGCGGAATCGCTCTGTCTTAGCTCCTCCTTCAATGTCTCCAGCTTCTTCTGCAAAAGCCTGATGAGGGGAATGACCTGACTCAGGCTGGCAGTGTCTGAACTGACTTCACGTGTGGCAAGTTCAAAAGGTTGCAGAACCTTGCACAACGTTGAAATCATTCTCCACTGCGCTTGAGACAGGTGCATTCCACCTCCTATATCGTGGTCAGTTGTATAGGCTTGAATGGCCTTTTGCTGCTCCTCCAACCTCTGAAGCATATAGAGGGTTGAATTCCACCTCGTTACCACCTCCTGCTTCAGATGATGGCAGGGCAGGTTCAGGCGTTTTTGGTGGTGCTCCAGTCTTCTGTACGTGCTGCCTGTACGCCGAAAGTGTCCCGCAATTTTTCTGGCCACCGACAGCATCTCTTGCACGCCCCTGTCGTTTTTTAAAAAATTCTGCACCACCAAATTCAAGGTATGTGCAAAACATGGGACGTGCTGGAATTTGCCCAGATGTAATGCACGCACAATATTGCTGGCGTTGTCCGATGCCACAAATCCACAGGAGAGTCCAATTGGGGTAAGCCATTCCGCGATGATCTTCCTCAGTTGCCGTAAGAGGTTTTCAGCTGTGTGCGTATTCTGGAAACCGGTGATACAAAGCGTAGCCTGCCTAGGAACGAGTTGGCGTTTGCGAGATGCTGCTACTGGTGCCGCCGCTGCTGTTCTTGCGGCGGGAGTCCATACATCTACCCAGTGGGCTGTCACAGTCATATAGTCCTGACCCTGCCCTGCTCCACTTGTCCACATGTCCGTGGTTAAGTGGACATTGGGTACAGCTGCATTTTTTAGGACACTGGTGACTCTTTTTCTGAGGTCTGTGTACATTTTCGGTATCGCAACCCTAGAGAAATGGAACCTAGATGGTATTTGGTACCGGGGACACAGTACCTCCAACAAGTCTTTAGTTGGCTCTGCAGTAATGATGGATACCGGAACCACGTTTCTCACCACCCAGGATGTCAAGGCCTCAGTTATCCGCTTTGCAGTAGGATGACTGCTGTGATATTTAATCTTCCTCGCAAATGACTGTTGGACAGTCAATTGCTTGGTGGAAGTAGTAAAAGTGGTCTTACGACTTCCTCTCTGGGATGACCATCGACTCCCAGCAGCAACAACAGCAGCGCCAGCAGCAGTAGGCGTTACACGCAAGGATGCATCGGAGGAATCCCAGGCAGGAGAGGAATCGTCAGAATTGCCAGTGACATGGCCTGCAGGACTATTGGCATTCCTGGGGAAGGAGGAAATTGACACTGAGGGAGTTGGTGGGGTGGTTTGCGTGAGCTTGGTTACAAGAGGAAGGGATTTACTGGTCAGTGGAGTGCTTCCGCTGTCACCCAAAGTTTTTGAACTTGTCACTGACTTATTATGAATGCGCTGCAGGTGACGTATAAGGGAGGATGTTCCGAGGTGGTTAACGTCCTTACCCCTACTTATTACAGCTTGACAAAGGGAACACACGGCTTGACACCTGTTGTCCGCATTTCTGGTGAAATACCTCCACACCGAAGAGCTGATTTTTTTGGTATTTTCACCTGGCATGTCAACGGCCATATTCGTCCCACGGACAACAGGTGTCTCCCCGGGTGCCTGACTTAAACAAACCACCTCACCATCAGAATCCTCCTTGTCAATTTCCTCCCCAGCGCCAGCAACACCCATATCCTCCTCATCCTGGTGGACTTCAACACTGACATCTTCAATCTCACTATCAGGAACTGGACTGCGGGTGCTCCTTCCAGCACTTGCAGGGGGCGTGCAAATGGTGGAAGGCGCATGCTCTTCACATCCAGTGTTGGGAAGGTCAGGCATCGCAACCGACACAATTGGACTCTCCTTGTGGATTTGGGATTTCGAAGAACGCACAGTTCTTTGCTGTGCTTTTGCCAGCTTGAGTCGTTTCATTTTTCTAGCGAGAGGCTGAGTGCTTCCATCCTCATGTGAAGCTGAACCACTAGCCATGAACATAGGCCAGGGCCTCAGCCGTTCCTTGCCACTCCGTGTGGTAAATGGCATATTGGCAAGTTTACGCTTCTCCTCCGACAATTTTAGTTTAGGTTTTGGAGTCCTTTTTTTTCTGATATTTGGTGTTTTGGATTTGACATGCTCTGTACTATGACATTGGGCATCGGCCTTGGCAGACGACGTTGCTGGCATTTCATCGTCTCGGCCATGACTAGTGGCAGCAGCTTCAGCACGAGGTGGAAGTGGATCTTGATCTTTCCCTAATTTTGGAACCTCAACTTTTTTGTTCTCCATATTTTATAGGCAGAACTAAAAGGCACCTCAGGTAAACAATGGAGATGGATGGATTGGATACTAGTATACAATTATGGACGGACTGCCACGGTTAGGTGGTATAAAAAAACCACGGTTAGGTGGTATATATTATAATAATAATACAATTATGGATGGACGGACTGCCTGCCGACTGCCGACACAGAGGTAGCCACAGCCGTGAACTACCGCACTGTACACTGGTTGATAAAGAGATAGTAGTATACTCGTAACAACTAGTATGACACTATGACGACGGTATAAAGAAAGAAAAAAAAATACCACGGTTAGGTGGTATATATTATAATAATAATACAATTATGGATGGACGGACTGCCTGCCGACTGCCGACACAGAGGTAGCCACAGCCGTGAACTACCGCACTGTACACTGGTTGATAAAGAGATAGTAGTATACTCGTAACAACTAGTATGACACTATGACGACGGTATAAAGAAAGAAAAAAAAATACCACGGTTAGGTGGTATATATTATAATAATAATACAATTATGGATGGACGGACTGCCTGCCGACTGCCGACACAGAGGTAGCCACAGCCGTGAACTACCGCACTGTACACTGGTTGATAAAGAGATAGTAGTATACTCGTAACAACTAGTATGACACTATGACGACGGTATAAAGAATGAAAAAAAAACCACGGTTAGGTGGTATATATTATAATAATAATACAATTATGGATGGACGGACTGCCTGCCGACTGCCGACACAGAGGTAGCCACAGCCGTGAACTACCGCACTGTACACTGGTTGATAAAGAGATAGTAGTATACTCGTAACAACTAGTATGACACTATGACGACGGTATAAAGAAAGAAAAAAAAATACCACGGTTAGGTGGTATATATTATAATAATAATACAATTATGGATGGACGGACTGCCTGCCGACTGCCGACACAGAGGTAGCCACAGCCGTGAACTACCGCACTGTACACTGGTTGATAAAGAGATAGTAGTATACTCGTAACAACTAGTATGACACTATGACGACGGTATAAAGAATGAAAAAAAAACCACGGTTAGGTGGTATATATTATAATAATAATACAATTATGGATGGACGGACTGCCTGCCGACTGCCGACACAGAGGTAGCCACAGCCGTGAACTACCGCACTGTACACTGGTTGATAAAGAGATAGTAGTATACTCGTAACAACTAGTATGACACTATGACGGTATAAAGAATGAAAAAAAAACCACGGTTAGGTGGTATATATTATAATAATAATACAATTATGGATGGACGGACTGCCTGCCGACTGCCGACACAGAGGTAGCCACAGCCGTGAACTACCGCACTGTACACTGGTTGATAAAGAGATAGTAGTATACTCGTAACAACTAGTATGACACTATGACGACGGTATAAAGAATGAAAAAAAAACCACGGTTAGGTGGTATATATTATAATAATAATACAATTATGGATGGACGGACTGCCTGCCGACTGCCGACACAGAGGTAGCCACAGCCGTGAACTACCGCACTGTACACTGGTTGATAAAGAGATAGTAGTATACTCGTAACAACTAGTATGACACTATGACGGTATAAAGAATGAAAAAAAAACCACGGTTAGGTGGTATATATTATAATAATAATACAATTATGGATGGACGGACTGCCTGCCGACTGCCGACACAGAGGTAGCCACAGCCGTGAACTACCGCACTGTACACTGGTTGATAAAGAGATAGTAGTATACTCGTAACAACTAGTATGACACTATGACGACGGTATAAAGAAAGAAAAAAAAATACCACGGTTAGGTGGTATATATTGTAATACAATTATGGATGGACGGACTGCCTGCCGAGTTCCGACTGCCGACACAGAGGTAGCCACAGCCGTGAACTACCGCACTGTACTGTGTCTGCTGCTAATATAGACTGGTTGATAAAGAGATAGTATACAATACATACAACAATATACTACTATACTGGTGGTCAGGCACTGGTCACCACTAGTCACACTGGCAGTGGCACTCCTGCAGCAAAAGTGTGCACTGTTTAATTTTAAATTAATATAATATTATGTACTCCTGGGGGCTCCTGCTATAACAACCTGCAGTGCTCCCCAGTCTCCCCCACAATTATTATAAGCTTTGCCTTTTATACATTGATGTGCAGCACACTGGGCTGAGCTGAGTGCACACAGACTGAGTCACACTGTGTGACTGGCTGCTGCTGTGTATCGTTTTTTTTCAGGCAGAGAACGGATATAGCAGAGAACGGATATATTATATTAAAATAAATAAAAGTTAACTAACAACAACTGCACTGGTCACTGTGGTAAACTCTGTCTGACTCTGCACAATCTCTCTCTCTCTTCTAATCTAATTTCTAATGGAGAGGACGCCAGCCACGTCCTCTCCCTATCAATCTCAATGCACGTGTGAAAATGGCGGCGACGCGCGGCTCCTTATATAGAATCCGAGTCTCGCGAGAATCCGACAGCGTCATGATGACGTTCGGGCGCGCTCGGGTTAACCGAGCAAGGCGGGAGGATCCGAGTCTGCTCGGACCCGTGAAAAAAACATGAAGTTCGTGCGGGTTCGGTTTCAGAGAAACCGAACCCGCTCATCTCTACCTGCGACCCCTGTGTCTAGTGCCCAGTCTAACAAATAATAGGCCGGAACCTGAAATTGGTGCCAGGGGGTCCCTTGTGGCCCCTAAGTCTAGTGCCCAGTCTAACAAATAATAGGCCGGAGCCTGAAACTGGTGCCAGGGGGTCCCTTGTGGCCCCTACGTCTAGTGCCCAGTCTAACAAATAATAGGCCGGAGCCTGAAACTGGTGCAAGGGGGTCACCTGTGACCCCTGTGTCTAGTGCCCAGTCTAAGAAACAACAGGTCGGGCCCAAAACTGGTGCCAGGGGGTCACCTGTGACCTCTGCGTCTAGAGCCCAGTCTAACAAACAACAGGCCGGTGCCTGAAACTGGTGCCAGGAGGTCCTTTGCGACCCCTACGTCAAGTACCCAGTCTAAGAAACACCAGGCCGGTGTTTGTATCTATTGGCAGGGGGTCACCGTAGGCCCCTACACATAGTGCCCAGTCTAACAAACAACAGGCCTGAGCAGGAAATTGGTGCCAGGGGGTCACATACGACCCTGATCTCTAGTGCCAAATCTAACAAACAAAAGGCCGGAGCCTGAAACTGGTGCCAGGGGGTCCCTTTCGACCTCTACGTATATTGCCCAGTCTAACTAACAACATGCCTGAGTACGAAACTGCTGCCAGGGGGTCACCTGCGACCACTATGTCTGGTGCCCAGTCTAAAAAACAATAGGCTGGAGATCGAAACTGGTGCCAGGGGGTCCCTTGTGGCCCCTACATCTAGTGCCCAGTCTAACAAATAATAGGCCGGAGCCTGAAACTGGTGCAAGGGGGTCACCTGTGACCCCTGTGTCTAGTGCCTTGTCTAACAAACAACAGTCCGGAGCCTGAAACTGGTGCCAGAGGGTCCTTTGTGGCCCCTACGTCTAGTGCCCAGTCTAACAAATAATAGGCCGGAGCCTGAAACTGGTGCCAGGGGGTCACCTGTGACCCCTGTGTCTAGAGCCCAGTCTAACAAACAACAGGCCGGAGCCTCAAACTGGTGCCAGGAGGTCCCTTGCGACCCCTACGTCTAGTGCCCAGTCTAAGAAACAGCAGGCCGGGGTTTGGAACTGGTGCCAGGGGGTCACCTGCGGCCCCTACATCTAGTGCCCAGTCTAACAAACAACAGGCCTGAGCAGGAAATTGGTTCAAGGGGGTCACCTGCGATCCTGATGTCTAGTGCCCAATCTAGCAAACAAAAGGACGGAGGCTGAAACTGGTGCCAGGGGGTCCCTTTCGACCTCTACATATAGTGCCCAGTCTAACTAATCACATGTCTTAGTACGAAATTGCTTCCAGGGGGTCACCTGCAACCCCGAGGTCTAGTGCCCAGTCTATAAAACAAAAGGTTGGAGACCAAAACTGGTGCCAGGGGGTCCCTTGTGGCCCCTACATCTAGTGCCCAGTCTAACAAATAATAGGCCGGAGCCTGAAACTGGTGCTAGGGGGTCACCTGCGACCCCTGTCTCTAGTGACCAGTCTAAGAAACAACAGGTCGACCCAAAACTGGTGCCAGGGGGTCACCTGCGACCCCTGCGTCTAGAGCCCAGTCTAACAAACAACAGGCCGGAGCCTGAAACTGGTGCCAGGAGGTCCCTTGCGACCCCTACGTCTAGTGCCCAGTCTAAGAAACAGCAGGCCGGGGTTTGTAACTGGTGCCAGGGGGTCACATTAGGCCCCTACATCTAGTACCCAGTCTAACAAACAACAGGCCTGAGCAGGAAATTGGTGCCAGGCGGTCCCTTGCGACCCCTGCATAAAAGTTCCCAGTCTAAGAAACACCAGGACGGGGTTTGTATCTATTAGTTGGGGGTCACCGTAGGCCCCTACACATTGTGCCCAGTCTAACAAACAACAGGCCTAAGCAGAAAATTGGTGCCAGGGGGTCACATGCGACCCTGATCTCTTGTGCCCAATCTAACAAACAAAAGGCCGGAGCCTTAAACTGGTGCCAGGGGGTCGCTTTCGACCTCTACGTATAGTGCCCAGTCTAACTACCAACATGCCTGAGTACGAAACTGGTGCCAGGGGGTCACCTGCGACCCCTATGTCTAGTGCCCAGTCTAAAAAACAAAAGGCTGGAGAATGAAACTGGTGCCAGGGGGTCCCTTGTAGCCCCTACGTCTAGTGCCCAGTCTAACAAATAATAGGCCGGAGCCTGAAACTGGTGCAAGGGGGTCACCTGTGACCCCTGTGTCTAGTGCCTAGTCTAAGAAAGAACAGGCAGGAGCCCGAAACTGGTTCCAGGGGGTCCCTTTCGACCTCTACGTATAGTGCCCAGTCTAACTAATCACATGCCTGAGTACAAACTGGTGCCAGGGGGTCACCTGCGACCCCTATGTCTAATGCCCAGTCTAAAAAACAAAAGGCTGAAGACCGAAACAGGTACCAGGTGGTCCCTTGTGGCCCCTACAACTAGTGCCCAGTCTAACAAACAACAGGCCGGAGCCGGAAACTGGTTCAAAGGGGTCACCTGTTAACCCTGTGTCTAAAGCCCAGTCTAACAAACAACAGGCCAGAGCCTGAAACTGGTGCCAGGGGGTCTTTTGTGGCCCCTACGTCTAGTGCCCAGTCTAACAAATAATAGGCCGGAGCCTGAAACTGGTGCCAGGGGGTCACCTGTGACTGCTGTGTCTAGTGCCTAGTCTAAGAAACAACAGGTCGGGCCCATAACTGGTGCCAGGGGGTCACCTGCGACCCCTGCGTCTAGAGCCCAGACTAAAACAACAGGCTGGAGCCTGAAACTGGTGACAGGAGGTCCCTTGCGACCCCTATGTCTAGTGCCCAGTCTAAGAAACACCAGGCCAGGGTTTGGAACTGGTGCCATGTTGTCACATTAGACCCCTACATCTAGTGCCCAGTCTAACAAACAACAGGCCTGAGCAGGAAATTGGTGCCAGGGGGTCCCCTTCGACCTCTACGTATAGTGCCCAGTCTAACTAACAACATTCCTGAGTATGAAACTGGTGCCAGGGGGTCACCTGCGACCCCTATGTCTAGGGCCCAGTCTAAAAAACAAAAGGCTGGAGACCGAAACTGGTGCCAGGGGGTCCCTTGTGGCCCCTACAACTAGTGCCCAGTCTATCAAACAACAGGCCGGATCCTGAAACTGGTTCCAAGGTGTCACTTGTTACCCTGTGTCTAATGCCCAGTCTGAAAAACAAAAGGCCGGAGGCCGAAACTGGTGCCAGGGGGTCCCTTGTGGCCCCTACAACTAGTGCACAGTCTCACAAACAACAGGCCGGAGCCCAAAACTGGTTCCAAGGGGCCCTTGTGGCCCCTACGTCTAGTGCCCAGTCTAACAAATAATAGGCTGGAGCCTGAAACTGGTGCAAGGGGGTCACCTGCAACCCCTGTGTCTAGTGTCCAGCCTAAGAAACAACAGGTCGGGCCCATAACTGGTGCCAGGGGGTCACCTGCGACCCCTGCGTCTAGAGCCCAGTCTAACAAACAACAGGCCGGAGCCTGAAACTGGTGCCAGGAGGTCCCTTGCGACCCCTACGTCTAGTGCCCAGTCTAAGAAACAGCAGGCCGGGGTTTGTAACTGGTGCCAGGGGGTCACATTAGGCCCCTACATCTAGTACCCAGTCTAACAAACAACAGGCCTGAGCAGGAAATTGGTGCCAGGGGGTCACATGCGACCCTGATCTCTAGTGCCCAATCTAGCAAACAAAAGGCCGGAGCCTGAAACTAGTGCCAGGGGGTCCCTTTCGTCCTCTACGTATAGTGCCCAGTCTAACTAACAACATGCCTGAGTACGAAACTGGTGCCAGGGGGTCACCTGCGTCCCCTATATCTAGTGCCCAGTCTAACAAACAACAGGCCGGAGCCAGAAACTGGTTCCAAGGGGTCACCTGTTACCCCTGCGTTTAAAGCCCAGTCTAACAAACAACAGCCGAAGACTGAAACTGGTGCCAGGGGGTCCCTTGTGGTCCCTACGTCTAGTGCCCAGTCTAACAAATAATAGGCAGAAGCCTGAAACTGGTGCCAGGGGGTCACCTGCGTCCCCTGTGTCTAGTGCCCAGTCTGACAAACAACAGGCCGGAGCCAGAAACTGGTGCCAGGGGGTCCCTTGTGGCCCCTACAACTAGTGCCCAGTCTAACAAACAACAGGCCAGAGCCTCAAACTGGTGCCAGGAGGTCCAGTGCGACACCTACGTCCAGTGCCCAGTCTAAAAAACACCAGGCCGGAGCTCGGAACTGGTGCCAGGGGGTCACCTGCGTCCCCTACATCTAGTGCCCAGTCTAACAAACAACAGGCCTGAGCAGGAAATTGGTTCAAGGGGGTCACCTGCGACCCTGATGTCTAGTGCCCAATCTAACAAACAAAAGGACGGAGGCTGAAACTGGTGCCAGGGGGTCCCTTTCGACCTCTACATATAGTGCCCAGTCTAACTAATCACATGCCTGAGTACGAAACTGCTTCCAGGGGGTCACCTGCGACTCCGAGGTCTAGTGCCCAGTCTATAAAACAAAAGGTTAGAGACCGAAACTGGTGCCAGGGGGACCCTTGTGGCCCCTACATCTAGTGCCCAGTCTAACAAATAATAGGCCGGAGCCTGAAACTGGTGCCAGGGGGTCACCTGTGACCCCTGTATCTAGTGCCCAGTCTAAGAAACAACAGGTCGGGCCCAAAACTGGTGCCAGGGGGTCACCTGCGACCCCTGCGTCTAGAGCCCAGTCTAACAAACAACAGGCCGGAGCCTGAAACTGGTGCCAGGAGGTCCCTTGCGACCCCTACGTCTAGTGCCCAGTCTAAGAAACAGCAGGCCGGGGTTTGTAACTGGTGCCAGGGGGTCACATTAGGCCCCTACATCTAGTACCCAGTCTAACAAACAACAGGCCTGAGCAGGAAATTGGTGCCAGGGGGTCACATGCGACCCTGATCTCTAGTGCCCAATCTAACAAACAAAAGGCCGGAGCCTGAAACTAGTGCCAGGGGGTCCCTTTCGACCTCTACGTATAGTGCCCAGTCTAAAAAACAAAAGGCTGGAGACCGAAACTGGTGCCAGGGGGTCCCTTTCGACCTCTACGTATAGTGCCCAGTCTAACTAATCACATGCCTGAGTACGAAACTGCTTCCAGGGGGTCACCTGCGACCCCGAGGTCTAGTGCCCAGTCTATAAAACAAAAGGTTGGAGACCAAAACTGGTGCCAGGGGGTCCCTTGTGGCCCCTACATCTAGTGCCCAGTCTAACAAATAATAGGCCGGAGCCTGAAACTGGTGCCAGGGTGTCCCTTGTGGCCCCTACGTCTAGTGCCCAGTCTAACAAATAATAGGCCGGAGTCTGAAACTGGTGCCAGGGGGTCACCTGTGACCCCTGTGTCTAGAGCCCAGTCTAAGAAACAACAGGTCGGGCCCAAAACTGGTGCCAGGGGGTCACCTGCGACCCCTGCGTCTAGAGCCCAGTCTAACAAACAAAAGGCCGGAGCCTGAAACTGGTGCCAGGGGGTCCATTTCGACCTCTGCTTATAGTGCCCAGTCTAACTAACAACATGCCTGAGTACGAAACTGGTGCCAGGGGGTCACCTGCGGCCCCTATATCTAGTGCCCAGTCTAACAAACAACAGGCCGGAGCCTGAAACTGGTTCCAAGGGGTCACCTGTTACCCCTGCGTCTAAAGCCCAGTCTAACAAACAACAGGCCGAAGACTGAAACTGGTGCCAGGGGGTCCCTTGTGGCCCCTACGTCTAGTGCCCAGTCTATCAAATAATAGGCAGGAGCCTGAAACTGGTGCCAGGGGGTCACCTGCGACCCCTGTGTCTAATGCTCAGTCTAAGAAACAACAGGCCGGAGCCCGAAACTGGTGCCAGGGGGTCCCTTGTGGCCCCTACAACTAGTGCCCAGTCTAACAAACAACAGGCCAGAGCCTGAAACTGGTGCCAGGAGGTCCAGTGCGACACCTACGTCCAGTGCCCAGTCTAAAAAACACCAGGCCGGAGCTCGGAACTGGTGCCAGGGGGTCACCTGCGGCCCTTACATCTAGTGCCCAGTCTAACAAACAACAGGCCTAAGCAGGAAATTGGTTACAGGGGGTCACCTGCGACCCTGATGTCTAGTGTCCAATCTAACAAACAAAAGGATGGAGGCTGAAACTGGTGCCAGGGGGTCCCTTTCGATCTCTTCGTATAGTGCCCAGTCTAACTAATCACATGCCTGAGTACGAAACTGCTGCCAGGGGGTCCCTTGTGGCCCCTACATCTAGTGCCCAGTCTAACAAATAATAAGCCGGAGCCTGAAACTGGTGCCAGGGGGTCCCTTGTGGCCCCTACGTCTAGTGCCCAGTCTAACAAATAATAGGCCGAAGCCTGAAACTGGTGCAAGGGGGTCACCTGTGACCCCTGTGTCTAGTGCCTAGTCTAAGAAAGAACAGGCCGGAGCCCGAAACTGGTTCCAGGGGGTCCCTTTCGACCTCTACGTATAGTGCCCAGTCTAACTAATCACATGCCTGAGTACGAAACTGGTGCCAGGGGTCACCTGCAACCCCTATGTCTAATGCCCAGTCTAAAAAACAAAAGGCTGGAGACCGAAACAGGTGCCAGGTGGTCCCTTGTGGCCCCTACAACTAGTGCCCAGTCTAACAAACAACAGGCCGGAGCCGGAAACTGGTTTAAAGGGGTCACCTGTTACCCCTGTGTCTAAAGCCCAGTCTAACAAACAACAGGCCGGAGCCTGAAACTGGTGCCAGGGGGTCCTTTGTGGCCCCTACGTCTAGTGCCCAGTCTAACAAATAATAGGCCTGAGCCTGAAACTGGTGCCAGGGGGTCACCTGTGACTGCTGTGTCTAGTGCCCAGTTTAAGAAACAACAGGTTGGGCCCAAAACTGGTGCCAGGGGGTCACCTGCGACCCCTGCGTCTAGAGCCCAGTCTAACAAACAACAGGCCTGAGACTGAAACTGGTGCCAGGAGGTCCCTTGCGACCCCTACGTCCAGTGCCCAGTCTAAGAAACAGCAGGCCGGGATTTGGAACTGGTGCCATCTGGTCCTTTGTGGCCCCTACAACAAATAATAGGCCGGAGCCTGAAACTAGTGCCAGGAGGTCACCTGTGGCTCTTACGTCTAGTGCCCAGTCTAACAAATAATAGGCCGGAGCCTGAAACTGGTGCCAGGGGGTCACCTGTGACCCCTGTGTTTAGTGCCCAGTCTGAGAAACAACAGGTTGGGCCCCAAACTGGTGCCAGGGGGTCACCTGCGACCCCTGCGTCTAGAGCCCAGTCTGACAAACAACAGGCCGGAGCCTGAAACTGGTGCCAGGAGGTCCCTTGCGACCCCTTTGTCTAAAGCCCAGTCTAACAAACAACAGGCCGGAGCCTGAAACTGGTGCCAGGGGGTCCCTTGCGACGCCTTCATCTAGTGCCCAGTCTAACAAACAACAGGCCTGAGCAGGAAATTGGTGCCAGTGGGACACCTGCGACCCTGATCTGTAGTGCCCAATCTAACAAACAAAAGGCGTAGCTTGAAACTGGTGCCAGGGGGTCGCTTTCGACGTCTACGTATAGTGCCCAGTCTAACTAGTTACATGCCTGAGTACGAAACTGGTGCCAGGGGGTCACCTGTGACCCCTATGTCTAATGCCCAGTTTAAAAACTAAAAGGCCGGAGCCTGAAACTGGTTCCAGGGGGTCACCTGCGACCCCTGCGTCTAGAGCTTAATCTAACAAATAATAGGCCGGAGCCTGAAACTGGTGCCAGGATGTCCCTTGCGACTAGGGATGTGCACTTGAAGTTTTGTGTTTTGGTTTTGGGTTCGGTTCCGCGGCCGTGTTTTGGGTTCGAACGCGTTTTGGCAAAACCTCACCGAATTTTTTTTGTCGGATTCGGGTGTGTTTTGGATTCGGGTGGTTTTTTTAAAAAAACCCTAAAAAACAGCTTAAATCATAGAATTTGGGGGTCATTTTGATCCCAAAGTATTATTAACCTCAATAACCATAATTTCCACTCATTTTCAGTCTATTCTGAACACCTCACACCTCACAATATTATTTTTAGTCCTAAAATTTGCACTGAGGTAGCTGTGTGAGTAAGATAAGCGACCCAAGTGGCCGACACAAACACCTGGCCCATCTAGGAGTGGCACTGCAGTGTCACGCAGGATGGCCCTTCCAAAAAAACACTCCCCAAACAGCACATGATGCAAAGAAAAAAAGAGGCGCAATGAGGTAGCTGTGTGACTAAGATAAGCGACCCTAGTGGCCGACACAAACACCTGGCCCATCTAGGAGTGGCACTGCAGTGTCACGCAGGCTGGCCCTTCAAAAAACTACTCCCCAAACAGCACATGACGCAAAGAAAATAAGAGGCGCAATGAGGTAGCTGTGTGACTAAGATAAGCGACCCTAGTGGCCGACACAAACACCTGGCCCATCTAGGAGTGGCACTGCAGTGTCACGCAGGCTGGCCCTTCAAAAAAACACTCCCCAAACAGCACATGACGCAAAGAAGAAAAAAAGAAAAAAGAGGTGCAAGATGGAATTGTCCTTGGGCCCTCCCACCCACCCTTATGTTGTATAAACAGGACATGCACACTTTAACCAACCCATCATTTCAGTGACAGGGTCTGCCACACGACTGTGACTGAAATGACGGGTTGGTTTTGGACCCCCACCAAAAACGAAGCAATCAATCTTCCCTTGCACAAACTGGCTCTACAGAGGCAAGATGTCCACCTCATCCTCATCCTCCGATTCATCACCCCTTTCACTGTGTACATCCCCCTCCTCACAGATTATTAATTCGTCCCCACTGGAATCCACCATCTCAGATCCCCGTGTACTTTCTGGAGGCAATTGCTGCTGGTGAATGTCTCCAAGGAGTAATTGATTATAATTCATTTTAATGAACATCATCTTCTCCACATTTTCTGGAAATAGCCTCGTACGCCGATTGCTGACAAGGTGAGCGGCGGCACTAAACACTCTTTCGGAGTACACACTGGAGGGAGGGCAACTTAGGTAGAATAAAGCCAGTTTGTGCAAGGGCCTCCAAATTGCCTCTTTTCCCTGCCAGTATACGTACGGACTGTCTGACGTGCCTACTTGGATGCGGTCACTCATATAATCCTCCACCATTCTTTCAATGGTGACAGAATCATATGCAGTGACAGTAGACGACATGTCAGTAATCGTTGGCAGGTCCTTCAGTCCAGACCAGATGTCAGCCTCAGACTGCCCTGCATCACCGCCAGCGGGTGGGCTCGGAATTCTGAGCCTTTTCCTCGCACCCCCAATTGCGGGAGAATGTGAAGGAGGAGATGTTGACAGGTCGCGTTCCGCTTGACTTGACAATTTTCTCACCAGCATTTCTTTGAACACCTGCAGACTTGTGTCTGCCGGAAAGAGAGATCCAAGGTAGGTTTTAAATCTAGGATCGAGCACGGTGGCCAAAATGTAGTGCTCTGATTTCAACAGATTGACCACCCGTGAATCCTTGTTAAGCAAATTAAGGGCTCCATCCACAAGTCCCACATGCCTAGCGGAATCGCTCTGTGTTAGCTCCTCCTTCAATGTCTCCAGCTTCTTCTGCAAAAGCCTGATGAGGGGAATGACCTGACTCAGGCTGGCAGTGTCTGAACTGACTTCACGTGTGGCAAGTTCAAAAGGTTGCAGAACCTTGCACAACGTTGAAATCATTCTCCACTGCGCTTGAGACAGGTGCATTCCACCTCCTTTGCCTATATCGTGGCCAGATGTATAGGCTTGAATGGCCTTTTGCTGCTCCTCCATCCTCTGAAGCATATAGAGGGTTGAATTCCACCTCGTTACCACCTCTTGCTTCAGATGATGGCAGGGCAGGTTCAGGTTTTTTTGGTGGTGCTCCAGTCTTCTGTACGCGGTACCTGCACGCCGAAAGTGGCCCGCAATTCTTCTGGCCACCGACAGCATCTCTTGCACGCCCCTGTCATTTTTTAAATAATTCTGCACCACCAAATTCAAGGTATGTGCAAAACATGGGACGTGCTGGAATTTGCCCAGATTTAATGCACACACAATATTGCTGGCGTTGTCCGATGCCACAAATCCACAGGAGAGTCCATTTGGGGCAAGCCATTCTGCGATGATCTTCCTCAGTTGCCGTAAGAGGTTTTCAGCTGTGTGCGTATTCTGGAAAGCGGTGATACAAAGCGTAGCCTGCCTAGGAACGAGCTGGCGTTTGAGAGATCCTGCTACTGGTGCCGCCGCTGCTGTTCTTGCGGCGGGAGGCAATACATCTACCCAGTGGGCTGTCACAGTCATGTAGTCCTGAGTCTGCCCTGCTCCACTTGTCCACATGTCCGTGGTTAAGTGGACATTGGGTACAACTGCATTTTTTAGGACACTGGTGAGTCTTTTTCTGACGTTCGTGTACATTCTCGGTATCGCCTGCCTAGAGAAGTGGAACCTAGATGGTATTTGGTAACGGGGGCACACTACCTCAAGAAATTGTCTAGTTCCCTGTGAACTAACGGCGGATACCGGACGCACGTCTAACACCAACATAGTTGTCAAGGCCTCAGTTATCCGCTTTGCAGCAGGATGACTGCTGTGATGTGTCATCTTCCTCGCAAAGGACTGTTGGACAGTCAATTGCTTACTGGAAGTAGTACAAGTGGTCTTCCGACTTCCCCTCTGGGATGACGATCGACTCCCAGCAGCAACAACAGCAGCGCCAGCAGCAGTAGGCATTACACTCAAGGATGCATCGGAGGAATCCCAGGCAGGAGAGGACTCGTCAGACTTGCCAGTGACATGGCCTGCAGGACTATTGGCTTTCCTGGGTAAGGAGGAAATTGACACTGAGGGAGTTGGTGGGGTGGTTTGTGTGAGCTTGGTTACAAGAGGAAGGGATTTACTGGTCAGTGGACTGCTTCCGCTGTCGCCCAAAGTTTTTGAACTTGTCACTGACTTATGATGAATGCGCTGCAGGTGACGTATAAGGGAGGATGTTCCGAGGTGGTTAACGTCCTTACCCCTACTTATTACAGCTTGACAAAGGCAACACACGGCTTGACACCTGTTGTCCGCATTTCTGGTGAAATACTTCCACACCGAAGAGCTGATTTTTTTGGTATTTACACCAGGCCATATTCCTCCCACGGACAACAGGTGTCTCCCCGGGTGCCTGACTTAAACAAACCACCTCACCATCAGAATCCTCCTGGTCAATTTCCTCCCCAGCGCCAGCAACACCCATATCCTCCTCATCCTGGTGTACTTCAACACTGACATCTTCAATCTGACTATCAGGAACTGGACTGCGGGTGCTCCTTCCAGCACTTGCAGGGGGCGTGCAAATGGTGTAAGGTGCATGCTCTTCACGTCCAGTGTTGGGAAGGTCAAGCATCGCAACCGACACAATTGGACTCTCCTTGTGGATTTGGGATTTCGAAGAACGCACAGTTCTTTTCTGTGCTTTTGCCAGCTTGAGTCTTTTCATTTTTCTAGCGAGAGGCTGAGTGCTTCCATCCTCATGTGAAGCTGAACCACTAGCCATGAACATAGGCCAGGGCCTCAGCCGTTCCTTGCCACTCCGTGTGGTAAATGGCATATTGGCAAGTTTACGCTTCTCTGACGACAATTTTATTTTAGATTTTTGAGTCCTTTTTTTACTGATATTTGGTGTTTTGGATTTTACATGCTCTGTACTATGACATTGGGCATCGGCCTTGGCAGACGACGTTGATGGCATTTCATCGTCTCGGCCATGACTAGTGGCAGCAGCTTCAGCACGAGGTGGAAGTCGATCTTGATCTTTCCCTATTTTTGGAACCTCAACATTTTTGTTCTCCATATTTTAATAGGCACAACTAAAAGGCATCTCAGGTAAACAATGGAGATGGATGGATACTAGTATACTTATGGATGGACGAGCGACTGCCGACACAGAGGTAGCTACAGCCGTGGACTACCGTACTGCGTCTGCTGCTAATATAGACTGGATGATAATGATATAAAAAGATATATATATCACTACTGCAGCCGGACAGGTATATATTATATAATGACAGACCTGCTGGACACTGTCAGCAGCACTGCAGACTCCTAAAGTAAGCTACTAGTAGTATCAAGAAGATAGAAAAAAAAAACACCACAGGTAGGTGGTATACAATTATGGATGGATGAGCGACTGCCGACACAGAGGTAGCTACAGCCGTGGACTACCGTACTGCGTCTGCTGCTAATATAGACTGGATGATAATGATATAAAAAATATATATATATATCACTACTGCAGCCGGACAGGTATATATTATATAATGACGGACCTGCTGGACACTGTCAGCAGCACTGCAGACTCCAAAAGTAAGCTACTAGTAGTATCAAGAAGATAGAAAAAAAAAAAACACCACAGGTAGGTGGTATACAATTTTGGATGGACGAGCGACTGCCGACACAGAGGTAGCTACAGCCGTGGACTACCGTACTGCGTCTGCTGCTAATATAGACTGGATGATAATGATATAAAAAAAATATATATATCACTACTGCAGCCGGACAGGTATATATTATATAATGACGGACCTGCTGGACACTGTCAGCAGCACTGCAGACTCCTAAAGTAAGCTACTAGTAGTATCAAGAAGATAGAAAAAAAAAAAAACACCACAGGTAGGTGGTATACAATTATGGATGGACGAGCGACTGCCGACACAGAGGTAGCTACAGCCGTGGACTACCGTATTGCGTCTGCTGCTAATATAGACTGGATGATAATGATATAAAAAATATATATATATCACTACTGCGGCCGGACAGGTATATATTATAATGACGGACCTGCTGGACACTGTCAGCAGCACTGCAGACTCCTAAAGTAAGCTACTAGTAGTATCAAGAAGATAGAAGAAAAAAAAAACACCACAGGTAGGTGGTATACAATTATGGATGGACGAGCGACTGCCGACACAGAGGTAGCTACAGCCGTGGACTACCGTACTGCGTCTGCTGCAAATACAGACTGGATGATAATGATATAAAAAATATATATATATCACTACTGCAGCCGGACAGGTATATATTATATAATTAATGACGGACCTGCTGGACACTGTCAGCAGAATACGTTTATAGAATAAAAACACCACACGACGAGTGTTTAACTTTTTCAGGCAGACAATCACAATATACTTGTCGTCAGTGGTCACTGGTCAGTCACACTGGCAGTGGCACTCTGGCAGCAAAAGTGTGCACTGTTAAAATAAGAATTTACTTACCGATAATTCTATTTCTCGTAGTCCGTAGTGGATGCTGGGGACTCCGTAAGGACCATGGGGAATAGCGGCTCCGCAGGAGACTGGGCACATCTAAAGAAAGCTTTAGGACTATCTGGTGTGCACTGGCTCCTCCCCCTATGACCCTCCTCCAAGCCTCAGTTAGGATACTGTGCCCGGACGAGCGTACACAATAAGGAAGGATCTTGAATCCCGGGTAAGACTCATACCAGGCACACCAATCATACCGTACAACTTGTGATCTGAACCCAGTTAACAGCATGATAACAGAGGAGCCTCTAGAAAAGATGGCTCACTACAGCAATAACCCGATTTTTTGGTAACAATAACTATGTACCAGTATTGCAGACAATCCGCACTTGGGATGGGCGCCCAGCATCCACTACGGACTACGAGAAATAGAATTATCGGTAAGTAAATTCTTATTTTCTCTAACGTCCTAAGTGGATGCTGGGGACTCCGTAAGGACCATGGGGAATATACCAAAGCTCCCAAACGGGCGGGAGAGTGCGGATGACTCTGCAGCACCAAATGAGAGAACTCCAGGTCCTCCTCAGCCAGGGTATCATTTTTGTAGAATTTTACAAACGTATTTGCTCCTGACCAAGTAGCTGCTCGGCAAAGTTGTAAAGCCGAGACCCCTCGGGCAGCCGCCCAAGATGAGCCCACCTTCCTTGTGGAGTGGGCATTTACAGATTTTTGGCTGTGGCAGGCCTGCCACAGAATGTGCAAGCTGAATTGTACTACAAATCCAACGAGCAATAGTCTGCTTAGAAGCAGGAGCACCCAGCTTGTTGGGTGCATACAGGATAAACAGCGAGTCAGTTTTCCTGACTCCAGCCGTCCTGGAAACATATATTTTCAGGGCCCTGACAACGTCTAGCAACTTGGAGTCCTCCAAGTCCCTAGTAGCCGCAGGCACCACAATAGGTTGGTTCAGGTGAAAACGCTGACACCACCTTAGGGAGAACTTGAGGACGAGTCCTCAATTCCGCCCTGTCCGAATGGAAAATCAGATAAGGGCTTTTACAGGATAAAGCCGCCAATTCTGACACGCGCCTGGCCCAGGCCAGGGCCAACAACATGACCACTTTCCATGTGAGATATTTTAACTCCACAGATTTAAGTGGTTCAAACCAATGTGACTTTTGGAACCCAAAAACTACATTGAGATCCCAAAGTGCCACTGGAGGCACAAAAGGAGGCTGTATATGCAGTACCCCTTTTACAAACGTCTGAACTTCAGGGACTGAAGCTAGTTCTTTTTGGAAGAAAATTGACAGGGCCGAAATTTGAACCTTAATGGACCCCAATTTCAGGCCCATAGACACTCCTGTTTGCAGGAAATGTAGGAATCGACCCAGTTGAATTTCCTCCGTCGGGCCTTACTGGCCTCGCACCACGCAACATATTTTCGCCAAATGCGGTGATAATGTTTTGCGGTTACATCCTTCCTGGCTTTGATCAGGATAGGGATGACTTCATCCGGAATGCCTTTTTTCCTTCAGGATCCGGCGTTCAACCGCCATGCCGTCAAACGCAGCCGCGGTAAGTCTTGGAACAGACAGGGTCCTTGCTGGAGCAGGTCCCTTCTTAGAGGTAGAGGCCACGGATCCTCCGTGAGCATCTCTTGAAGTTCCGGTTACCAAGTCCTTCTTGGCCAATCCGGAGCCACGAATATAGTGCTTACTCCTCTCCATCTTATCAATCTCAGTACCTTGGGTATGAGAGGCAGAGGAGGGAACACATACACTGACTGGTACACCCACGGTGTTACCAGAGCGTCTACAGCTATTGCCTGAGGGTCCCTTGACCTGGCGCAATACCTGTCGAGTTTTTCCCAACGGTTTATAATCATGTGGAAGACTTCTGGGTGAAGTCCCCACTCTCCCGGGTGGAGGTTGTGCTGAGGAAGTCTGCTTCCCAGTTGTCCACTCCCGGAATGAATACTGCTGACAGTGCTATCACATGATTTTCCGCCCAGCGAAGAATCCTTGCAGCTTCTGCCATTGCCCTCCTGCTTCTTGTGCCACCCTGTCTGTTTACGTGGGTGACTGCCGTGATGTTGTCCGACTGGATCAACACCGGCTGACCTTGAAGCAGAGGTCTTGCTAAGCTTAGAGCATTGTAAATGGCCCTTAGCTTCAGGATATTTATGTGAAGTGATGTCTCCAGGCTTGACCATAAGCCCTGGATATTCCTTCCCTGTGTGACTGCTCCCCAGCCTCGCAGGCTGGCATCCGTGGTCACCAGGACCCAGTCCTGAATGCCGAATCTGTGGCCCTCTAGAAGATGAGCACTCTGCAACCACCACAGGAGGGACACCCTTGTCCTTGGTGACAGGGTTATCCGCTGATGCATCTGAAGATGCGACCCGGACCATTTGTCCAGCAGGTCCCACTGGAAAGTTCTTGCGTGGAATCTGCCGAATGGGATTGCTTCGTAGGAAGCCACCATTTTACCCAGAACCCTTGTGCATTGATGCACTGAGACTTGGCTCGGTTTTAGGAGGTTCCTGACTAGCTCGGATAACTCCCTGGCTTTCTCCTCCGGGAGAATTTTTTCTGGACTGTGTACAGGATCATCCCTAGGAACAGAAGACAAGTCGTCGGAACCAGCTGCGATTTTGGAATATTGAGAATCCAATCGTGCTGCCGCAACACTACCTGAGATAGTGCTACACCGACCTCCAACTGTTCCCTGGATCTTACCCTTATCAGGGAATCGTCCAAGTAAGGGATAACTAAAATTCCCTTCCTTCGAAGGAATATCATCATTTCGGCCATTACCTTGGTAAAGACCCGGGGTGCCGTGGACTATCCATACGGCAGCGTCTGAACTGATAGTGACAGTTCTGTACCATAAACCTGAGGTACCCTTGATGAGAAGGGTAAATTTTGACATGAAGGTAAGCATCCTTGATGTCCCGAGACATCATGTAGTCCCCTTCTTCCAGGTTCGCAATCACTGCTCTGAGTGACTCAATCTTGAATTTGAACCTCTGTATGTAAGTGTTCAAAGATTTTAGATTTAGAATCGGTCTCACCGAGCCGTCCGGCTTCGGTACCACAACAGTGTGGAATAATACCCCGTTCCCTGTTGCAGGAGGGGTACCTTGATTATCACCTGCTGGGAATACAGCTTGTGAATGGCTTCCAAAACTGTCTCCCTGTCAGAAGGAGACATCGGTAAAGCCGACTTTAGGAAACGGCGAGGGGGAGACGTCTCGAATTCTAATTTGTACCCCTGAGATATCACCTGAAGGATCCAGGGGTCTACTTGCGAGTGAGCCCACTGCGCGCTGAAATTCATTGAGACGGGCCCCCCACCGTGCCTGATTCTGCTTGTAAAGCTCCAGCATCATACTGAGGGCTTGGCAGAGGCGGGAGAGGGTTTCTGTTCCTGGGAACTAGCTGATTTCTGCAGCCTTTTTCCTCTCCCTCTGTCACGGGGCAGAAATGAGGAACCTTTTGCCCGCTTGTCCACGAAAAGACTGCGCCTGATAATACGGCATCTTCTCATGTTGAGAGGCGACCTGGGGTACAAACGTGGATTTCCCAGCTGTTGCCGTGGCCACCAGGTCTGAAAGACCGACCCCAAATAACTCCTCCCTTTAATAAGGCAATACTTCCAAATGCCGTTTGGAATACGCATCACCTGACCACTGACGTGTCCATAACCCTCTACTGGTAGAAATGGACAACGCACTTAGACTTGATGCCTTTCGGCAAATATTCCGCTGTGCATCACGCATATATAGTCTTTTAAATGCTCTATAGGCAAAAATATACTGTCCCTATCTAGGGTATCAATATTTTCAGTCAGGGAATCCGACCACGCCAACCCAGCACTGCACATCCAGGCTGAGGCGATTGCTGGTCGCAGTATAACACCAGTATCTGTGTAAATACCTTTTAGGATACCCTCCTGCTTTCTATCAGCAGGATCCTTAAGGGCGGCCATCTCAGGAGAGGGTAGAGCCCTTACAAGCGTGTGAGCGGTTTATCCACCCTAGGGGGTGTTTCCCAACGCACCCTAACCTCTGGCGGGAAAGGATATAATGCCAATAACATTTTAGAAATTATCAGTTGTTATCGGGGGAAAACCACGCATCATCACACACCTCATTTAATTTCTCAGATTCAGGAAAACTACAGGTAGTTTTTCCTCACCGAACATAATACCCCTTTTTGGTGGTACTCGTATTATCAGAAATGTGTAAAACATTTTTCATTGCCTCAATCATGTAACGTGTGGCCCTACTGGAAGTCACATTTGTCTCTTCACCGTCGACACTGGAGTCAGTATCCGTGTCGGCGTCTATATCTGCCATCTGAGGTAACGGGCGCTTTAGAGCCCCTGACGGCCTATGAGACGTCTGGACAGGCACAAGCTGAGTAGCCGGCTGTCTCATGTCAACCACTGTCTTTTATACAGAGCTGACACTGTCACGTAATTTCTTGCAACAGTTCATCCACTCAGGTGTCGACCCCCTAGGGGGTGACATCACTATTACAGGCAATCTGCTCCGTCTCCACATCATTTTTCTCCTCATACATGTCGACACCAACGTACCGACATACAGCACACACACAGGGAATGCTCTGATAGAGGACAGGACCCCACTAGCCCTTTGGGGAGACAGAGGGAGAGTTTGCCAGCACACACCAGAGCGCTATATATATACAGGGATAACCTTATATAAGTGTTTTTCCCCTTATAGCTGCTGTATCTTTTAATACTGCGCGTAATTAGTGCCCCCCCTCTCTTTTTTAACCCTTTCTGTAGTGTAGTGACTGCAGGGGAGAGACAGGGAGCTTCCCTCCAACGGAGCTGTGAGGGAAAATGGCGCCAGTGTGCTGAGGAGATAGGCTCCGCCCCCTTATCGGCGGCTTTATCTCCCGTTTTTCTATGTATTCTGGCAGGGGTTAAATGCATCCATATAGCCCAGGAGCTATATGTGATGCATTTTTTGCCATCCAAGGTGTTTTTTATTGCGTCTCAGGGCGCCCCCCCCCCCCAGCGCCCTGCACCCTCAGTGACCGGAGTGTGAAGTGTGCTGAGAGCAATGGCGCACAGCTGCAGTGCTGTGCGCTACCTTGTTGAAGACAGGACGTCTTCTGCCGCCGATTTTCCGGACCTCTTCTGCCTTCTAGCTCTGTAAGGGGGCCGGCGGCGCGGCTCTGGGACCCATCCAGGCTGGGCCTGTGATCGTCCCTCTGGAGCTAATGTCCAGTAGCCTAAGAAGCCCAATCCACTCTGCACGCAGGTGAGTTCGCTTCTTCTCCCCTTAGTCACTCGATGCAGTGAGCCTGTTGCCAGCAGGTCTCACTGAAAATAAAAAACCTAACTAAAACTTTCACTAAGAAGCTCAGGAGAGCCCCTAGTGTGCACCCTTCTCGTTCGGGCACAAAGATCTAACTGAGGCTTGGAGGAGGGTCATAGGGGGAGGAGCCAGTGCACACCAGATAGTCCTAAAGCTTTCTTTAGATGTGCCCAGTCTCCTGCGGAGCCGCTATTCCCCATGGTCCTTACGGAGTCCCCAGCATCCACTTAGGACGTTAGAGAAATAATATGTACTCCTGCTACTGCTCCCCAGTCTCCCCCACAATTAAGCTGTGTGAGCACTCAGCACAGTCAGATATACATAGATGATGCAGCACACTGAGGCTGAGCACAGATATGGTATACTGTTACTGTGTCACTGTATCGTTTTTTTTCAGGCAGAGAACGGATTATATAAATAATAATAAAATAAAACTGCACTGGTGGTCAGTGGTCAGTCACTAGTAAACTCTGCACTCTCTGAGTAGTACTCCTAAGCTCCAGTAAATCAAGTGTCTCACTCTCTCTCTTCTAATCTAAATGGAGATGACGCCAGCCACGTCCTCTCCCTATGAATCTCAATGCACGTGTGAAAATGGCGGCGACGCGCGGCTCCTTATATAGAATCCGAGTCTCGCGAGAATCCGACAGCGGGATGATGACGTTCGGGCGCGCTCGGGTTAACCGAGCAAGGCGGGAAGATCCGAGTCTGCCTCGGACCCGTGTAAAAAGGCTGAAGTTCGGGGGGGTTCGGATTCCGAGGAACCGAACCCGCTCATCACTACTTGCGACCCCTACGTCCAGTGCCCAGTCTAAGAAACAGCAGGCCGGGGTTTGGAACTGCTGCCAGGGGGTCACCTTAGGCCCCTATATCTAGTGCCCAGTCTAACAAACAACAGGCCTGAGCTGGAAATTGGTGCCAGGGGGTCACATGCGACCCTGGTGTCTAGTGCCCAATCTAACAAACAAAAGGCCGGAGCCTGAAACTGGTGCCAGGGGGTCCCTTTCGACCTCTACGTATAGTGCCCAGTCTAACTAACAACATGCCTGAGTACGATACTGGTGCCAGGGGGTCCCTTTCAATCTCTACATCTAGTGCCCAGTCTAACAACTGGCCTGAGTACGAAACTGGTGCCAGGGGGTCACCTGAGACCCCTATGTCTAGTGCCCAGTCTAAAAAACAAAATGCTGGAGACCGAAACTGGTGCCAGGGGGTCCCTTGTGGCCCCTACATCTAGTGCTCAGTCTAACAAGTAATAGGCCGGAGCCTGAAACTGGTGCCAGGGAGTCCCTTGTGGCCCCTACATCTAGTGTCCAGTCTAACAAGTAATAGGCCGGAGCCTGAAACTGGTGCCAGGGGGTCCCTTGTGGCCCCTACGTCTAGTGCCCAGTCTAACAAATAATAGGCCGGAGCCTGAAACTGGTGCAAGGGGGTCACCAGGGACCCCTGCGTCTAGTGCCCAGTCTAAGAAACAACAGGTCGGGCCCAAAACTGGTGCCAGGGGGTCACCTGTGACCTCTGCGTCTAGAGCCCAGTCTAACAAACAACAGGCCGGTGCCTGAAACTGGCGTCAGGAGGTCCATTGCAACCCCTACATCAAGTGCCCAGTCTAAGAAACACCAGGCCGGGGTTTATATCTATTGGCAGGGGGTCACCTTAGGCCCCTACACATAGTGCCCAGTCTAACAAACAACAGGCCTGAGCAGGAAATTGGTGCCAGGGGGTCACATGCGACCCTGATCTCTAGTGCCCAATCTAACAAACAAAAGGCCGGAGCCTGAAACTGGTGCCAGGGGGTCCCTTTCGACCTCTACGTATAGGGCCCAGTCTAACTAACAACATGCCTGAGTACGAAACTGGTGCCAGGGGTCACCTGCGACCCCTATGTTTAGTGCCCAGTCTTAAAAACAAAAGGCTGGAGACCAAAACTGGTGCCAGGGGGTCCATTGTGGCCTCTACGTCTAGTGCCCAGTCTAACAAATAATAGGCCGGAGCCTGAAACTGGTGCAAGAGGGTCACCTGTGACCCCTGTGTCTAGTGCCTAGTCTAACAAACAACAATCCAGAGCCTGAAACTAGTGCCAGGGGGTCCTTTGTGGCCCCTACGTCTAGTGCCCAGTCTAACAAATAATAGGCCGGAGCCTGAAACTGGTGCCAGGGGGTCACCTGTGACCCCTGTGTCTAGTGCCCAGTATAAGAAACAACAGGTCGGGCCCAAAACTGGTGCCAGGGGGTCCCTTGCGACCCTTGCGTCTAGAGCCCAGTCTAACAAACAACAGGCCGGAGCCTGAAACTGGTGCCAGGAGGTCCCTTGCGACCCCCACGTCCAGTGCCCAGTCTAAAATAAAAGCAGGCCGGGGTTTGGAACTGATGCCATTTGGTCCTTTGTGGCCCCTACAACTAGTGCCCAGTATAACAAACAACTGGCCGGAGCCTGAAACTGGTTCCAAGGGGTCACCTGTTACCCCTGCGTCTAAAGCCCAGTCTTACAAACAACAGGCCGGAGCCTGAAACTGGTGCCAGGGGGTCCTTTGTGGCCCCTGTGTCTAGTTCCCAGTCTAAGAAACAACAGGTCGGGCCCAAAACTGGTGCCAGGGGATCACCTGCGACCCCTGCGTATAGAGCTCAGTCCAACAAACAACAGGCCGGAGCCTGAAACTGGTACCAGGAGGTCCCTTGCGACCCCTACGTCCAGTGCCCAGTCTAAGAAACAGCAGGCCGGGGTTTGGAACTGGTGCCAGGGGGTCACCTTAGGCCCCTACATCTAGTAACCAGTCTAACAAACAACAGGCCTGAGCAGGAAATTGGTGCCAGGGGGTCACATGCGACCCTGATCTCTAGTGCCCAATCTAACAAACAAAAGGCCGGAGCCTGAAACTAGTGCCAGGGGGTCCCTTTCGACCTCTTCGTATAATGCCCAGTCTAACTAACAACATGCCTGAGTACGAAACTGGTGCCAGGGGGTCACCTGCGGCCCCTATATCTAGTGCCCAGTCTAACAAACAACAGGCCGGAGCCTGAAACTGGTTCCAAGGGGTCACCTGTTACCCCTGCGTCTAAAGCCCAGTCTAACAAACAACAGGCCGAAGACTGAAACTGGTGCCAGGGGGTCCCTTGTGGCCCCTACGTCTAGCGCCCAGTCTAACAAATAATAGGCAGAAGCCTGAAACTGATGCCAGGGGGTCACCTGCGACACCTGTGTCTAGTGCCCAGTCTAACAAACAACAGGCCAGAGCCTGAAACTGGTGCCAGGAGGTCCAGTGCGACACCTACGTCCAGTGCCCAGTCTAAAAAACACCAGGCCGGAGCTCGGTGTCACAACTGAGGGCCTGAGCTGACGGGAGGCAGCCTCAGTTGTAGGGGCTGAGATGTACCGGAACCTGGGAGGTTGTATCAGACCCCTGGACATGTAAGTAACATAAATAATAACTGCCCGAAGGCGTGACCACGACAACTTGGATAAAAGTCAATGATGTTTATTATGACAACTCCGCAACACAGCAGCAGTAAAAGAAAACGTAAAAGTCAGCAAAGAATAAATACAGTTCCTGGGTACTACAGGATGGCAGGAGCCACAGGGCACTGGTAGTGTGAGATAGTTCTTATGATCTTCTAGATGGAAAGTCCTTACCAGGCCCGACTGTAGCAATGGAGATAACCCAGGATTGTGCCAGCTGGTGTTCCAGGAAAAGCTGGGTTGCTGAAGATAAAACAGCTGCTGTGAATACTGGCTGGAACCAGACTGTTGTTAGCACGGAGTGGATACTGGCTGGAACCAGTTAAATAATAAATGAACTTTGGAGCGATGAAATATGAACTGAAATGTAGAACTTGAGAGCGGAGAAATAATAATACCGGTGGAGAGTGGTAAAGTGTAGAAAGGACACCGGCCCTTTAAGGGAAGCTGTACTCTGCTGGAAGCTGAGCTGGAAGCAGGTAATGTTGTAGCTGGAAACAGATGAATCCACAATGGATTGGAGAGTCAGGCTACACCGCAGGTGGAATGCTGGTGCGGGTCTCTATGGTGGAAGTCTTGAGACAGGAGCTGGAACCTGGAAGACAATCACAGGAGAGAGACAAACAGGAACTAGGTTTGACAACCAAAGCACTGACGCCTTCCTTGCTCAGGCACAGTGTATTTATACCTGCAGCAAGGAAGGGATTGGCTAGGCAATTATGCAGATTATCAATACTGAGAACAGATTGGTGGAAATGATCAGCTGACAGAATCCAAGATGGCTGCGCCCATGCAGACACTTGGAGGGAAGTTTGGTTTGTAATCCATGTGGTAATGAAAACAGTAATGGCGGCGCCGGCCACCGGAGACAGGAGGCGCCAGGCTGACAGATGCACATCCAACCACGCGGACACAGCGGAGGCCGCGGCTGACGTAATCGCCACTCAGACACTCTGCATGCAGAAGTTCAGGGACGGCGGCGGAGGCCGCGGGAGACGCCATGCCAGGTGTAATATGGCGTTTACTGTGACAGCGTCCCAGAGTGACAGGAGAGGATACAGGAATGTACACATCAGGATAACAGATGGGATCCGGTCCTGGAGCGCTGAGCCAGCCTTAGGAGGCATCTGATGGGTAAGAAATGGCGTCCAGATACCCGGATCGTGACAGCACCCCCCCCTTTAGGAGTGGCCCCAGGACACTTCTTTGGCTTTTGAGGAAACTTGGAATGGAATCTCCGGACCAAGGCAGGAGCATGGACATCAGAAGCATTGGTCCATGAACGTTCCTCAGGACCATAACCCTTCCAGTCAATAAGATATTGTAGTTGACCGTAACGGTGACGTGAGTCCAGGATCTTGGCCACTTCATACTCAACGCCTCGTTGAGTTTGGACTTTCGGAGTTGGAGGAAGTGAGGAATGAAACCGATTCAAGATCAGCGGTTTCAACAGGGAAACATGGAATGTCCTGGGTATTTTTAAGAAGGGAGGCAACTGGAGTCTGTAAGCAACAGGATTGATGACTTGTTCAATCTTGAAAGGACCGATATAGCGAGGTGCAAACTTCATACTGGGAACTCTTAACCTTAAATTCTTCGTGGATAACCATACCCGATCACCCACCTTGAGAGCAGGAACTGCTCGACGCTTCTTATCCGCAAACTTCTTGTACCTGAACGATGCCTTGAGCAGAGCTGATCGTACGCTCTTCCAGATATTGGCAAACTGATGCAAGGTGATATCCACTGCGGGAACAGAAGTTGCTGGAAGCGGTTGGAACTCAGGGACTTTAGGGTGGAATCCAAAGTTAGTGAAGAATGGTGTTGAAGCAGATGAAGAATGATACTGGTTGTTATGACAGAACTCGGCCCAGGGAAGTAATTGAACCCAGTCATCTTGAGAGGAGGACACATAGATGCGGAGGAAGGCCTCCAAGTCCTGATTCACCCTCTCGGTTTGACCATTGGTCTGAGGATGGTAAGCCGTGGAAAACTTTAGCTTGACTTGGAGGACTTGACATAAACTTCGCCAGAATTTGGCTGTGAATTGAACTCCTCGATCAGAGATAATTTATTCAGGAAGACCGTGGAGTCGGAAGATCTCTTGTATGAATACTTGAGCCAACTTGGAAGCTGACGGAAGACCGGTGAGAGGAATGAAGTGTGCCATCTTGGTGAACCGGTCAACTACCACCCAGATGGTATTGAACTTGTTGCACATGGGTAAGTCTGTAATGAAATCCATCGACAAGTGGGTCCATGGTCGACGGGGAACGGATAGTGGAACCAGTTGCCCCGCAGGCGACTGGCGGGATACTTTATGTTGGGCACACTTTGGGCAAGATGCAATAAACTCCAAGACGTCCTTTTTCAGAGTTGGCCACCAATAGGACCTAGAGATAAACTCCAGGGTTTTTTGGATACCTGTATGTCCGGCAAAACGGGAAGCATGGGCCCAATGCATGAGCTTCTTCCTTAGCATCGGCTTCACAAAACTTTTCCCTGATGGGGGCGTAGAGTCCATCCCTACCGTGGAGAATGCCAACGGACTTATAATAGGATGCTTGTCTGAAGACTCTGACTCATTTTCTTGCTCCCATGAGCGGGAAAGGGCATCGGCCTTGCGATTCTGAGAGCCCGGACAGAACTGGAGTTTAAAGTCGAACCTGGAAAAGAAAAGTGCCCATCTGGCCTGATGAGGGTTGAGACATTGTGCGCCTTTCAAATATAGAAGGTTCTTGTGGTCTGTAAGGATGGTGATTGAATGAGAAGCTCCCTCCAACAGATATCTCCACTCCTCTAGAGCGAGCTTGATGGCTAGCAACTCCTGGTCGCCAATGGCATAGTTGCGCTCCGCTGGGGAGAACTTCCGTGAGAAGAAACTGCAAGGACGTAAATGGCCATCTTTAGCCCTCTGAGATAACACCGCTCCTACTCCAACGGAGGAGGCATCCACCTCTAGGATGAAAGGAGAGTCGATGTCAGGCTGTTTCAGGACAGGCGCAGAGATGAACCTCTGTTTTAAAAGATGAAAAGCTAGCATGGCTTCTTCAGACCACTTGGATGGGTTAGCACCCTTCTTGGTGAAAGCAGTAATAGGCGCCACAATGGTGGAAAAGTCTCGTATAAACTTTCGGTAATAATTGGCGAACCCTAAGAACCTCTGGACCCCTTTGAGGGTTAAGGGTACCGGCCAATTCTGAATTGCTTGTAGTTTCTCAGGATCCATCTCTAGTCCGGAACCGGACACAATGTACCCTAGAAACGGAATGGACTTGACTTCAAAGACGCATTTCTCTAATTTGCAATAGAGATGATTGACACGGAGACGGGACAGAACCTCCTTTACCCAAAAACGATGTTCCTCTAAATTGTTGGCAAAAATGAGGATATCATCTAGATAGACCACGACATGACGGTATAGAATGTCTCTGAAGATCTCATTGACGAAATGCTGGAAGACAGCTGGAGCATTGCTCAATCCGAAGGGCATGACGAGGTACTCATAATGTCCGTCACGGGTGTTAAATGCGGTCTTCCACTCGTCACCCTCACGGATCCGGATGAGATTGTATGCACCTCGCAAGTCCAGCTTTGTAAAGATGGTAGCTCCGCTAACTCTGTCAAAGAGCTCAGTAATCAGGGGTAAAGGATAACGGTTCTTGATGGTAATGTCGTTCAAACCTCTGTAGTCAATGCACGGCCGCAGACCACCATCTTTCTTTTTTACAAAAAAGAAGCCTGCGCCGGCTGGAGAAGAAGAAGGTCGAATGAACCCCTTTGCTAGGTTCTCTTTAATATATTCCTCCATAGAATGCGTCTCAGGAAGAGACAACGGATAAGTTCGGCCTCGAGGTGGAACCTTCCCTGGAACGAGATCAATCGGACAGTCCCATTCTCTATGAGGAGGAAGGATATCAGCAGAAGCTTTACTGAACACTAGAGATGAGCGGATTCGGTTTTACTCGGTTTTACTCGGTTCTCAAAACCGAATCTTATTGGCTATCCAAAACACGTGACATCCGTGAGCCAATAAGATTCGGTTTTGAGAACCGAGTAAAACCGAATCCGCTCATCTCTACAACACATCCGTGAAATCTTGATATGGAGGAGGTGGAACATCAGACGACCTGGGGGAGGAAGAACAGACAGGCAATACTTTAAACAAACATGTCTCAGCACAGGAGGAACCCCATGCCAGGATTTGCGTAGTCGTCCAATCAATTGTAGGATTGTGAAGACGGAGCCATGGAAGGCCCAGGACCACAGGATGTGTGGCTCTTGGAATCACTAAAAAAGAAATAAGTTCGGAATGAAGAACTCCCACTCTCAGACGAACTGGTAGAGTCCTTAAAGAAATAACTGCATCAAAAATTTTGCTGCCATCCACGGCAGTTAAAGAAATGGACGAAGGAAGTCTCTCGGTGGGTAGGGACCACCGTTTAACATAGGCTTCGGTAATAAAGTTCCCAGCTGCTCCGGAATCAAGGAGGGCAATGACGTTCCGATAACGTTGAGCAACTTGAAGCGAGACTGGGAGATTACAATCTTGAGAAGATGGAGAGGAGATCATTACTCCTAGCCGGCCCTCTCCTTGGCGAGCTAGGATTTGGAGTTTCCCGGACGTTTGGGACAGGCATTAATGGTGTGAGACGGAGCTGCACAATAGAGACAGAGAAACTCGGAGAGACGTCTTCGGCGCTCAGCAGGAGTTAAACGGGAACGGCCAAGTTGCATGGGCTCATCTTTAGATGGTGACAGTTGACGAGGAGGAGGAGCAGAAGATTTTGGAGCAGATGATCTTCCACGCTCAGTTGCTCTCTCTCTGAAACGTAAATCAACTTTCGTGCAGAGCGAGATTAGCTCATCTAACTTAGAAGGTAAGTCTCTGGTAGCTAACTCATCTTTAATACGCTCAGATAAGCCATGCCAGAATGCAGCATACAGGGCCTCGTCGTTCCATGCCAGTTCGGACGCCAGGATCTGGAACTGTATCAGATATTGTCCTACAGTACGTGACCCCTGGCGTAAACGGAGAATCTCGGATGAAGCTGAGGTTACCCGGCCTGGCTCGTCGAATATGCGCCTGAATGTTGACACGAAGGCAGTGTAGGAAGATAGCAGGGTGTCGGACCTCTCCCATAACGGTGATGCCCAATCAAGGGCTGAGCCACTGAGAAGAGAAATAATGTAGGCAATTTTTGTACGGTCACTGGGAAAATTGCCAGGTTGTAGCTCAAACTGAATCTCACACTGGTTGAGAAATCCCCTGCAGAATCTTGGAGATCCGTCAAATTTTGCTGGCGTTGGAAGATGAAGACGTGGAGCAGAAATGGGTAAGGTGGGTGGGATTATAGCTGGAGTCACTGTGGTTGACGCACCAGACGCGCCTGATCCACGGAGAGTTGTCTGAATCCCATCCAGCCGAGTAGAGAGATCCTGGAGACAGCGGATGATGTGGCCCTGTGCAGCCTCCTGATGTTCTAGTCGGGCTGCCAGTTCTTGCATCGGCCTGGCCGCTTGATCCTGGTCTCTGGCTGGATTCATTAGGTCAGTGCTTACTGTCACAACTGAGGGCCTGAGCTGACGGGAGGCAGCCTCAGTTGTAGGGGCTGAGATGTACCGGAACCTGGGAGGTTGTATCAGACCCCTGGACATGTAAGTAACATAAATAATAACTGCCCGAAGGCGTGACCACGACAACTTGGATAAAAGTCAATGATGTTTATTATGACAACTCCGCAACACAGCAGCAGTAAAAGAAAACGTAAAAGTCAGCAAAGAATAAATACAGTTCCTGGGTACTACAGGATGGCAGGAGCCACAGGGCACTGGTAGTGTGAGATAGTTCTTATGATCTTCTAGATGGAAAGTCCTTACCAGGCCCGACTGTAGCAATGGAGATAACCCAGGATTGTGCCAGCTGGTGTTCCAGAAAAAGCTGGGTTGCTGAAGATAAAACAGCTGCTGTGAATACTGGCTGGAACCAGACTGTTGTTAGCACGGAGTGGATACTGGCTGGAACCAGTTAAATAATAAATGAACTTGGGAGCGATGAAATATGAACTGAAATGTAGAACTTGAGAGCGGAGAAATAATAATACCGGTGGAGAGTGGTAAAGTGTAGAAAGGACACCGGCCCTTTAAGGGAAGCTGTACTCTGCTGGAAGCTGAGCTGGAAGCAGGTAATGTTGTAGCTGGAAACAGATGAATCCACAATGGATTGGAGAGTCAGGCTACACCGCAGGTGGAATGCTGGTGCGGGTCTCTATGGTGGAAGTCTTGAGACAGGAGCTGGAACCTGGAAGACAATCACAGGAGAGAGACAAACAGGAACTAGGTTTGACAACCAAAGCACTGACGCCTTCCTTGCTCAGGCACAGTGTATTTATACCTGCAGCAAGGAAGGGATTGGCTAGGCAATTATGCAGATTATCAATACTGAGAACAGATTGGTGGAAATGATCAGCTGACAGAATCCAAGATGGCTGCGCCCATGCAGACACTTGGAGGGAAGTTTGGTTTGTAATCCATGTGGTAATGAAAACAGTAATGGCGGCGCCGGCCACCGGAGACAGGAGGCGCCAGGCTGACAGATGCACATCCAACCACGCGGACACAGCGGAGGCCGCGGCTGACGTAATCGCCACTCAGACACTCTGCATGCAGAAGTTCAGGGACGGCGGCGGAGGCCGCGGGAGACGCCATGCCAGGTGTAATATGGCGTTTACTGTGACAGCGTCCCAGAGTGACAGGAGAGGATACAGGAATGTACACATCAGGATAACAGATGGGATCCGGTCCTGGAGCGCTGAGCCAGCCTTAGGAGGCATCTGATGGGTAAGAAATGGCGTCCAGATACCCGGATCGTGACACTCGGAACTGGTGCCAGGGGGTCACCTGCGGCCCCTACATCTAGTGCCCAGTCTAACAAACAACAGGCCTTAGCAGGAAATTGTTTCAAGGGGGTCACCTGCGACCCTGATGTCTAGTGCCCAATCTAACAAACAAAAGGACGGAGGCTGAAATTGGTGCCAGGGGGTCCCTTTCGACCTCTACGTATAGTGCCCAGTCTAACTAATCACATGCCTGAGTACGAAACTGGTGCCAGGGGGTCACCTGCGTCCCCGAGGTCTAGTGCCCAGTCTATAAAACAAAAGGTTGGAGACCGAAACTGGTGCCAGGGGGTCCCTTGTGGCCCCTACGTCTAGTGACCAGTCTAACAAATAATAGGCCGGAGCCTGAAACTGGTGCCAGGGGGTCCCTTGTGGCCTTTACGTCTAGTGCCCAGTCTAACAAATAATAGGCCGGAGCCTGAAACTGGTGCAAGGGGTTCACCTGTGACCCCTGTGTCGAGAGCCCAGTCTAAGAAACAACAGGTCGGGCCCAAAACTGGTGCCAGGGGGGTCACCTGTGACCTCTGCGTCTAGAGCCCAGTCTAACAAACAACAGTCCGGAGCCTGAAACTGGTGCCAAGCGGTCCCTTGCGACCCCTACGTCCAGTGCCCAGTCTAATAAACAGCATGCCGGGGTTTGGAACTGGTGCCAGGGGGTCACCTTAGGCCCCTACATCTAGTGCCCAGTCTAACAAACAACAGGCCTGAGCAGGAAATTGGTGCCAGGGGGTCCCTTGTGGCCCCTAAGTCTAGTAAGTCAAGTAAGTAACGGCTGAGGTGCGGTGCTGCTAGCGGGAGCGCAACGCGCCTTTGCTGCCCACACACACAGGTATTGCAGGGTGCAGGGCACGGGGGAGGGGACATACTGTGTTCACAGGCAATACTGGCACTGGGTTTGTGAACTGGCTGCTCCTATCCTGTGCCCCTCTGACAGATTTTACTGTGGGTCTGTCCCCAAAATAAGTCCCAGCGTGTCTGTGAGTGTGGTGTACACGTATGAGGCATGTCTGAGGCAGGGAGTTCCCCCCCGGAGGAAGCCATTTTATTGAAACAGAGTTGTAATGTGGTGGTGCTACCGGCACACCAAGAGCCTGCATGGGTGAAAGAGCTACGTGACAGTATACATCTGACTAACCGTAGATTGGATAAGTCTGAATCTAAGGCTGCATGCTGGAGAAAATCTGTGGAAGATGTGATTTTTCAGAATGCTGTTATTCCTTATGCGGGCGGTCCCTCTGGGTCACATAAGAGACCATTTGCAAATGTTGTAAACACTGATACCGACACAGATTCTGATTCTTGTGTCGACAATAATGAATCCAGAGAGATAGATCATAAATTGGCAAAAAGTATACAATATATGATTGTGGCTATAAGGGACGTGTTGGAGGTTACAGAAAGCACTCCTGTACCTCAGTAGAAAGCTTATTTATGTAAGGAAAAGAAATCCAAAGTCACGTTCCCTCCACACAAACTAAATGCTCTGTTTGAAGGGATGTGGGTGAATCCTGATAAAAAAATTTGTATTCACAAAAGAATTCACATAGCTTATCCTTTCCCGGTTGAAGACAGGAAAAAATGTGAGTCACCCCCTGTGTTAGACAGTGCACTTTCCAGGTTGACAAAGAAGGTAATTCTCCCTGCTCCTGGCATGGCTTCTCTTAAAGAGCCGGCAGACCGCAAAATGGAAACGACATTGAAATCCATTTATGTTGGCAATGGTACACTGCTCAGGCCCACTATTTCCTGCGCATGGGTGAGTCGCGCTATTGAAAAATGGTCAGAAAGCGTGTCATCAGAAATTGACACGATTGATAAAGATGAGATACTCCTTAAGTTAGGGAATGTCAAAGTCAGAAAAATATCTCTATGCACACTACCATATTTGCACCTCACACAGGTCCGTGCTGCGCATGCGTACGCTCTCCCGTGCGTACGCATACTCACAGTCGCGGGCACCCGCAGGCGCACGGTATGCGTATTTACGGTAGAGTTTATGTGATCGTAGCGTGCGACTCAATCGTTACATATTTTCAGTAATAATGTATTTTGTAGATCATGGTCCCTTTGATAGATTCTGAAAGTTTAGTTAACATAGCATGTTCCTGAACAGAGAGATCCCTCTTTGTATTGTACGAAGGGTCTAACAGGGGTCATACAGTGGTGTTTGGTACCCATCGGAAGAGTATTTAAATAGCAATATTCCGGTGTTGGTTTGGAGCAGATTAATCGCTCGTGCGAATAGTTATGGACATAAGAAGTGTATGTCCATTTACTATTATTTGTTCTTATTTAGTCATGCGGCGGGAAACTCAGTATCCCACCCACCTGAACAGTTGGAAACAGTCACAACCCACCTGTATGAATCAACCTATGACCTTTTGTTATAATGCGAAGCCGAATTCCTGTGTCCAATGAACAATGAGATTGTAGGGACCATTGAATTGTATTGTGTGTGGGGCATAAATAGGCAGGCCGACCATATCCAGCTCACTCTCTTCAACGGTTCTCATTGCTGATAATCGGGAGCTGGATATCGAGGCGCATGCGATCGTTTCCCCTTGTGCGTAAGTGTTTCTCCGCAACTATATTGATCTTCTTGTTATTGTGGGCCAATCTCTCTCATTCTCTCTCTCTCTCTCTCTCCTTCCCTTTCTCTCTCATTTTCCTTTAAATTGAATTGTATTGTATTTCCTGTGTAGTTATATGGTTAGGTAGTCTATGTTATATTGTAGTGTATGACTTGTATTGTGTTTAACTCTTTTGCAAGTATAGCATTCATAATATATATTTTAGGCGTTGGACCCTGAGTACGGTATCTGTGTGTTTCTTATAGTATTAAGTATTCTCAGAGCGTCGGTGACGCTCAAACAGCTTTTAAGGTAATAAGATTATACTGTGTTGCATTTACTCTCTAACATTACACTAAGGTTTTACTGCACAATACACTGTTTATGGTTTAGATACAAAGGTTTAATATAGTGAGCGTCAGCGCCGCTGGTGATCTCCTCGTGGTCCCGAGCGTTCGCTACGCTATAGCGAATCACTACGTTTGTTAACAGCCAATAACGTGCCTGCCTGTGATCTCTTGGCCGTGAGTGAACGTGACGCTTGAGCGTCTCGATCACGGCAAAGCGATTGTTACGCAACTAGCGTACCCTTACGGTACTTCATACATAAATAGCGTACAGTGTTCTTGGACCTCATAAAGGGTATTATATACGATAAATATTTCGCTTTATCAATTGGCGGCTCGCCCGTCCTTCACATATCTACACTAGGTAATTTCAGCAGACATTATCCAGCAGCAAAGGGCGGGAGATCATATTCCTCGTAGTGCTGTTTGGATAAGCGTCTGCTTCTCTTAGTAAAGGGTGCTGAAGGAATCCGGGAACCGGAGGTAAGAACAAAACAATAGTGTCTTTTTAAAACTGTTTATTTTTCTGTCTTGCGTACACACGCACGCACACATATATATCTGCATTTCCTTTTCATTGGTGTATTTTCGTATGTCACTCTCCTGTTTGCCAGTTCTATAGTTGATAAACGTATAAATTGTGTTACGGTGGATCTTTGCTTTGCGTACACGTGTCTCTAACAAAAGACTGAGACTTGCGTACGCAATCCAAGGGCCGACGCACGCAGCGTATATTACGCAACGGAGCGTACGGGTACGCCCACGTAACTCAAATCACAAGTTTTTTTTTCTCTCCTCTCAACGCGATAAGTAGCGCCACGCGGTAAATAACGCCAGGCGATAAATCGCGCAAAAATTTTTTTTTTTTAATTCCAAATTTAAATTAATAGACCCTTCTCCTAATTTGTAACACATCTGGTCTAAAGAGAAATTTCTGCGCAGAAATAGAAATAGAAACAAAAGTGTACAGGTGGTGAGTGAGTGTGTTGTATACAATTTTACAGGTTGAACCACAAGAAAAGTTGAGTTCTCGTGAGGTACATGCGTGTAAGTGACGTACATGGTGGCTAGGGAGGCATCCCTGGTTAAATATACAATTTGAGTATTAGAGTGTAGCAGACCAGGAGGTCATACTGTAACAGACCAGGAGGTCATAGCAGACCAACAGGTTCAGGTACAGCAGACAAGGAAGTCCGCTATACAGTCCACAAGCACAACACCAAGAAAGGGTTGGTGCAACACCCATATAGGCCATATAAGCTCTGGCTGAAGGAATTTGCAGCCGAAATTTTCGATTCCACTGGTCGCTCAGTACATAAGATTAGTTGCTTGTGTACTAAACGATTGTACCGCACGTAATTGTGTGCATTAGTAAACCTGACCGGTACTATTTGTGTATGAAGGTCATAAACGCTATTTGTACATTCTAACGTGATTTGTGTAACTTTTTTTATTTTAAGGGAAGTTCGCTGCTCACTCAGGAACTATCCAGCAACCAATAGTTACTGGAAAGAGTAAGTGTTCTTCGGATCACCCTCACAGGTTCCAGTAAATAGAGGTTCAGGTCGCAGGGGCCCTAGGTCGAGTACGCCAGCACCATATCGGTGTGATCAGGTCGTATTGGTCGGCGTGGGCGAGTGAGTGGGGTACTCGGTAAACCGCCACCGTCAGCCTATTTTGGACATTTGGTTTGCGTAAGGGTTGGTTAAATAAAGCAACACCTTCGAACTATGGGGGCCACTTGTTCAGGTAGGGGGCGATCAACCTCGGTTCGGGTTGATTCAGTGAACCGACCAATTGGGTCGGCAAGGTATGTAATGTGTGAGAAATACGGAAGTCACACAGAAGCTTTATGTGATGAATGGGAGAGAATGACAGTACATGACGGGGAGAAATTCCCAAGAGTAGGTAGCTTCAGCACAGAAGTGTTAACGAATTTAAGGAGAAGGATATGTCTCATTAAATCAACAAAGAGACGAATCAAACATTACGATTATTTGCAGTTGTGGCAACAGGAAGGTGACATACAGAGAGGATTGGCTCAGGCGGCGGGATCTGGCTCAATCAGAAAACTGATAGCCACGGCCCCACCGCCACCATACATATCGGGAGAGAAATTGGTTGCGGAGAATGACGCACTAAGGTGTAACACACAAACACTTAGCAACTGTATAAATGTTAAAGATAATGTTAACCAATTAACCAACGCAAGTATTAACCCGTGCAAGTTGTACCCTGTTTTGAACTTTCCTCAGGAGTGTGATCAAGAAGACGAATCGGCAACAATTTCAGCGCTCTCTCTAGCAGCCACCATAGCAGAGACCACAGTAGGCACAGCTCCACCCACGAGATTAGTAACAAAGGCCCCTAGCGGAGGGATAGGTGAGGTCGTATCTACAGGTAAGTACGGCACCATACACTATGCTGAAGCCATTTCACCACAGGCTGTAGAACCCACACAGAGTGATGTTGTTAGAGTTACTCCTGTTAGGGTAATAGCTGTTCCAAATGGGAAAACTGACACATCAGGGGTCACCCCTGTGAGGAACATTGCCATGTATAGCCCATTTTCCAGAATGGAATTAAGGACCATAGTGTCTGAATTCCCTGACCCTAGAAAAGATTTAGTTGCCAGTCAAAAATACATCAGAGACTTAGGTAACACTGTAGAGCCCAACAATAAAGACTGGCAGATATTGCTGAGAGCATGTTTACCCTCCAATGTTGACGCAACTCAATTTTTAGCTGATTGCGGATTAGATCAGGATGTACCTCTTACAGATGTGTACAACAAAGACAATGTAAAAAGAATAAACTTACAGTTAAAAGAGTATTTCCCAGCGGTAGTCAGATGGAACAAGATATTCTCCATTAAACAGAAGGAGTCAGAGACAGCTGCAGAGTATTTTCACAGAGCATTATCAGAAATGGCAAAATACACAGGCATAGAGGACATTAAAACAAACATAAACCATCGAGAAGTAGCAGTATCGGTACTGATGGATGGTTTAAAAGAATCATTAAAGACTAGGGTACAGACCACACAACCATGTTGGCGAGGTCTGTCTGTGGCTACTTTGAGAGAGGCTGCTATTGATCACGATAGGAACATCACCAGACACAGGGAACAACAAAGTGATAAGTTAATGGCCGTAAGTATACAGGCCCTGACCACAAGGCAGCCTTTGTTTGTATCACCAAACCCTGCGGGTAAGTCAAGTGTGGTTACTTGTTATTCTTGTCATAAACAGGGACACATGGCACGAGATTGTAGAGTAAAGAATGTACGAAACTCATACCAACCCCCTAGACAACGACACGACACACGACATTGGGAGCAAGGTCCGCAGAAACGGAGTTATGAGCCACATGCAGGGGAAACAAAAAGATACCCCCCAAACAGAGATTGGCAAACCTCTGGTAGTTCCCAGCTAACTCCCTCACAAGTAGTTGCTGCCAGCGGGATTCAGGGAGGTCACCATACCCAATAGGGGTGTGGCCATACCTGTAATCTGCAGCCAGTAAAATTGATTGCAAGTCTTGGAAGTGAACCAGAAATTGCAATCAATGTAGCTGGTAAATCATTAAACTTTCTTGTAGACACAGGGGCGGCCAAATCAGTGATAAATTCGACAGTGGGCATGAGGACCACTGGTAGGACAATTCCAGCCGTGGGAGTAACAGGAGTAGTCCAGCATTACCCTGTTAGCAAACCAGCAGAGATTACAATAGGGCCTTTACATACCAAGCATTCCTTTTTGCTGGCTGCATCGGCACCGACCAATCTCCTGGGAAGAGACTTACTGTGTAAAATGGGGTGCGTCATTTATTGTACTCCTGAAGGTGTATTCTTGGACATACCTGAGAATCACGCTCAGGAAGTACGAGACATGTTAGACTCCCCGTCAAAATTAATGTCACATACCACTATGACAAATAGGACTCCCTCCCAAGTAGAAGAAATGACATCTCAGATACCAGAGTCACTTTGGACTAAAGATGGACAGGACACTGGATTAATGGCAAACGTAGCTCCGGTAGTTGTACAAATAAAAGATGGTAGGATAGCTCCAAAAATCCCACAGTACCCTCTGAAGCCAGAGGTGGAGTTAGGAGTTTACCCAGTAATAGAGCGCTTGCTACAACAGGGCATTCTGGTAAGAACGTCCAGCACTGCTAATAGTCCCATCTTCCCTGTGAAAAAGAGTGGGGGGAGGGGTTACCGGCTAGTGCAGGATCTAAGGGGGATTAACAAAATAGTTGAGAGTCAGTTCCCCGTAGTGCCAAATCCAGCTGTCATCCTAATGCAAATCCCTCCCACTGCGAAATTTTTCACTGTTATTGACCTCTGCTCCGCTTTCTTTTCGGTACCTCTGCACCCTGACAGTCAATATTTGTTCGCATTTACATACAGAGGAGTCCAATACACATGGACTCGATTACCACAAGGATTCATAGATAGCCCAAGTATATTTTCTCAGGCTTTGCATGATTGTTTACAGTCTTTCCAACCAGTGAGTGGATCAGTATTAATACAGTACGTGGATGATCTACTAGTGTTCTGATTCATTGGAGGCATCCCTGAAGGATACGAAACAGCTCCTGTTTCATCTTTCAGACACAGGACACAAGGTTTCCAAAGACAAGTTGCAATTATGCCAAACTAAGGTAAAATATTTGGGACACTGTTTAACACAAGGACTGAGACACCTGACCGCTGATAGAATTCAAGCAATTAGAGACATGACTCTGCCACAAACCCAGCAACAGATCAGAACATTTTTAGGAATGTGTGGGTATTGCCGTAATTGGATCCCAGGGTTTTCCATTTTAGCGTTACCTTTGCAGGAAATGGTCTCCTCAAACAAACCTGATCGGATTTCGCATACAGACGAGTCTGAGGCAGCATTTGAGAGACTTAAACAGTGCCTAACGCAGGCACCAGCATTAGGTATGCCAGACTATGGGAAACCCTTTGAACTATACGAAACAGAAAGTGCTGGTTGCGCGGCAGGCGTACTAACCCAAAAGCACGGTGATGCCAGCAGGCCAGTAGCATATTACAGCGCTCAGCTAGACACGGTAGCGCGATCCCTCCCCACATGCTTGCGAAGCGTTGCTGCGATAGCATTGCTAGTAACGAAAAGCGAAGACGTCGTGCTAGGTCACAACCTCACAATTCATACACCGCATGCAGTGTCAGCCTTGTTAAATTCTGCCCAAACCAGGCACGTCTCATCAGCGCGGTTTACAAGATGGGAATTGGCACTAATGGCCCCCGTAAACATCACCATAAGGAGATGCAGTGCATTAAATCCTGCAACATATCTCCCAAGTGTGTCTGGACAGGCACAAAGGGTGGAGGATGAGAGTACTGGGGAAGGAGGATTTAATACAAGGGAAGATACTCATGATTGTATGGAATATTTGACCCAAAATTTTACCGCAAGGCCTGACATCAGTGACAACCCACTGGAAGATGCAGAACTTACGTTCTACACGGACGGTAGTTGTCATAGACAGACAGACTCGGGAGACTTGTGTACTGGATATGCAGTCGTAGATGACCAAGGCACCATAGAAGCGGAACCACTAGGCCCACCTCACTCAGCCCAGGTTGCTGAACTGGTCGCCCTAACCAGAGCATGTGAATTGGCTAAGGGCAAATCAGCCAATATCTACACCGATTCTAGATACGCATTCGGGGTAGTCCATGATTTCGGAGCCCTATGGCGCCTCAGAAATTTCATGACGGCAGCTGGTACACCGGTAGCGCATGCAGCTCACATAAAAAGGCTTCTAACAGCGATACAGGAACCCGACAGAGTGGCTGTTATCAAATGTAAAGCACATACATATAGCCAAGACCCAGTATCGCTTGGTAACAGCCGAGCAGACGAAGCAGCTAAGTTAGCAGCTGCTACCCCCAGACAGACAGACACCACACAACTGATGGTATTTAATACCATCAACACACAGAAGTTGTGTGAGATGCAAAATTTGTGTTCCACACAGGAAAAGGCAGTCTGGAAGGCAAAGGGATATGGCCAGGAGTCCTCAGGACTCTGGACGGATGGACATGGTAAACCAGTGGCCCCCAGAGCATATCTTCCATGTTTGGCTGAAGCAGCTCACGGGCTGACTCATCTAGGCAAGGAAGGGATGTGCAAGTTGGTAAGAGCATATTGGTGCGCCCCAGGATTCTCCTCTCATGCGAGTAAAAGAGCCATGTCATGCCTTACCTGTTTGAGAAAGAATATTGGAAAGGCAATACCTACAGAACCATCCCATATCCCACCTGCCGGCGGCCCTTTCCAGGTAATACAGATTGACTTCATTCAATTACCCCCTTGTCGAAATTTGAAATATGTACTTGTTTGTATAGATGTTTTCTCAAATTGGGTCGAAGCATTTCCGGCGGCCACAAATACCGCTATGTTTACTGCTAAGAAAATTGTGCAGGAATTTGTATGTAGATATGGTATCCCTAGAATTATCGAAAGTGATAGGGGTACCCATTTTACAGGTGATGTCTTTCAAGGAATGTGTAAATTGATGGGAATTGATAGCAAGCTGCATACTCCATACCGTCCACAGGCGAGTGCGAAAGTGGAAAGAGTGAACAGCACTATTAAAAATAAACTGAGTAAAGTGATGGCAGAGACAGGATTGACATGGCCAGAAGCTTTACCCATTGTACTGTACAGCATCAGAACCACTCCCAGGTCCCCTCTTAATCTGTCTCCCTTTGAAATCTTGTTTGGTCGACAACCGCATGTTATGATTAAGCCTCAGGATGATTTGAAGTGTAACAATGAAGTGACTGTAAAATACTTGATTAACATGAGTAAACAGTTAAGGAATCAAAATGATAATCTGAAGTTAGTGATTCCTGATTTACCAGATAGTAATTGTCATGACATTGAACCTGGGGATTATGTAATGATACGGAATTTTCTACGCTCAGGTTGCCTTATTGACAGATGGGAAGGGCCATACCAGGTCTTATTGACTAGCACTACAGCATTGAAGGTTGCTGAGAGAGAGACGTGGGTTCATTCGTCCCACTGTAAGAAGGTTGCTGATCCAGAGAGGTCCCGTGATAAGGAACAGACGGTAGAGGTTGTATCACTGGAGTGTCTGTTCCAGGAAGATTGAGACGGCACCTGAGCATTGAAAATCACAAGACCAAAAGCAGTTGTCGATCCCCTGTTCCCTTTTATTGTTTTTCTCCAATTTCCCATCCCATCTCCCTCAATTTTTTTTTTCCCCCCTCTCATTCTTCTTCGTCTCCTCCTATAAGATGGACTTGCCCCAAGAGACTGTGATCCGGATTTTCCTGTTGACCATGATGTTGACCAGAGCAGTCTGTTCCGGCGAGAGTACCATGGAGGTCGAGAGAGGTTCTGGAATGGGTTCTGATGATAAAGATGGAGGCGTAGTTTTCCGAGAACAACATAATCAACAAGCAAAGGCGAGTATCAGAAAACGATCCGATAGCATTGACCATAGAAGGAATTGTGAAGGATTGTTAGCTGAAGAAAACTGTATCTGTAGGCTCTGTAACAATGTCATTGAGGATGGGTGCATTAAGAAATGCCAATCCAGTTTTAATATCCATATGGACCGGCATCCATTGAGTGACTATCACTCCTTAGTGGGTAATGTGTTAAACAAAACAGATTGTTGGGTATGCTCTCAAGTACCTCAGGGTCATAGCAAATCAGGGCTAGTACCATTTCCTTTAACGATAGAGGAGGTACTTGAGTTAAATGGTGGGAGAACGGTGGACCGGAGGTTTAATATCTCCAGCCCTCCTAGTTTGAAGCTCCACCAATACCATGTGGATAGGTCCCTATTATGTTTCAACATCTCCAATCCCCGAAAACCGGGAAATTGGGAAGTGTCATGGAGTAATCACACCATGACCTTTTCGCATAGAGCAGATAGAATGCCTACAGATACAGAGCTTGTACGCCACATAGCCAGTAGAGGAAAATCTTTCCGGTATAGGTATACCTTAGGAAATAGGATTACTAAAGTTGGAGAGGTATCACCAGGATACTGTGCACATATCGTACAACCTGATACGTGTACTAAGCAGATGGAAGAATTAGGGTTAGGAGAGTTCACATGGAAGGTGTGTAATATGGTTATGTCCTACTCCGTCCCATATGTTCTCCCCGATGATGCATATTTCATATGCGGGAGAAAGGCGTACAAGTGGCTTGCCCCAAACTCTGAAGGATTGTGTTATATTGGAAAAGTACTGCCTGAAGTAATGACTGTATCACATGACAAAATGAAAGACATACACCGTGGTGCCCAAGCTCCTTATACTCACACCCATTACGAGCACGTTGTTAAAAGGCACCTGATAGAGAAGACAGAGCATCCGGCCTCTGATCTGATAAGTGAATCCACCGGGATTCAATTCTTAATCGCGTTAGATTTCACCCGCACCGCTAGAGGAGTGCTGAATTATAAATACATTTCTGCGCTCGCCAATTTGTTAGATAATATCACTGAAATGTATGATGACACGTTTAGGTATACTGGAAGAGAACTTCAGGCTTACAAAACAGAACTGGTACAGCATAGAATGGTTCTCAATTACCTCACAGCAGTGACAGGCGGATATTGTGTCACACTGGCAACACAATACGGCGTGAAATGTTGCACATATATTACAAATAGCACCGAGGATCCGGTCGAGGTCATAGACCAAAAGATGGACGATATTCTCCAATTGAAGTGGGAATTTCGCAGGAGACACAATCTCACTCTTGCCGCTGTAGGTAATGAGCTGACTGGTTGGGTGTCATGGTTGAACCCGCGAAATTGGTTTTCTGGTTTAGGAGACTGGGCTCAAGGAGTCATAATGGATGTTGGGAAGTTTCTCCTATGTATCTTAGGTGTTGTCATATCGATTGGATTGATATTTAGATGCGGTCAGGCTTTAATGAAGTGCAATCATCGTACTAGGGTAATGAGTTTAAGGAGTGAGGAAACTGTAATTAACCTGGACTTGATTTATGACCCAAATGTAGAAACAATGATGTGATGAAAATGCGATTTCTACGGTCCGTTTCTTTCACCTGTATTTCCGTTTCCTCCAAGGTAACAAGACCCACTTGGACGAGGAATTTGATGAGCCGATATACAGACAACAGAGGGATTAAAGAAGAAGTTTGACAACCTGATACACAGATTTTTGATGAACTATGCCATGGATCCCCAGTTTCCCTAGAAATTTTAAAATTACGCTAGCCCAACACTTTTGTAAATCTATGGACATTGACAGCTTTTGCTCGCACCTTATGGGCAAAAGCACAAAGAAGACTGCATTCAACAGACACCAAACAAGACCTCAATCGACGACTGTACATTTACCTGACATAGAATACCACCGCATTTACCGTAATTATGTCTTTTCTTCATTTCTACAACCCTCAGGTAATGACACACATAGTCGATAGGGAATACAGGCACAGATATCAGCAATCACATATCTCCCCCATTCATGTATCATCAACTAAAATGTGCTCCCCCATTTTGTTACAACCAAAGCCGAAAAGAGCTCGGTAAAGTTTGACAGCCCATCCACAGACCCGTACCACGGGATAAGAAGGAATTCACATGTATACTTCGCAATACCTCGAAGCTTGATTTAAAACACGTACGGCACGATGATACATGACCCCCAAGCACGGATTCATACACACATGCTTCTGCTATCTCACTAGGTCATACCCTTTTCCTACCATCTCCTCTCCTCCCTTACCCAACCATGTAAATGTATTAACCCCTAACATATATTTTTCTCTTTTTGAAATGTTTTCAGGAAGTGGCAGTTATTGTTGACTGCCAAAGGGTGGACTGTCAAAGTCAGAAAAATATATCTATGCACACTACCATATTTGCACCTCACACAGGTCCGTGCTGCGCATGCGTACGCTCTCCCGTGCGTACGCATACTCACAGTCGCGGGCACCCGCAGGCGCACGGTATGCGTATTTACGGTAGAGTTTATGTGATCGTAGCGTGCGACTCAATCGTTACATATTTTCAGTAATAATGTATTTTGTAGATCATGGTCCCTTTGATAGATTCTGAAAGTTTAGTTAACATAGCATGTTCCTGAACAGAGAGATCCCTCTTTGTATTGTACGAAGGGTCTAACAGGGGTCATACAGTGGTGTTTGGTACCCATCGGAAGAGTATTTAAATAGCAATATTCCGGTGTTGGTTTGGAGCAGATTAATCGCTCGTGCGAATAGTTATGGACATAAGAAGTTTATGTCCATTTACTATTATTTGTTCTTATTTAGTCATGCGGCGGGAAACTCAGTATCCCACCCACCTGAACAGTTGGAAACAGTCACAACCCACCTGTATGAATCAACCTATGACCTTTTGTTATAATGCGAAGCCGAATTCCTGTGTCCAATGAAAAATAAGATTGTAGGGACCATTGAATTGTATTGTGTGTGGGGCATAAATAGGCAGGCCGACCATATCCAGCTCACTCTCTTCAACGGTTCTCATTGCTGATAATCGGGAGCTGGATATCGAGGCGCATGCGATCGTTTCCCCTTGTGCGTAAGTGTTTCTCCGCAACTATATTGATCTTCTTGTTATTGTGGGCCAATCTCTCTCATTCTCTCTCTCTCTCCTTCCCTTTCTCTCTCATTTTCCTTTAAATTGAATTGTATTGTATTTCCTGTGTAGTTATATGGTTAGGTAGTCTATGTTATATTGTAGTGTATGACTTGTATTGTGTTTAACTCTTTTGCAAGTATAGCATTCATAATATATATTTTAGGCGTTGGACCCTGAGTACGGTATCTGTGTGTTTCTTATAGTATTAAGTATTCTCAGAGCGTCGGTGACGCTCAAACAGCTTTTAAGGTAATAAGATTATACTGTGTTGCATTTACTCTCTAACATTACACTAAGGTTTTACTGCACAATACACTGTTTATGGTTTAGATACAAAGGTTTAATATAGTGAGCGTCAGCGCCGCTGGTGATCTCCTCGTGGTCCCGAGCGTTCGCTACGCTATAGCGAATCACTACGTTTGTTAACAGCCAATAACGTGCCTGCCTGTGATCTCTTGGCCGTGAGTGAACGCGACGCTTGAGCGTCTCGATCACGGCAAAGCGATTGTTACGCAACTAGCGTACCCTTACGGTACTTCATACATAAATAGCGTACAGTGTTCTTGGACCTCATAAAGGGTATTATATACGATAAATATTTCGCTTTATCAGGAATATCAAGAACGCTGCCGCCTACATGCTGGAAGCAATGAAGGATATTGGACTCTTGAGTTCACAAGCCGCTACCATGGCAGTATCGGCTAGGCGGGCGTTATGGATTCGCCAGTGGAACGCGGATGCAGATTCCAAAAGAAACATGGAGGCTCTCCCATATAAAGGCGAGGCCTTATTTGGCGATGGCCTGGATGCGTTAGTCTCGGCGGCTACCGCAGGTAAGTGAACATTTTTGCCCTCTGCGCCTGCACCGGTAAAAAAGACCTATCATCTGCAAATGCAGTCCTTTCGGCCCAATAAACACAAAAAGACGAGAGGTTCCCCCTTCTTTGCAGTTAGGGGAAGGGGAAAGAAGCCCACACTGGCTCCAGGTTCCCAAGAGCAAAAGTCTACCCATAATTTTGACAAATACCCAGCATGACGCTGGAACTCCCTTGCGGGAGGCCGCTCCGGTGGGGACACGTCTCAAACTCTTCAGCTAGGATTGGATTCTGTCTGGCCTGGACCCCTGGGTGTTGCAAATAGTATCCCAGGGATACAAACTAGAGTTTCAATACGTTCCCAAATTCATTTCAAATCGACCATGCCAGCTTCTCCGCCAGAGAGAGAAGCAGTAACAGCGGCAATCCAAAAATTATGTCAAGACCAGGTCATAGTCCTGGTACCGTTGTCACAACAAGGGCGGGGTTTTTATTCAAGCCTCTATGTTGTTCCGAAGCCGGACGGCTCGGTCAGATCCATCCTAAATCTAAAATATCTGAATTTCTTCCTGAAAAGGTTCAAGTTTAAGATGGAATCACTTTGGGTGGTGATTGCCAGTCTGGAGGAAGGGGACTATTTGGTGTCGGTGGACATAAAGGATGCTTACCTGCATGTTCCCATTTATCCTCCTCACCAGGCTTATCTGAGATTTGCGATTCAGGATTGCCATTACCAATTCCAGTTGTTACCTTTCGGTCTCTTCATGGCGCCAAGGGTATTCACCAAGGTGATGGCGGAGATGATGGTCCTCCTTCGTCAGAAAGGAGTCAATATAATCCCTTATCTGGATGACCTCCTGATAAAAGCGAGATCCAGGGAGCAGTTATTACAAAACATATCCCTCTCCCTGTCAATACTCCAACAACACGGGTGGATCATAAATTACCCAAAGTCACAGTTGGAACCGACGACAAGGTTGTCTTTCCTCGGGATGATTCTGGACAGAGAAGTTCAGAGAGTATTCCGCTGGAAAAGGCTCTGGAAATCCAGAAAATGGTAAAACAGATATTCGGTTGCTGGGGAAGATGGTGGCGGCCTACGAGGTCATACAGTTTGGCAGGTTCCATGCCAGAGTATTCCAGTGGGACCTGTTGGACAAGTGGTCGGGGTCACACCTACACATGCACAGAAAGATAATCCTGTCATCAAAAACTAGGATTTCGCTCCTGTGGTGGTTGCACAGCTCTCCCCTGCTAAAGGGACGCAGGTTCGGGATTCAGGACTGGGTCCTAGTAACCACGGATGCAAGTAATATTCATTCCGGGAGTAGACAACTGGGAAGCAGACTTCCTCAGCAGACACGATCTCCATCCAGGAGAGTGGGGCCTCCACCAAGAAGTCTTCACAGAGGTGACAAGTCTTTGGGGAGTTCCTCAAATAGACATGATGGCGTCATCTCAACAAGAAGCTTCAGAGATACTGTTCCAGGTCGAGAGACCCTCAAGCAGTAGCAGTGGATGCACTGGTGACCCAGTGGGTGTTTCCATCAGTGTATGTTTTCCCTCCACTTCCGCTGATCCCAAAAGTACTCTGGATCATAAGAAAGACAAGGGTTCGAGCAATCTTCATTGACCCAGACTGGCCAAGAAGGGCTTGGTACCCAGATCTTCAGAAGTTACTCATAGGAGATCCTCGGCCTCTTCCTCCTCGGGAGGACCTGCTGCAGCAGGGGCCATGTGTGTACCAAGACTTACAGTGGCTACGTTTGACGGCATGGCTGTTGAGCGCCGTATCCTAGCCAGGAAGGGTATTCCTAAGGAGGTCATCCCCACCCATATTCAGGCCAGAAAGGGAGTAACGTCAAAACATTACCACCGTATTTGGATAAAATATGTGTCTTGGTGTGAATCCAAGAAAGCTCCTACGGAAGAGTTTCACTTAGGACGTTTTCTCAATTTTTTGCAGGATGGTGTGGAGACAGGCCTACGATTGGGATCAATTAAGGTCCAGATTTCGGCCTTGTCAGTTTACTTCCAAAAAACAATTGGCCTCTCTTCCAGAGGTTCAGACCTTCGTGAAAGGGGTTCTGCACATCCAGCCTCCATTCAGTGGCACCATGGGACCTTAACGTGGTATTGCAGTTCCTTCAGTCGGATTGGTTTGAGCCTCTACAAAAGATAGAGTTGAAGTTTCTCACTTGGAAAGTGGTGATGCTTTTGGCTTTGGCATCCACAAGGCGGGTGTCTGAATTGGGGTCCTTGTCTCACAAGAGCCCTTACCTGATTTTCCATGAAGATAGGGCATAGTTGCAAACTCGCCAACATTTTCTTCCGAAAGTGGTTTCTGCTTTTCACATAAACCAACTTATTGTGGTGCCAGTAGTTACTGACACATTCACTGATTCAAAGTCTCTAGATGTGGTTTGAGCTTTGAAAATCTATGTTGCGAGAAAAGCTCGTATACGTAAAACAGAGGCTCTGTTTGTCCTGTATGATCACAACAAGATTGGCTGTCCTGCTTCCAAGCAGACTATTGCATGTTGAATTAGAAATATGATTCAGCAAGGTCATACTACGGCTGGATTGCCGTTACCAACGTTGGTAAAGGCCCACTCCACTAGGAAGATGGTCTCATCCCGAGCAGCTACTTGGTCAGGGTCAAACACATTTGCTAATTACTACAAGTTTGACGCCTTGGCCGATGAGGACCTAAAGTATGGTCAATCGGTGCTGCAGGGTCATCCGCACCCTTTCGCCCGTACTGGAGCTTTGGTATAGACCCCATGGTCTTGATGTCATCCCCAGCAAACTCTAGGACGTATGAGAAAATAGGATTTTGATAACCTACCGGTAAATCCTTTTCTCCTAGTCCGTAGAGGATGCTGGGCGCCTGTCCCAGTTCGTACTTTACCTGCAGTTTAGTTATTACAGTTACACAAGCTGTGTTATCTTGGTTTCAGCATGTTGCTGCAATTAGTTCATGCCTATTGGAGTGTGTTATGTTGAATGCCATGTGTGTGACATTGTTGAGGATGTGAGTTGGTAGATATCTCACCACTAGTTAAGTAATTCCTTTCCTCGAAATGTCAGTCTCCCTGGGCACAGTTCCTACAACTGAGGTCTGGAGGAGGGGCATAGAGGGAGGAGCCAGTTCACACCCAATGAAAAGTCTTTAGAGTGCCCATGTCTCCTGCGGATCCCGTCTATACCCCATGGTCTTGATGTTATTCCCCAGCATCCTCTACGGACTAGGAGAAAAGGATTTACCGGTAGGTTGTCAAAATCCTATTTACATATCCCCTGAAGTAACGTAGGAGGGATCACAGCAGATATGTCCGATACTTGCTATGATCCCTCCATTCCTGCTGGCAGTCGCATTCACGATAGGTTTCTATGCTGCCAGATTTACCGGATTGGCCGCTGCAGCTGCCACCATCTGAATATGGGCTATGGGCTACACACCGCAGATGTAGTTCCCAAGGAATCCTCCACAGAAATGGCAGCTGTGCATGTGGTCAGTGGGACCGCACATGCGCAGGAGTGCCGGCAGCTCATTAAGCACATTGCAAGGACGGGCTCCTTTCAGAGCCCCTGTCCCTGCGGGTGCCCGATGATACATCCCACCATTATAATCACATACTGTAATACGATTCTGGGCACTAATATTGCATCTGAGTCGCATTGAATATGTGATTAAAGATAAATGGGCCCCTAAGGATATTGAGGTAATCATTGTAGATAATCAGCTGATCAGGACTGTATATAGGCCCTCATTCCGAGTTGTTCGCTCGCAAGCTGCTTTTAGCAGCTTTGCACACGCTAAGCTGCCGCCTACTGGGAGTGAATCTTAGCTTATCAAAATAGCGAACGAAAGATTAGCAAAATTGCGAATAGACACTTCTTAGCAGTTTCTGAGTAGCTCCACACTTACTCGGCATCTGCGATCAGTTCAGTGCTTGTCGTTCTTGGTTTGACGTCACAAACACACCCAGCGTTCGCCCAGACACTCCTCCGTTTCTCCGGCCACTCCCGCGTTTTTCCCAGAAACGGTAGCGTTTTTTCACACACCCCCATAAAACGTCCAGTTTCCGCCCAGAAACACCCACTTCCTGTCAATCACATTACGATAATCAGAACGAAGAAAAAACCTTGTAATGCCGTGAGTAAAATACCTAACTGCATAGCAAATTTACTTGGCGCAGTCGCACTGCGGGCATTGCGCATGCGCATTAGCGACTAATCGCTCTGTTGCGGAAAAAAAAATAACGAGCAAACAACTCGGAATGACCCCCATAATGTGCTGGTCAGTCACTCATGCTGTCTTCATACTATACTCGGCAGCCCAGGATTCTGTTCCCACTCTATGGACACCTACGAGTGGGAATAGTCCTTGTTGGTCGGCATGCAGACCGTCGGGATTGTGAGGGGGCGGGACATAGGGGGAGGTATTGGGACTGGCGGTCTCCTGACCGCCGGTCACATAACTACATTCTTCAAAGGAAGAGAAGTATTAGAACTCGAGGACATACACTGAGACTGGAGGTGGGGGCAAGGTTTAGGGGAAATTTAAAGAAAAAATACTTCACAGAAAGGGTAGTGGATAAGTGGAATAGCCTCCCATCAGAGGTGGTAGAGGCTAAGACTGTAGAGCAGTGTAAACATGCTTGGGATAGGCGTATGAATATCCTTACAAATAATTAAGGTTCAAAAAGGGTTGAGATTACCTGAAGGATAAAAAAAGGGCAGACTAGATGGGCCAAGTGGTTCTTATCTGCCGTCACATTCTATGTTTCTATGTTTCTATGTTACATCCCGGTCATGCATCCTTTACAGCAGGGGTGGCCAACCAGTCAGTGACAAAGAGCCAAAAAACCTTGTTAGGTACGTTAAAGAGCCGACATCTTGCCGATGGCGCGCATGCAAAAATGGAATGTGGCCTTGTGCCTGCTAGACCACACCCCTGGTATAAAATACATTGAAAAAGCCAGAACGACATAAAATACATTTTTTAAAGCCAAATCCATTGAAAAAGGCAATTTCACATAATAAACTTCAGCTCCCCCATGTGTCACTCCAGCCAGCTCCCCCATGTGTCACTCCTGCTAGCACCCTCCTATGTCACTCTAGCCAGCTCTCCCATGTGTCACTACTTCCAGCACCCTCCCGCATCACTCCTGCCAGGACCCTCTCCTGTGTCTCTCTAGCCAGCTCCCCCATGTGTCACTCCTGCTAGCACCCTCCTATGTCACTCAAGCCAGCTCTCCCATGTGTCACTCCAGCCAGCTCTCCCATATGTCACTCCTGCTACCACCCTCCTATGTCACTCCAGCCAGCTCTCCCATGTGTCACTCCTGCTACCACCCTCCTATGTCACTCCAGCCAGCTCTCCCATGTGTCACTCCTGCCACCACCCTCCTATGTCACTCCAGCCAGCTCTCCCATGTGTCACTCCTGCCAACACCCTCATGTCACTCCAGCCAGCTCTTCAATGTGTCATTTCTGCTACCACCCTCCTATGTCACTCCAGCCAGCTCTCCCATGTGTCACTCCTGCCACCACCCTCCTGTCACTCCAGCCAGCTCTTCAATGTGTCATTTCTGCTACCACCCTCCTATGTCACTCCAGCCAGCTCTCCCATGTGTCACTCCTGCCACCACCCTCCTATGTCACTCCAGCCAGCTCTTCCATGTGTCACTACTGCCAACACCCTCCTATGTCACTCCAGCCAGCTCTCCCATGTGTCACTCCTGCCAACACCCTCCTGTCACTCCAGCCAGCTCTTCAATGTGTCATTTCTGCTACCACCCTCCTATGTCACTCCAGCCAGCTCTCCCATATGTCACTCCTGCTACCACCCTCCTATGTCACTCCAGCCAGCTCTCCCATGTGTCACTCCTGCCACCACCCTCCTATGTCACTCCAGCCAGCTCTTCCATGTGTCACTCCTGCTACCACCCTCCTATGTCACTCCAGCCAGCTCTTCCATGTGTCACTTCTTCCAGCACCCTCCTGTCACTCCAGCCATCTTCCCCATGTGTCACTCCTGCTACCACCCTTCTATATCACTCCAGCCACCTCCCCATGTGTCACTCCTGCTACCGCACCCCTATGTTACTCCAGCCAACTCTCCCATGTGTCACTACTGCCAACACCCTCCTGTCACTCCAGCCAGCTCTTCAATGTGTCATTTCTGCTACCACCCTCCTATGTCACTCCAGCCAGCTCTCCCATGTGTCACTCCTGCTAGCACCCTCCTATGTCACTCAAGCCAGCTCTCCCATGTGTCACTCCAGCCAGCTCTCCCATATGTCACTCCTGCTACCACCCTCCTATGTCACTCCAGCCAGCTCTCCCATGTGTCACTCCTGCTACCACCCTCCTATGTCACTCCAGCCAGCTCTCCCATGTGTCACTCCTGCCACCACCCTCCTATGTCACTCCAGCCAGCTCTCCCATGTGTCACTCCTGCCAACACCCTCATGTCACTCCAGCCAGCTCTTCAATGTGTCATTTCTGCTACCACCCTCCTATGTCACTCCAGCCAGCTCTCCCATGTGTCACTCCTGCCACCACCCTCCTGTCACTCCAGCCAGCTCTTCAATGTGTCATTTCTGCTACCACCCTCCTATGTCACTCCAGCCAGCTCTCCCATGTGTCACTCCTGCCACCACCCTCCTATGTCACTCCAGCCAGCTCTCCCATGTGTCACTACTGCCAACACCCTCCTGTCACTCCAGCCAGCTCTTCAATGTGTCATTTCTGCTACCACCCTCCTATGTCACTCCAGCCAGCTCTCCCATATGTCACTCCTGCTACCACCCTCCTATGTCACTCCAGCCAGCTCTCCCATGTGTCACTCCTGCTACCACCCTCCTATGTCACTCCAGCCAGCTCTCCCATGTGTCACTCCTGCCACCACCCTCCTATGTCACTCCAGCCTACTCTCCCATGTGTCACTACTGCCAACACCCTCCTGTCACTCCAGCCAGCTCTTCAATGTGTCATTTCTGCTACCACCCTCCTATGTCACTCCAGCCAGCTCTCCCATGTGTCACTCCTCTACCACCCTCCTATGTCACTCCAGCCAGCTCTCCCATGTGTCACTCCTGCCACCACCCTCCTATGTCACTCCAGCCAGCTCTCCCATGTGTCACTACTTCCAGCACCCTCCCGCGTCACTCCTGCCAGCTCTGCCATGTGTCACTCTAGCCCACCCTCATGTATCACTACAGCCCCCCATCAACTCATGCCATTGCAGCAGTCCCTAATGTTTCCTCTGTTTGCTTGTGGGTGTCTCACCTCTAGTATCTGGCTCCTTCAGTTTTCAGTCCCTGTAGTGCTGCTGCGTGTCTAGCTGGAGTGCAGCGGTTTCTGTATCTGTTGTGGTCACATGATTTAGAGTGTTGGGAGCCACATTTGAATAAAGAAAGAGCCACATGCGGCTCAAGAGCCACAGGTTGGCCACCGCTGCTTTACAGCATAACTACTTATTTGGGACAACAATTATTTTTAATGAAGCTATTTTATGGGTATGGGTCGTTGGGTCGACACAACTTAGGCCGACAGTCATTTGGTAGAACACTATAGGTCAACATGCATTAGGTCAACAGGGTCACTAGGTCAAAAGGTCGAGATGAGTTTTTTTACTTTTTTGGGTGTCGTTTTCTTCATAAAGTGACAAGGAACCCCAACTAGTACACCGTGTCCCCTCGCTTCGCTCGCCATGCTTCGGGCAAGGTGCCTCGCTCCACTACCGCTGCACCCGGCACAGGTTACCATTCCCAGTTGTAGTCCACGTGGATCGTAAAGTATGAAAAAGTCCAAAAATTTAAAAACACCCCAAATGACAGCGCATTAGCCCCCAGTGTCGTATATAGCATCCGCCAGTGTCTAGAGCATTGTCCATCTGGTATATAATAAGCATACTGTATATTGCATTTAAGTTCTAACCTATCATCTTGTGAGCTGAATATTTTGTGTAACACGTGTGAAAAGATGACAGTCTTCGCTCTTACACCTTCCTTCCTTTTGGTAAATGTAATTGCCTATTTATTTATCCTTTCCCCACATCAAATACAGCTACTGTTACTGCTTCATCCCATGGAAACAATGACTCCGAGGTGCACGCAGATTATGTGCTACTGCGATTTCTCACAGATTCTCAAGTGCCAAAATATGCAAATGCCAGTGTAAGCATACCGCTTGTGCACCACCGTGCAACGGACTGAGCACACTGCCACGCCCACTTTGCATATCTGAGCAATGGTGAACTCACCAGACGATTCACTTTCTCCATCATCACTGATGCAAATCCTGCAACATGACCCACTCCATTAGGTACAAAATGCTCTGTTCCTGGACTTCCTTTCCAGTGGCGGTTCAAGAGGTGGGGCTGCAGCATAGTCCAAAATTCAGATAGGGGAGCCACACCAACTGACACCCCAAACTGCCAAACATTGCCTGCCGCGGCTTATTGGCAGTTGGTGTCTTCCTTCCTATGGCCCTCATTCCGAGTTGTTCGCTCGCAAGCTTCTTTTAGCAGATTTGCACACGCTAAGTCGCCGCCTACTGGGAGTGAATCTTAGCTTCTTAAAATTGCGACCGACGGATTCGCAATATTACGATTAGACCTCTCTTAGCAGTTTCTGAGTAGCTCCACACTTACTCGGCATCTGCGATCAGTTCAGTGCTTGTCGTTCCTGGGTTGACGTCACAAACACACCCAGAGTTCGCCCAGACACTCCTCCGTTTCTCCAGCCACTCCCGCGTTTTTCCCAGAAACTGTAGCGTTTTTTCACACACACCCATAAAATGGCCAGTTTCCGCCCAGTAACACCCACTTCCTGTCAATCACATTACGATCACCAGAACGATGAAAAAGCCGTGAGTAAAATACCTAACTGTATAGCAAATTTACTTGGTGCAGTCGCAGTGCGGACATTGCGCATGCGCAATAAGCGGAAAATCGCTGCGATGCGAAGAAAAATACAGAGCGAACAACTCGGAATGACCACCAATTAGGGATGTGCACCGGAAATTTTTCGGGTTTTGTGTTTTGGTTTTGGGTTCGGTTCCGCGGCCGTGTTTTGGGTTCGAATGCGGTTTGGCAAAACCTCACCAAATTTTTTTTGTCGGATTCGGGTGTGTTTTGGATTCGGGTGTTTTTTTCAAAAAACCCTAAAAAACAGCTTAAATCATTGAATTTGGGGGTCATTTTGATCCTATAGTATTATTAACCTCAATGACCATAATTTACACTCATTTTCAGTCTATTCTGAACACCTCACACCTCACAATATTATTTTTAGTCCTAAAATTTGCACCGAGGTCGCTGGATGGCTAAGCTAAGCGACCCAAGTGGCCGACACAAACACCTGGCCCATCTAGGAGTGGCACTGCAGTGTCAGGCAGGATGGCCTTTCCAAAAAATACTCCCCAAACAGCACATGACGCAAAGAAAAAAAGAGGCGCAATGAGGTAGCTGTGTGAGTAAGCTAAGCGACCCTAGTGGCCGACACAAACACCTGGCCCATCTAGGAGTGGCACTGCAGTGTCACGCAGGATGGCCCTTCCAAAACATACTCCCCAAACAGCACATGACGCAAAGAAAAAAAGAGGCGCAATGAGGTAGCTGTGTGAGTAAGCTAAGCAACCCTAGTGGCCGACACAAACACCTGGCCCATCTAGGAGTGGCACTGCAGTGTCAGGCAGGATGGCCCTTCCAAAAAATACTCCCCAAAGAGGCGCAATGAGGTAGCTGTGTGAGTAAGCTAAGCGACCCTAGTGGCCGACACAAACACCTGGCCCATCTAGGAGAGGCACTGCAGTGTCACGCAGGATGGCCCTTCCAAAAAATACTCCCCAAACAGCACATGACGCAAAGAAGAAAAAAAAGAGGCGCAATGAGGTAGCTGTGTGAGTAAGCTAAGCGACCCTAGTGGCCGACACAAACACCTGGCCCATCTAGGAGTGGCACTGCAGTGTCAGGCAGGATGGCCCTTCCAAAAAATACTCCCCAAACAGCACATGACGCAAAGAAGAAAATAAAGAGGCGCAATGAGGTAGCTGTGTGAGTAAGCTAAGCGACCCTAGTGGCCGACACAAACACCTGGCCCATGTAGGAGTGGCACTGTAGTGTCACGCAGGATGGCCCTTCCAAAAAATACTCCCCAAACAGCACATGACGCAAAGAAGAAAAAAAAGAGGCGCAATGAGGCAGCTGTGTGAGTAAGCTAAGCGACCCTAGTGGCCGACACAAACACCTGGCCCATCTAGGAGTGGCACTGTAGTGTCACGCAGGATGGCCCTTCCAAAAAACACTCCCCAAACAGCACATGACGCAAAGAAAAAAAGAGGCGCAATGAGGTAGCTGTGTGAGTAAGATAAGCGACCCAAGTGGCCGACACAAACACCTGGCCCATCTAGGAGTGGCACTGCAGTGTCACGCAGGATGGCCCTTCCAAAAAAACACTCCCCAAACAGCACATGATGCAAAGAAAAAAAGAGGCGCAATGAGGTAGCTGTGTGACTAAGATAAGCGACCCTAGTGGCCGACACAAACACCTGGCCCATCTAGGAGTGGCACTGCAGTGTCACGCAGGCTGGCCCTTCAAAAAACTACTCCCCAAACAGCACATGACGCAAAGAAAATAAGAGGCGCAATGAGGTAGCTGTGTGACTAAGATAAGCGACCCTAGTGGCCGACACAAACACCTGGCCCATCTAGGAGTGGCACTGCAGTGTCACGCAGGCTGGCCCTTCAAAAAAACACTCCCCAAACAGCACATGACGCAAAGAAGAAAAAAAGAGGTGCAAGATGGAATTGTCCTTGGGCCCTCCCACCCACCCTTATGTTGTATAAACAGGGCATGCACACTTTAACCAACCCATCATTTCAGCGACAGGGTCTGCCACACGACTGTGACTGAAATGACTGGTTGGTTTGGGCCCCCACCAAAAAAGAAGCAATCAATCTCTCCTTGCACAAACTGGCTCTACAGAGGCAAGATGTCCACCTCATCATCATCGTCCGATTCATCACCCCTTTCACTGTGTACATCCCCCTCCTCACAGATTATTAATTCGTCCCCACTGGAATCCACCATCTCAGATCCCTGTGTACTTTCTGGAGGCAATTGCTGCTGGTGAATGTCTCCATGGAGGAATTGATTATAATTCATTTTAATGAACATCATCTTCTCCACATTTTCTGGAAGTAACCTCGTACGCCGATTGCTGACAAGGTGAGCGGCGGCACTAAACACTCTTTCGAAGTACACACTGGAGGGAGGGCAACTTAGGTAGAATAAAGCCAGTTTGTGCAAGGGCCTCCAAATTGCCTCTTTTCCCTGCCAGTATACGTACGGACTGTCTGACGTGCCTACTTGGATGCGGTCACTCATATAATCCTCCACCATTCTTTCAATGGTGAGAGAATCATATGCAGTGACAGTAGACGACATGTCAGTAATCGTTGGCAGGTCCTTCAGTCCGGACCAGATGTCAGCATCAGCAGTCGCTCCAGACTGCCCTGCATCACCGCCAGCGGGTGGGCTCGGAATTCGTAGCCTTTTCCTCGCACCCCCAGTTGCGGGAGAATGTGAAGGAGGAGATGTTGACAGGTCGCGTTCCGCTTGACTTGACAATTTTCTCACCAGCAGTTCTTTGAACCCCTGCAGACTTGTGTCTGCCGGAAAGAGAGATCCAACGTAGGTTTTAAATCTAGGATCGAGCACGGTGGCCAAAATGTAGTGCTCTGATTTCAACAGATTGACTACACGTGAATCCTGGTTAAGCGAATGAAGGGCTCCATCCACAAGTCCCACATGCCTAGCGGAATCGCTCTGTTTTAGCTCCTCCTTCAATGTCTCCAGCTTCTTCTGCAAAAGCCTGATGAGGGGAATGACCTGACTCAGGCTGGCAGTGTCTGAACTGACTTCACGTGTGGCAAGTTCAAAGGGCAGCAGAACCTTGCACAACGTTGAAATCATTCTCCACTGCGCTTGAGACAGGTGCATTCCACCTCCTTTGCCTATATCGTGGGCAGATGTATAGGCTTGAATGGCCTTTTGCTGCTCCTCCATCCTCTGAAGCATATAGAGGGTTGAATTCCACCTCGTTACCAACTCTTGCTTCAGATGATGGCAGGGCAGGTTCAGTTTTTTTTGGTGGTGCTCCAGTCTTCTGTACGCGGTGCCTGCACGCCAAAAGTGGCCCGCAATTCTTCTGGCCACCGACAGCATCTCTTGCACGCCCCTGTCGTTTTTTAAATAATTCTGCACCACCAAATTCAAGGTATGTGCAAAACATGGGACGTGCTGGAATTTGCTCAGATGTAATGCACGCACAATATTGCTGGCGTTGTCCGATGTCACAAATCCCCAGGAGAGTCCAATTGGGGTAAGCCATTCTGCGATTATCTTCCTCAGTTGCCGTAAGAGGTTTTCAGCTGTGTGCATATTCTGGAAAGCGGTGATACAAAGCGTAGCCTGCCTAGGAACAAGTTGGCGTTTGCGAGATGCTACTGGTGCCGCCGCTGCTGTTCTTGCAGCGGGAGGCAATACATCTACCCAGTGGGCTGTCACAGTCATGTAGTCCTGAGTCTGCCCTGCTCCACTTGTCCACATGTCCCTGGTTAAGTGGACATTGGGTACAACTGCATTTTTTAGGACACTGGTGAGTCTTTTTCTGACGTCCATGTACATTCTCGGTATCGCCTGCCTAGAGATGTGGAACCTAGATGGTATTTGGTAACGGGGGCACACTACCTCAAGAAATTGTCTAGTTCCCTGTGAACTAACGGTGGATACCGGACGCATGCCTAACACCAACATAGTTGTCAAGGCCTCAGTTATCCGCTTTGCAGCAGGATGACTGCTATGATATTTCATCTTCCTCGCAATGGACTGTTGGACAGTCAATTGCTTACTGGAAGTAGTACAAGTGGTCTTCCGACTTCCCCTCTGGGATGACGATCGACTCCCAGCAGCAACAACAGCAGCGCCAGCAGCAGTAGGCATTACACTCAAGGATGCATTGGAGGAATCCCAGGCAGGAGAAAACTCGTCAGACTTGCCAGTGACATGGCTTGTAGGACTATTGGCTTTCCTGGGTAAGGAGGAAATTGACACTGAGGGAGTTGGTGGTGTGGTTTGCGCGAGCTTGGTTACAAGAGGAAGGGATTTACTGGTCAGTGGACTGCTTCCGCTGTCGCCCAAAGTTTTTGAACTTGTCACTGACTTATTATGAATGCGCTGCAGGTGACGTATAAGGGAGGATGTTCCGAGGTGGTTAACGTCCTTACCCCTACTTATTACAGCTTGACAAAGGCAACACACGGCTTGACACCTGTTGTCCGTATTTCTGTTGAAATACTTCCACACTGAAGAGCTGATTTTTTTGGTATTTTCACCAGGCATGTCAATGGCCATATTCCTCCCACGGACAACAGGTGTCTCCCCGGGTGCCTGACTTAAACAAACCACCTCACCATCAGAATCCTCCTTGTCTATTTCCTCCCCAGCGCCAGCAACACCCATATCCTCATCCTGGTGTACTTCAACACTGACATCTTCAATTTCACTATCAGGAACTGGACTGCGGGTGCTCCTTTCAACACTTGCAGGGGGCGTGCAAATGGTGGAAGGCGCAAGCTCTTCCCGTCCAGTGTTGGGAAGGTCAGGCATCGCAACCGACACAATTGGACTCTCCTTTGGGATTTGGGATTTCGAAGAACGCACAGTTCTTTGCTGTGCTTTTGCCGCAAGTCTTTTCTTTTTTCTAGCGAGAGGATGAGTGCTTCCATCCTCATGTGAAGCTGAACCACTAGCCATGAACATAGGCCAGGGCCTCAGCCGTTTTTTGCCACTCCGTGTCGTAAATGGCATATTGGCAAGTTTACGCTTCTCCTCAGACGCTTTTAATTTTGATTTTTGGGTCATTTTTTTACTGATCTTTTGTGTTTTGCATTTTACATGCTCTGTACTATGACATTGGGCATCGGCCTTGGCAGACGACGTTGATGGCATTTCATCGTCTCGGCCATGACTAGTGGCAGCAGCTTCAGCACGAGGTGGAAGTGGATCTTGATCTTTCCCTATTTTTTTAACCTTCACATTTTTGTTCTCCATATTTTGCGCACAACTAAAAGCCACCACAGGTATACAATGTAGATGGATGGACAGTATACTATTATTACTTATACTTATGGACGACGAGTGCACTGACGACACACAGGTAGGTACAGCCGTGGCCTACCGTACTGCTGCTTAGTGCTTATATATATAATATACTGTATAACGGACCTGGTGGACACTGCCAGCAGACTGCTAAACTAGTATGAAGAAAGAAAAAAAAAACCACCACAGGTATACAATGTAGATGGATGGATAGTATAGTATTATATTACTTATGGACGACGAGTGCACTGACGACACAGAGGTAGGTACAGCCGTGGCCTACCGTACTGCTGATTAGTGCTTATATATATAATATACCGTATAACGGACCTGGTGGACACTGTCAGCAGACTGGTAAACTAGTATGAAGAAAGAAAAAAAAACCACCACAGGTATACAATGTAGATGGATGGATAGTATAGTAATACTTATACTTATGGACGACGAATGCACTGACGACTCAGAGGTAGGTACAGCCGTGGCCTACCGTACTGCTGCTTAGTGCTTATATATATAATATACTGTATAACGGACCTGGTGGACACTGTCAGCAGACTGCTAAACTAGTATGAAGAAAGAAAAAAAAAAACACCACAGGTATACAATGTAGATGGATGGTTATTGGATAGTATAGTATTACTTATACTTATGGACGACGAGTGCACTGACGACACAGAGGTAGGTACAGCCGTGGCCTACCGTACTGCTGCTTAGTGCTTATATATATAATATACTGTATAATGGACCTGGTGGACACTGTCAGCAGACTGCTAAACTAGTATGAAGAAAGAAAAAAAAAACACAGGTATACAATGTAGATGGATGGATAGTATAGTATTACTTATACTTATGGACGACGAGTGACAACACAGAGGTAGGTACAGCCGTGGCCTACCGTACTGCTGCTTAGTGCTTATATATATAATATACTGTATAACGGACCTGGTGGACACTGTCAGCAGACTGCTAAACTAGTATGAAGAAAGGAAAAAAAAACACCACAGGTATACAATGTAGATGGATGGATAGTATAGTAATACTTATACTTATGGACGACGAGTGACAACACAGAGGTAGGTACAGCCGTGGCCTACCGTACTGCTGCTTAGTGCTTATATATATAATATACTGTATAACGGACCTGGTGGACACTGTCAGCAGACTGCTAAACTAGTATGAAGAAAGAAAAAAAAACACCACAGGTATACAATGTAGATGGATGGATAGTATAGTATTACTTATACTTATGGACGAGTGCACTGACGACACAGAGGTAGGTACAGCCGTGGCCTACCGTACTGCTGCTTAGTGCTTATATATATAATATACTGTATAACGGACCTGGTGGACACTGTCAGCAGACTGCTAAACAAACTAGCATGAAGAAAGAAAAAAAAAACACCACAGTGTTTTTCAGGCAGACAAACGTATACTGGACTGGTGGTCACTGTCAGCAAAACTGTGCACTGTACTCCTGCTATAACTGCTCCCCGGTCCCCACAATTACGCAGTGTGAGCAGAGCAGTGCACTCAGAGTCAGCACAGATATATCATGCAGCAGTGCAGCACACTGAGTGAGCACAGCCACAGATATGGTGGAGCGTTTTTTTTCAGGCAGAGAAACAAAGGATTAAAATCACTGGTGGTATAATCAAAACCCTGCACTGTACTCCCTAACAGCTGCTCCCCGTCCCCAATCCTCCCCACAATTATAACAATGTCACTCTTAGTCTTTTCTATTACGGAGAGGACGCCAGCCACGTCCTCTCCCTATCAATCTCAATGCACGTGTGAAAATGGCGGCTAGGCGCGGCTCCTTATATAGAATCTGAGTCTCGCGAGAATCCGACAGCAGGATGATGACGTTCGGGCACTCTCGGGTTAACCGAGCAAGGCGGGAGGATCCGAGTCGCTCGGACCCGTGTAAAAAAAAAGGTGAAGTTCGGGCGGGTTCGGATTCCGAGGAACCGAACCCGCTCATCACTACCACCAATGTACTGTTTCCCACAGCTGCATACTATCATATACAGTAAATGACGTATGTGGACTTACAGTTCAAATAATCTTTTATCTTAAATGTTTCACTATTCGTATAAGATGTAAATTCTGTAGTGTTCTTATGGGGCACGTGTACATGTTTTACACGTCTGTATCCCACATACATGCAATCCTTCCGGTTTCTTGGGAATCCATGTACATTTAGTCATCCTCTTGTTGAAAATGACTTTTACTAATTTCTCTTTTATACCTAAATCGTGGGTCACAGCTGGGAGCCTGACATGGAAGCTACCCGGCTGCGACCCGCGTCAGCCCCCTTTTCCACCGAAGTCACCAGCCTGGCATATTGCCGGGTTGGTGACATTGACAGTGACACGACAGGGGTAGCGCTTGAAGATCACATGATCTCAAAGCACCGCCCATCCATTCATTGTAAACGGGAAACCAGGTCGTGCGATCCGGCTCCCATTTTCAAAGCACAGTTTGCCGGGCTGAACACGTGTTCAACCCCACAAACTTCCCGAGTTGGAATACCGAGTCACTCGACCTGGATTATTCCAACTCTGCCCTTTTACACCGAGCAGTAACACGGGTTATGTACGCTCATGTGAAATAACCCGCGTTATATGCTGGCGGTGTAAAAGGGGTATTATTGTGACTGTACATGATTAGATTTCCTAAAGATAACCGTACCGTTAAGGTCCACATTTTCCCTAAGAACATTATGTAATCTCAATAATGAGGAATTTTTCTTAATAATAGATTTCATTTTATATGCACAACTATTGTACTTTGTGGGAAATAATGCAGATTTTGGGTGATTGGTAACACTTTAACCCCTTTGATCATACTGTATTCTATTTTTTGAGCAGTTGTTTGTAACATTGTCCATTTCATCTACTTCTTCAAGGTCCGTTTGGAGTAACTCCATAAGATACCCATGTTCCAAAAAGGACTTATATAATTAATTATATATATAAGTGGGAATAAAAGTCATTTGTCGGGATCGCGGCTGGTGGCCTTTCACCGGCTGTCAGGGTTCCGGCGTCAGTCTCCTGTTCCTACAGCCGGTATAGTAACTGCATCCCGAGAGTGTGCATTGTGATTGATTGTGCAATGTGGCTGAGAGTGTGTATTGTTACTGGGGCTGTGATAGTGTCATGTGACTGTGCAGTGTGGCTGGGGATGTGCAATCGGTATAGACATGAGCAATGTAACTGTGGCCAGAATCATAGAGATGGCATAGCTTAGAACAGGGGTGGGCAATTATTTCAGCAGAGGGGCCACTTGACACTTTCCTGTCACTATTCGAGGGCCGCACACAAAATAGCAGCTCCCCCCCTCCATGCGCAAAAAATATAGGGACGTGGTTTCGTGTGGAAGGGGCGTGACCAAAAAATCATACAGATTCATATTAGGCTGCACAATAGTCTCCATTATTTAAATTACGCCACACAGTAGCGCCACCACTTACACACATTACACCAGGTAGAGCCCCCTTTTACATTACAGCAGGTAGAGCTCCCTTTTACACATTGCGCTGACAGGGAGCAGGGGGGAAAGATCACATATGGGCGGGATGTACTGTACGACACGCACATTATCCCGCAACTTGTCGGGTACAGAAAAGTGTTAATGGTGCCAGGGGCACTGACAACTGTGAAGGGACCAGGTAATATAAGGGGCCGTGGCCAATGCAGTGATGTGTGGCCAGCCCCTCCTTTGAAAATATTTAAAAAGTTATGTTTCTGTGCAGCCGTGGAGCTGGACAAGGGGGAGGGTAGTGGTGCTGGTTGAGCAGCAGCTGGCGGCGGGGATGGCTGCTTGGGGGAATTGGCAGACGAAATCGCTCACCTCCCCCCCTCCCCCACTCGTCAAGCAGGGAGAGAGAGGACACTGTTGCAGCTGCCTCTCCCCAGCACAGCACACAGTAGCGGCTCCATGCCAGCGCTGTCTACATTGGGGAGGGGGGAAAGGTCAGCAGGACCTTAGTACATCCAGCCGATAGTGCAGGCTGCGGCTAATAGAGCCGCGCTGCCGCAGGCATCAGTTCTCAGCCGCTGCCGGTGACCTAGGCTGGAAGCTGGCCGGGACAATGACAAGCGGCACTGTTGGGCAGCTTGTCATTGCACGCAGGTGGGAGGCAGCGGGCCGGGCAGGATCGGTTCGCGGGCCGCATCCGGCCCGCGGGCCGTATTTTGCCCACCCCTAGATTAGAAGGAACTTGACAGTTGCCAGGTCACATGATGAGCAGAGCCTGGGTGGGGCTTACAGACAGTATGACATCACGTGGAATAGCAGCATCTCCCCACTCAGCTGTGCCATTCATTCACCAATCAGAGCCTGGTCCAGCTATCAATCAAACCCTGTCAGCACAGGTGGGTCTATGAAGAGTATTGTAATGTCAATAAGAAGCAATGTGGTTTATTGTGAATAAGCAACAAAACGGTGCGGTGTAATGTGAATAAGGAGCAATACGGTGCAGTGCAATGTGAATAAACAGCAATATGGTATAGTGTAATGTGATTAAGGAGTGATACGGTGCAGTGTAATGTGAATAAGCAGCAATACGGTGCGGTGTAATGTGAATAAGCAACAATACGGTGTGGTGTAATAATAATGTGAATAAGCAGCAATACGGTGTAGTGCAATGTGAATAAGCAGCAATACGGTGCAGTGCAATGTGAATAAGGAGCAATACGGTGCAGTGCAATGTGAATAAGGAGCAATACGGTGTGGTGTAATGTGAATAAGCAGCAATACGGTGCAGTGCAATGTGAATAAGGAGCAATACGGTGTAGTGTAATGTAAATAAGGCAGAGGTTCCAAAACTGTGTGCCATGGCTCCCAGGGGTGCCTCGGGACACTTGCAGGGGTGCCCTGGGTTGGTGGTCCAGGACCAATTCAAATTAATCATGGTCAATATAATAGGCAAAACCAGTGCTGGTGGCTGCCAGTCATAAAATATGTGGCCAAACAGAAGCAAATCTTGTCCCTCACCACACAACTGACCCTAAGGATGACATATAAACGCAATCTACTTAATGTAATATTACTTTCTAAATTTCTCAATAAGAAATTTTTGGCCTAGGGGGTGCCGTGGAAAACATTCTGATATTCTAAGGCGCCGTGATTCAAAAAAGTTTGGAAACCAGTGAAATAAGGAGCAATATGGTGTAGTTTAATGTAAATAAGGAGTGATACGGTGTAGTATAATGTGAATAAGGAGCCATATAGTACAGTGTAATGTGAATAAGGAGTGATATGGTCTAGTGTAATGTGAATACGGAGCAATATTGGCCCTCATTCCGAGTTGTTCGCTCGGTATTTTTCATCGCATCGCAGTGAAAATCCGCTTAGTACGCATGCGCAATGTTCGCACTGCGACTGCGCCAAGTAACTTTACTATGAAGAAAGTAATTTTACTCACGGCTTTTTCTTCGCTCCGGCGATCGTAATGTGATTGACAGGAAATGGGTGTTACTGGGCGGAAACACGGCGTTTCAGGGGCGTGTGGCTGAAAACGCTACCGTTTCCGGAAAAAACGCAGGAGTGGCCGGGGAAACGGTGGGAGTGCCTGGGCGAACGCTGGGTGTGTTTGTGACGTCAACCAGGAACGACAAGCACTGAACTGATCGCACAGGCAGAGTAAGTCTGGAGCTACTCAGAAACTGCTAAGTAGTTAGTAATCGCAATATTGCGAATACATCGGTCGCAATTTTAAGAAGCTAAGATTCACTCCCAGTAGGCGGCGGCTTAGCGTGTGTAACTCTGCTAAATTCGCCTTGCGACCGATCAACTCGGAATGAGGGCCATTGTACAGTGTAATGTGAGTAAGGAGTGATACGGTGCAGTGTTATGTGAATAAAAAGTGATACAGTGTAGTGTAATGTGAATAAGGAGCCATATGGTGCAGTGTAATGTGAATAAGGAGCGATACGGTGTAGTGTAATATGAATAAGTTGCGATACAGTGCAGTGTAATGCGAATAAGTAGTAATATGGTACAGTGTAATGTGAATAAGGAGTAATATGGTACAGTGTAATGGGTAATGGGAATAAGGAGCAATATGGTCTAGTGTAATGTGATTAAGGAGTGATACGGTGTAGTGTAATGTGAGTAAGGAGCGATACGGTGTAGTGTAATGTGAGTAAGGAGCGATACGGTGTAGTGTAATATGAATAAGTTGCGATACGGTGCAGTGTAATGTGAAAAAGGAGTAATATGGTGCAGTGTAATGTGAATAGGGAGTAATATGGTACAGTGTAATGGGAATAAGGAGCAATACGGTCTAGTGTAATGTTATTAAGGAGGGATACGGTGCAGTGTAATGTGAATAAGGAGCCATATGGTATAGTGTAATGTGAATAAGGAGCAATACGGTGTAGTGTAAGGTAAATAAGGAGCAATATGGTGTAGTGTAATGTAAATAAGGAGTGATATGGTGTAGTGTAATGTTAATAAGGAACGATACGGTGTAGTGTAATGTGAATAAGGAACGATACGGTGCAGTGTAATGTGAATAATGAGCAATACAGTATAGTGTAAAGTGAATAAGGAGCAATACAGTGTAGTGTAATGTGAATAAACAGCAATACGGTCTAGTGTTATGTGAATAAAAAGTGATACAGTGTAGTGTAATGTGGATATGGAGTGATACAGTGCAGTGTAATGTGAATAAGGAGTCATGTTGTAGTGTAATGTGAACAAGGAGTGATACGGTGCAGTGTTATGTGAATAAAAAGTGATACAGGGTAGTGTAATGTGAATAAGGAGTGATATGGTGTAGTGTAATGTAAATAAGGAGTGATACGGTGTAGTGTAATGTGAATAAGGAGTGATACGCTGTAGTGTAATGTGAATAAGGAGTGATACAGTGTAGTGTAATTTGAATAAGGAGTGATACAGAGTAGTGTAATGTGAATAAGGAGTGATACGGTGTAGTGTAATGTAAATAAGGAGTGATACGTTGTAGTGTAATGTGAATAAGGAGTGATACAGTGTAGTGTAATGTGAATTAAGAGTGATACGTTGTAGTGTAATGTGAATAAGGAGTGATATGGTGTAGTGTAATGTGAATAAGGAGTGATACGTTGTAGTGTAATGTGAATAAGGAGCAATACGGTGTAGTGTTATGTGAATAAGGAGTGATATGTTGTAGTGTAATGTGAATAAGGAGTGATACGTTGTAGTGTAATGTGAATAAGGGGGGTTATTCCGACCTGTTCGCACGCAGCGGTTCTTTGCTGCGGTGTGAACGGGTCTGGAATGCGCATGCGTGGCGTGCACATTGCACATGCGCGACGTTGCCCGGTGACAGAGGTCGCCGGACAACAACGCATACAGAGAAGAAAGCGGTCGCAGTGGCGACCGCAAGAAGATTGACAGCGGAGAGTCGTTCCGAGGCGGATACTCTCCACTGGAGATAAATGGGAATCTCAGTTTCTCTTACGTCCTAGAGGATGCTGGGGACTCCGTAAGGACCATGGGTTATAGACGGGCTCCGCAGGAGATATGGGCAACTAAAAGAACTTTCTAGTATGGTGTGCACTGGCTCCTCCCTCTATGCCCCTCCTCCAGACCTCAGTTAGATCTTGTGCCCAGAGGAGATAGGGTGCATTACAGGAGCTCTCTGTTATGATTCTAATACTCAGGTCTGGGGTGATCTTATACGATGGGACCTGAATACCAGAACGTAATGCTGGGAAAGGGGAAAGGAATGGAAATAGCCCCTGGCACCCTATCTCCGTTGTCTCGCCCGTGCTGTCAGTACACTCTTGCGAGACTATGGTTGCTTGAGCCCATGGCAGCCGCGTTTGAAGGGCGGATTACATCTGCCCAACTCCGATGCCCCCTCAGGTCTTAATGAGAGACAAAGAGTGAACTGAGACAGGGTGATAACAAGGGGCCCTCTAACTAAACAACAAGGCCAGGGGCTACTAACAAACCTAAAACTAAAGTATGCGCGGATTTCCGCCAGGGAAAAGAACAACCAAAATACTCCACTTGTCCCCTCTCCTACAGGGCACCGCCGAGTACCGGAGAGGACTGTGGAAGCGGATACCTCCGCAAATGCTCCAAAATCAGAAAACAATATAAAGCGGCCTAGGCCGCAACACGCGGCAGAGACGCCACTCACGAAACCAAGCGAGCTCCTCTAACGACTGTCACGGGAGAATGAGGACCAGGAGAACTCCTTGGAATGATACACCAAACACCAAGACTTAGGGACTCAGAGAACTGGAAGGACCGGGCACAGCAGACCAGGAACAGACGTTCACCAAACATGAGCAGCATGCAGGAAGCTATCACCGGCGTCTGTGTGAGGCACTGAGAAGGCATTTAGCAGGGAGTCCTCCAATCAGAGTCCAGAGCCTAATTACAATAAATGTTGTGCAGCTGCCCTGCTGCACGACCAGAGAACATGTGTGCACACTTAATTAATCCATCCTGCAACGGGGAACGCGGTCCGCCCGTGGCGTCCCCGTTGCTAGGGTCCTGGCGGCTCGGCGCGCCCGGCGTCCTAGCGTTGCTAGGGACCCGGCGGCTCAGCGGGCACGGCGTCCTAGCGTTGCTAGGGACCCGGCGGCTCAGCGCGCTCGGCGTCCCTAGTTGCTAGGCGCCGTGCAGTAAGGGAACACGGACCGCGGCGCCTAACACTCTCCTAAATTTTCTGTAAAAAGAATTTTGTTAGGTTTTTTTATTTTCAGGGAGCTCTGCTGGCAACCCACTCAATGCATCGTGGAACTGAGGGGAGAGAAGCAGACCCACTTCTTAAGAGTTAAGGGCTCTGCTTCTTAGGCTACTGGACACCATTAGCTCCAGAGGTAGTCGGAACACAGGTCTCACCCTGGGGTTCGTCCCGGAGCTGCGCCGCCATCCTCCTCACAGATGCCGGAAAAAAGAAGCCTGGTGAGTATAACAGATCATAAGAAGACGTCAGGCGGCAGAAGACTTCAGATCTTCATGAGGTAAGCGTGCAGCAGGTAGCTGCGCGCCATGGCTCCCACATTTACACACACACATGGCACTGATGGGTGCAGGGCGTGGGGGGCGCCCTGGGCAGCAATAAACCTCGTTTTTAGGCAAGAAGCATGTAGTTAGGCTGCGGGGCAGTAAACTACAAATCCCTGCCATTTTTTTTCAAAATCTCGAGCGGGACCGAAGCCCGCCGCGCGAGGGGGCGGAGCTTGATCCCTCAGCACTAACCAGCGCCATTTTCTCCACAGAGGCTGCAGAGAATGCTGGCTCCCCGGACTCTCCCCTTCTGAGCATCAGAGGGCTGAAAATAAGAGAGAGGGGCACATATTAAAGCGCAGTGAGTGGGGAATTCTGTATACATTTATATGTAAAAGATCTATCTGTTTTTTTTTTCCCTGGGTCAGTTGGCGCTGGTGTGTGCTGGCATACTCTCTCTCTGTCTCTCCAGAGGGCCTTCTTTGGGGAATTGTCCCCTTATAGTTATATCCCAGTGTGTGTGTGGGGTGTCGGTACGTGTGTCGGCATGTCTGAAACGGAAGGCTTATCCAAAGAGGAGGTGGAACAGATGAGTGGTGTTTCTCAGGCGGCGGTGCCGACTCAGGATTGGATGAATATGTGGCATATGTTAAATGCTAGTGTAGCTTCACTGCATGAAAGACTGGACAAAGCAGAGTCCAGAGCGTCGGCAGGTAATCAATCTACAGATTGTGCCAACTCACATGACCCATCGGGGTCTCAGAAACGTCCCTTCTCACAAATAAGGGACACAGATGCCGACACGGACTCTGATTCCAGTGTCGACTATGATGAAGCAAGGTTGCACCCCAGGGTGACAGAAAGTATTCAGTGCATGATTATTGCAATAAAAGATGTGTTACATATCACTGATGAGCCCTCGATGCCTGACACGAGGATACACATGTTTAAGGGAAAGAAACAGGTTATAAACTTTCCTCCTTCCCATGAAATTAATGAGTTATGTGAAAAAGCTTGGGAAACTCCAGATAAGAAACTGCAGATTCCCAAAAAGGTTCTTTTGGCGTACCCTTTCCCTACACAGGACAGGGTACGTTGGGAATCCTCTCCCACAGTGGACAAAGCCTTAACACGCCTTTCCAAAAAGGTGGCGCTACCGTCCCCTGACACAGCGGCCCTCAAGGACCCTGCGGACCGCAGGCAAGAGACTACACTAAAGTCTATCTACACTCATACTGGCACTTTGCTTAGACCGGCAATTGCGTCGGCATGGGTATGTAGTGCAGTAGCAGCTTGGACAGATACACTGTCAGCTGACCTTGATACCCTAGATAGGGATACAATTTTGTTAACATTAGCTCATATTAATAAGGACGCAGTCTTATATATGAGAGACGCTCAAAGAGACATTAGTTTACTGGGTTCAAGAGCTAATGCTATGGCTATTTCGACAAGAAGAGCCTTGTGGATCCGCCAATGGACGGGGGATGCAGACTCAAAAAGGCATATGGAGGTTTTACCTTACAAAGGTGATGCATTGTTTACCGATGGGAAGTCGACCTTTTTACCTTTTGTTCCCCAACAGCAAAAGAAACCCCCACAATATCAAATGCAGTCCTTTCGGTCGCATAGATCCAGAAGAGGTCGGGGCTCCTCTTTCCTCGCCAGAGGTAAGGGTAGAAGCAAGAGGACACCTGCTGCATCTGGTTCCCAAGAGCAGAAGTCCTCCCCGGCTTACGCTAAGTCCACCGCATGACGCTGGAGCTCCCCTGCGAGAGTCCGCTCAGGTGGGGGCACGCCTTCGACTATTCAGCCAAGTTTGGGTTCAGTCAGACGTGGACCCTTGGGTGATAGAAATAGTCTCCCAGGGCTACAAGCTGGAATTTGAAGAGGTGCCCCCACGCCGATTTTTCAAGTCGGCCTTACCAGCTTCTACTCCAGAGCGGGAAGTAGTGCTAACTGCAATTCAAACGCTGTCTCAACAGCGAGTGATTATCAGGGTTCCCCTGAGCCAACAGGGAAAAGGGTATTATTCAACCTTGTTTGTGGTCCTGAAGCCGGATGGTTCGGTCAGGCCCATTCTAAACCTAAAATCCCTGAACCTGTACCTGAAAAGATTCAAATTCAAGATGGAATCGCTCCGAGCGGTGATAGCCTGCCTGGAATGGGGGGATTTTATGGTGTCACTGGACATAAAGGATGCTTACCTTCATGTCCCCATATATCCCTCTCTCATAAGGAGTACCTGAGATTCGCGGTACAGGATTGTCATTACCAGTTTCAGACGTTGCCGTTTGGGCTGTCCACGGCCCCAAGGATTTTCACCAAGATAATGGCGGAAATGATGGTAGTCCTGCGCAAGCGAGGAGTCACAATAATCCCATACTTGGACGATCTCCTGATTAAAGCGAGATCAAGAGAGCAATTACTGGAGAACGTGGCACTCTCTCAGAGAGTGCTTTAGCAACATGGGTGGATTCTCAATCTACCAAAGTCACAGTTGGTTCCGACAACTCGACTAGCCTTCCTTGGCATGATACTGGACACGGAACAAAATAAAGTTTTCCTCCCGTTGGAAAAAGTCCAGGACCTCCAGAACATGGTCCGAGAACTACTGAAGCTGAAAAGAGTGTCAGCTCATCAATGCACTCGGGTTCTGGGGAAAATGGTGGCAAATTACGAGGCCATTCCCTTCAGCAGGTTCCATGCAAGGACATTTCAATGGGATCTTCTGGACAAATGGTCCGGGTCCCATCTACAATTACATAAAAAAATAACACTGTCCCGCAGGGCCAGGGTGTCTCTTCTAAGGTGGCTGCAAAGTGCTCACCTTCTAGAGGGTCGCAGGTTCGGCATTCAGGACTGGATCCTGGTAACCACGGACGCGAGCCTCCGAGGATGGCGAGCAGTCACCCAAGGAAGAAAGTTTCAGGGACTATGGTCAGACCAGGAGTCCTGTCTACACGTCAACGTGTTGGAGCTAAGGGCCATATACAACGCCCTTCGACAAGCGGAGATTCTTCTTCGCAACCTACCGGTTCTGATTCAATCAGACAATGTCACAGCAGTAGCTCATGTGAACCGCCAAGGCGGGACAAGAAGCAGAGTCGCGATGGAGGAAGCCACCAGGATTCTTCGCTGGGCGGAAAATCACGTAAGCGCTCTGTCAGCTGTCTTCATTCCGGGAGTGGACAACTGGGAAGCAGACTTCCTCAGCAGACACGATCTCCATCCAGGAGAGTGGGGACTTCATCAAGAAGTCTTTGCAGAGATAACGGATCTCTGGGGAGTTCCTCAAATGGACATGATGGCGTCACGCGTCAACAAGAAGCTTCGGAGGTATTGTGCCAGGTTCCTGGACCCTCAGGCAATAGCAGTAGACGCTCTGGTAACACCATGGGTATTCCAGTCGGTCTACGTGTTTCCTCCTCTTCCTCTCATCACAAAAGTGTTGAGGATCATAAATCGAAAAAGAGTACAAACAATACTCATTGTTCCAGACTGGCCTCGAAGGGCCTGGTACTCAGATCTTCAGGAGATGCTCACGGAAGATCCCTGGCCTCTTCCTCTAAGGGAAGACCTGTTACAGCAGGGGCCCTGCATGTTCCAAGACTTACCGCGGTTACGTTTGACGGCATGGCGGTTGAAAGCCGGATCCTAGCGGAGAAGGGTATTCCGGAGGAGGTCATACCTACTCTAATAAAGGCTAGTAAGTAGGTGATGGTAAAACATTATCACCGTATCTGGCGGAAATATGTCTCTTGGTGTGAAACCAAGAATGCTCCTATGGAAGATTTCCATCTGGGTCATTTTCTCCACTTCCTACAGACAGGAGTGGATATGGGCCTAAAGTTAGGCTCTGTTAAAGTACAGATTTCGGCCTTGTCAATATCCTTTCAGAAAGAATTGGCTTCTCTCCCAGAAGTCCAGACATTTGTAAAAGGAGTACTATACATACAGCCTCCTTTTGTGCCCCCGGTGGCACCATGGGACCTGAACGTGGTGTTGCAGTTCCTTAAATCACACTGGTTTGAACCCCTTAAAACGGTGGAGTTGAAATTTCTCACCTGGAAGGTGGTCATGTTGTTAGCCTTGGCATCTGCGAGGCGTGTGTCAGAATTGGCGGCCTTGTCTTACAAGAGCCCTTACTTGATTTTTCACGTAGATAGAGCGGAATTGAGGACTCGTCCTCAATTTTTACCCAAAGTGGTGTCTTCATTTCATATGAACCAACCTATTGTGGTGCCTGTGGCTACGAGTGACTTGGAGGATTCCATGTCCCTGGATGTAGTCAGGGCCTTAAAAATGTATGTAGCCAGGACGGCTAGTATTAGGAAAACAGATGCATTTTTTGTCCTGTATGCTGCTAACAAGATTGGCGCGTCTGCTTCGAAGCAGACTATTGCTTGCTGGATCTGTAACACGATTCAGCAGGCTTATGTTACGGCTGGATTGCCGTTACCGCATTCAGTAAAGGCCCATTCCACTAAGAAGGTGGGCTCTTCTTGAGCGGCTGCTCGGGGCGTCTCGGCATTACAGCTTTGCCGAGCAGCAACTTGGTCGGGGTCAAACACTTTTGCTAAATTCTACAAGTTTGATACCCTGGCTGATGAGGACCTAGCATTTGCTCAGTCGGTGCTGCAGAGTCATCCACACTCTCCCGCCCGATTGGGAGCTTTGGTATAAACCCCATGGTCCTTACGGAGTCCCCAGCATCCTCTAGGACAGGGGTGGGGAACCTTTTTTCTACCAAGGGCCATTTGGATATTTATAAAATCCTTCAGGGGCCATACAAGAATTATCAACATAAAAATGAGCCTGCCCCCAGTAGTTATGCCCCCAGTCAGTAGTTATGCCCCCAGTCAGTAGTTATGCCCCCAGTAGATATACACCCAGTCAGCAGTTATGCCCCCAGTAGATATCCCCCGAGTCAGTTGTTATGCCCCAGCAGATATGCCCCCAGTAAGTATGCCCCCAGTCAGTTGTTATGCCCCATTAGATATGCCCCGTCACTTGTTATGCCCCATTAGATATGCCACCAGTCAGGTGTTATGCCCCATTAGATATGCCCCCTAGTAGCTACGCTTACACACACACATTAAAAGAAAAAAAAAAACAATACTCACCAGCCCCGCTCCTGCTTCCGGACCGTTGCCCTCCGCCTGGGCGCTCGCTCCTCAGAACTATGGGAGAGAAGTCATGACATCTCTCCCATAACACCGCACAGCAGCACACGCACACTGCCAGAGCCGGAAGCCAGAGCTCAGGAGTGAGCGTACCTGCCTCCGGCTGCTACTGAGGGTTAGAAGCCAGGCGTCCACTAGTAACAAAATCTCAGCGGGCGCCTGGCTAGGTGAGCCTGGCCGGGCCGGATCAAGTGGCTCTGCGGGCCTTATAAGGCCCTCGGGCCTGAGGTTCCCCACCCCTGCTCTAGGACGCAAGAGAAAATAAGATTTTAAACCTACCGGTAAATCTTTTTCTCCTAGTCCGTAGAGGATGCTGGGCGCCCGTCCCAGTGCGGAAAATCTACAAGACTTGTATATAGTTATTGCTTACATAAGGGTTATGTTACAGTTAGACTCGGTCTTGGACCGGTACTGTTGTTTGTTCATACTGTTAACTGGTTATGTGTATTCCAGGCAGGGCCGGACTGGCCATCTGGCACTTCTGGCAAATGCCAGAAGGGCAGATGGCCACGTGCGCCGGTCCAGCGGTCACTGAGACACGCTGCCGCTCAGTCCGGCGGCAGCATGTCTCAGCTGTCAGGAGAGGAGAGCGCCCGCCAGCGCGGCTGTGTCTGGCGCGGCGGCGTATAGCGGACTTCAAACCAGTCGCCAGTTCCTGAGCCAATCAGAGCTCGCGGACCGGCAGCCAATCAGAAGCCGCCGGTCCGCGAGCTCTGATTGGCTCACGAACCGGCGGCTGGTTTGAACGAAGTCCGCTATACGCCTCAGCGCCAGACACAGCCGCGCTGGCGGGCGCTCTGCTCTCTTTACTCACCCCCGTCCCTCACAGCCCGGAGGAGCAGCAGCAGCAGCAATAGCAGTGCAGCAGCGGTAAGCAGCTGCAGCACTGGCTGCTGTGGGGACAATTGTATACCTGGCACTGTGGGGCAATTGGCTGGCACTGTGGGGCATTTGTATACCTGGCACTGTGGGGTCAATTGTTTACCTGGCACTGTGGGGGCATTTGTATACCTGGCACTGAGGGGGCACTTGTATACCTGGCACTGTGGGGGCAATTGTTTACCTGGCACTGTGGGGGCATTTGTATACCTGGCACTGTGGGGGCATTTGTATACCTGGCACTGTGGGGGCAATTGTTGACCTGGCACTGTGGGGGCATTTGTATACCTGGCACTGTGGGGGCATTTCTATACCTGGCACTGTGGGGGCATTTGTATACCTGGCACTGTGGGGGCAATTGTATACCTGGCACTGTGGGGGCAATTGTTTACCTGGCACTGTGGGGGCATTTGTATACCTGGCACTGTGGGGGCAATTGTATACCTGGCACTGTGGGGGCATTTGTATACCTGGCACTGTGGGGGCAATTGTGGATCTGGCACTGCACTATTGGGGGCATATAATGTAAATTTCGGCTCATACTGGGTGCTATAATGTGAATTTTGGCTCATACCGGGTGCTATAATGTGAATTTTGGCTCATACTGTGTGGTATAATGTGAAAGAGGCACCAGTACTAGATAGTATAAGGGGTCCTACTATTGTGGTGCATAATGCGTATAAGGGGTGTATGGTATGGTAAACTACACTGAAGGCCACGCCCCCTTTTGCGTGGCCATGCCCCCTTTTCAGGCGCGCGCTTATTTACAAACTTCACATTTCCATACCCCCACTTAAAAATTTCCACTTCAACCACTGGTTGTGTGTATTTTAATAGAAAATGATGTACGCTTGTATGTTGTTAGAATATTAATTATATTTGTAAGAGCATAGACTAATAAGTGGGAGGAGTCAGGAATAGTAAGGGGAGGAGTCACAGAGGTGGGCCTGTGTGCTTAAAAAATGCCAGGGCCTATTTTTAGTCCCAGTCCGGCCCTGATTCCAGGTTATATGGTATGATTGGTGTGGGCTGGTATGAATCTTGCCCTTAGATTAACAAAATCCTTTCCTCGTGTTGTCCATCTCCTCTGGGCACAGGTCTCTAACTGAGGTCTGGAGGAGGGGCATAGAGGGAGGAGCCAGTGCACACCATACTAGAAAGTTATTTTAGGTGCCCATATCTCCTGCGGAGCCTGTCTATATCCCATGGTCCTTACGGAGTCCCCAGCATCCTCTACGGACTAGGAGAAAAAGATTTACCGGTAGGTTTAAAATCTTATTTTTACCATTATTTATTTATGCTAGTGTTTCAGGTAGAGATGTGCACCGGAAATTTTTCGGGTTTTGTGTTTTGGTTTTGGGTTCGGTTCCGTGGCCGTGTTTTGGGTTCGAACGCGTTTTGGCAAAACCTCAACGAATTTTTTTTGTCGGATTCGGGTGTTTTTTTCAAAAAACCCTAAAAAACAGCTTAAATCATAGAATTTGGGGGTCATTTTGAATCCAAAGTATTATTAACCTCAATAACCATAATTTCCACTCATTTTCAGTCTATTCTGAACACCTCACACCTCACAATATTATTTTTAGTCCTAAAATTTGCACCGAGGTCGCTGGATGACTAAGCTCAGCGACCCAAGTGGCCGACACAAACACCTGGCCCATCTAGGAGTGGCACTGCAGTGTCACGCAGGATGGCCCTTCCAAAAAATACTCCCCAAACAGCACATGACGCAAAGAAGAAAAAAAAGAGGCGCAATGAGTTAGCCATGTGACTAAGATAAGCGACCCTAGTGGCCGACATAAACACCTGGCCCATCTAGGAGTGGCACTGCAGTGTCACGCAGGATGGCCCTTCCAAAAAACACTCCCCAAACAGCACATGACGCAAAGAAAAATTAAGGAAAAAAGAGGTGCAAGATGGAATTGTCCTTGGGCCCTCCCACCCACCCTTATGTTGTATAAACAGGACATGCACACTTTAACCAACCCATCATTTCAGTGACAGGGTCTGCCACACGACTGTGACTGAAATGACGGGTTGGTTTGGACCCCCACCAAAAAAGAAGCAATTAATCTCTCCTTGCACAAACTGGCTCTACAGAGGCAGAGGCAGACTCCTAAACTACTAGTATGAAGAAGATAGAAGAAAAAAACCCACCACAGGTAGGTATACAATTATGGACGAGCACTGACGACACAGAGGTAGCTACAGCCGTGGACTACCGTACTGCGTCTGCTAGTATAGAGATAATGATATAAAAAATATATATATATCACTACTGCAGGTATATATAATATAATGACGGACCTGCTGGACACTGTCAGCAGACTCCTAAACTACTAGTATGAAGAAGATAGAAAAAAAACCCCCACCACAGGTAGGTATACAATTATGGACGAGCACTGACGACACAGAGGTAGCTACAGCCGTGGACTACCGTACTGCGTCTGCTAGTATAGAGATGATAATGATATAAAAAATATATATATATCACTACTGCAGGTATATATAATATAATGGCGGACCTGCTGGACACTGTCAGCAGACTCCTAAACTACTAGTATGAAGAAGATAGAAAAAAAAACCCACCACAGGTAGGTATACAATTATGGACGAGCACTGACGACACAGAGGTAGCTACAGCCGTGGACTACCGTACTGCGTCTGCTAGTATAGAGATGATAATGATATAAAAAATATATATATATCACTACTGCAGGTATATATAATATAATGACGGACCTGCTGGACACTGTCAGCAGACTCCTAAACTACTAGTATGAAGAAGATAGAAAAAAAAACCCCACCACAGGTAGGTATACAATTATGGACGAGCACTGACGACACAGAGGTAGCTACAGCCGTGGACTACCGTACTGCGTCTGCTAGTATAGAGATGATAATGATATAAAAAATATATATATATCACTACTGCAGGTATATATAATATAATGACGGACCTGCTGGACACTGTCAGCAGACTCCTAAACTACTAGTATGAAGAAGATAGAAAAAAAAACCCCACCACAGGTAGGTATACAATTATGGACGAGCACTGACGACACAGAGGTAGCTACAGCCGTGGACTACCGTACTGCGTCTGCTAGTATAGAGATGATAATGATATAAAAAATATATATATATCACTACTGCAGGTATATATTAGAGATGAGCGGGTTCGGTTCCTCGGAATCCGAACCCGCCCGAACTTCATATTTTTTTTCACGGGTCCGAGCGACTCGGATCTTCCCGCCTTGCTCGGTTAACCCGAGCGCGCCCGAACGTCATCATCCCGCTGTCGGATTCTCGCGAGGCTCGTATTCTATCGCGAGACTCGGATTCTATATAAGGAGCCGCGCGTCGCCGCCATTTTCACTCGTGCATTGAGATTGATAGGGAAAGGACGTGGCTGGCGTCCTCTCCGTTTAGAGAAGAGAGAGAGAGACACAGTAGAGAGAGAGACACAGTAGAGAGAGACGAGAGAGACACAGTACTAGTAGTAATTTTGGGGAGCATTATTACTTAGGAGGAGTACTACTATACTACTATATATACTACTTGCTGAAGTGATATAGATAAGAAGATTAGATAGTGTGACTGCAGTGTATTGTATTAATTATCTGACTTGTGGGGGAGACACTGACAGTGGGGAGCAGTTAGAGTCTGAGAGCAGGACTCAGGAGTACATATAACGTACAGTGCACAGCACATTTTTGCTGCCAGAGTCAGTGCCACACTGCCATTGTGTGACCACACTGACCACCAGTATAATAATATATTTTTTATTTTGTGATTGTCTGCTTAGGCCTCGGAGTACTAGTTGCAAGTTGCAACGTGACCTGACCACCAGTTTAATAATCAATCACCACCAGTTTAATATATATATATATATATATATATATATAAAATTGTATATAATATATATATATATATATATATAATATTGTATACCACCTACCCGTGGTTTTTTTTTTTTCATTCTTTATACTATTACATACTACTATAGTAGCTTACTGTAGCAGACTGGCAGTCTGCGGTGCTGTGCTGCTGACCTGACAGTGTCCAGCAGGTCCGTCATCAGTCATTACATAATAAATATATATAGTACCTGTCCGGCTGCAGTACAGTGATATTATATTGATTTCATCTCATCAATAATTTATCATCAAGTCTAGACTCTATATTAGCAGCAGACACAGTACGTTAGTCCACGGCTGTAGCTACCTCTGTGTCGGCACTCGGCAGTCCATCCATAATTGTATACCACCTAGTACCTACCCGTGGTTATTTTTTTTCTTTCTTCTTTATATATACTACATCTCATTATCATCCAGTCTATATTAGCAGCAGACACAGTACGGTAGTCCACGGCTGTAGCTACCTCTGTGTCGGCACTCGGCAGTCCATCCATAATTGTATACCACCTAGTACCTACCCGTGGTTTTTTTTTCTTTCTTCTTTATATATACTACATCTCATTATCATCCAGTCTATATTAGCAGCAGACACAGTACGTTAGTCCACGGCTGTAGCTACCTCTGTGTCGGCACTCGGCAGTCCATCCATAATTGTATACCACCTAGTACCTACCCGTGGTTATTTTTTTTCTTTCTTCTTTATATATACTACATCTCATTATCATCCAGTCTATATTAGCAGCAGACACAGTACGGTAGTCCACGGCTGTAGCTACCTCTGTGTCGGCACTCGGCAGTCCATCCATAATTGTATACCACCTAGTACCTACCCGTGGTTTTTTTTTCTTTCTTCTTTATATATACTACATCTCATTATCATCCAGTCTATATTAGCAGCAGACACAGTACGTTAGTCCACGGCTGTAGCTACCTCTGTGTCGGCACTCGGCAGTCCATCCATAATTGTATACCACCTAGTACCTACCCGTGGTTATTTTTTTTCTTCTTTATATATACTACATCTCATTATCATCCAGTCTATATTAGCAGCAGACACAGTACGGTAGTCCACGGCTGTAGCTTCCTCTGTGTCGGCACTCGGCAGTCCATCCATAAGTATACTAGTATCCATCCATCTCCATTGTTTACCTGAGGTGCCTTTTAGTTGTGCCTATTAAAATATGGAGAACAAAAATGTTGAGGTTCCAAAATTAGGGAAAGATCAAGATCCACTTCCACCTCGTGCTGAAGCTGCTGCCACTAGTCATGGCCAAGACGATGAAATGCCAGCAACGTCGTCTGCCAAGGCCGATGCCCAATGTCATAGTACAGAGCATGTCAAATCCAAAACACCAAATATCAGTAAAAAAAGGACTCCAAAACCTAAAATAAAATTGTCGGAGGAGAAGCGTAAACTTGCCAATATGCCATTTACCACACGGAGTGGCAAGGAACGGCTGAGGCCCTAGCCTATGTTCATGGCTAGTGGTTCAGCTTCACATGAGGATGGAAGCACTCAGCCTCCCGCTAGAAAAATGAAAAGACTCAAGCTGGCAAAAGCAGTAGCACCGCAAAGAACTGTGCGTTCTTCGAAATCCCAAATCCACAAGGAGAGTCCAATTGTGTCGGTTGCGATGCCTGACCTTCCCAACACTGGACGTGAAGAGCATGCGCCTTCCACCATTTGCACGCCCCCTGCAAGTGCTGGAAGGAGCACCCGCAGTCCAGTTCCTGATAGTCAGATTAAAGATGTCAGTGTTGAAATACACCAGGATGAGGAGGATATGGGTGTTGCTGGCGCTGGGGAGGAAATTGACCAGGAGGATTCTGATGGTGAGGTGGTTTGTTTAAGTCAGGCACCCGGGGAGACACCTGTTGTCCGTGGGAGGAATATGGCCGTTGACATGCCTGGTGAAAATACCAAAAAAATCAGCTCTTCGGTGTGGAGGTATTTCAACAGAAATGCGGACAACAGGTGTCAAGCCGTGTGTTACCTTTGTCAAGCTGTAATAAGTAGGGGTAAGGACGTTAACCACCTCGGAACATCCTCCCTTATACGTCACCTGCAGCGCATTCATAATAAGTCAGTGACAAGTTCAAAAACTTTGGGTGACAGCGGAAGCAGTCCACTGACCAGTAAATCCCTTCCTCTTGTAACCAAGCTCACGCAAACCACCCCACCAACTCCCTCAGTGTCAATTTCCTCCTTCCCCAGGAATGCCAATAGTCCTGCAGGCCATGTCACTGGCAATTCTGACGATTCCTCTCCTGCCTGGGATTCCTCCGATGCATCCTTGCGTGTAACGCCTACTGCTGCTGGCGCTGCTGTTGTTGCTGCTGGGAGTCGATGGTCATCCCAGAGGGGAAGTCGTAAGCCCACTTGTACTACTTCCAGTAAACAATTGACTGTCCAACAGTCCTTTGCGAGGAAGATGAAATATCACAGCAGTCATCCTGCTGCAAAGCGGATAACTGAGGCCTTGACAACTATGTTGGTGTTAGACGTGCGTCCGGTATCCGCCGTTAGTTCACAGGGAACTAGACAATTTATTGAGGCAGTGTGCCCCCGTTACCAAATACCATCTAGGTTCCACTTCTGTAGGCAGGCGATACCGAGAATGTACACGGACGTCAGAAAAAGACTCACCAGTGTCCTAAAAAATGCAGTTGTACCCAATGTCCACTTAACCACGGACATGTGGACAAGTGGAGCAGGGCAGGGTCAGGACTATATGACTGTGACAGCCCACTGGGTAGATGTATGGACTCCCGCCGCAAGAACAGCAGCGGCGGCACCAGTAGCAGCATCTCGCAAACGCCAACTCTTTCCTAGGCAGGCTACGCTTTGTATCACCGCTTTCCAGAATACGCACACAGCTGAAAACCTCTTACGGCAACTGAGGAAGATCATCGCGGAATGGCTTACCCCAATTGGACTCTCCTGTGGATTTGTGGCATCGGACAACGCCAGCAATATTGTGTGTGCATTAAATATGGGCAAATTCCAGCACGTCCCATGTTTTGCACATACCTTGAATTTGGTGGTGCAGAATTTTTAAAAAAACGACAGGGGCGTGCAAGAGATGCTGTCGGTGGCCAGAAGAATTGCGGGACACTTTCTGCGTACAGGCACCACGTACAGAAGACTGGAGCACCACCAAAAACTACTGAACCTGCCCTGCCATCATCTGAAGCAAGAAGTGGTAACGAGGTGGAATTCAACCCTCTATATGCTTCAGAGGTTGGAGGAGCAGCAAAAGGCCATTCAAGCCTATACAATTGAGCACGATATAGGAGGTGGAATGCACCTGTCTCAAGCGCAGTGGAGAATGATTTCAACGTTGTACAAGGTTCTGATGCCCTTTAAACTTGCCACACGTGAAGTCAGTTCAGACACTGCCAGCCTGAGTCAGGTCATTCCCCTCATCAGGCTTTTGCAGAAGAAGCTGGAGACATTGAAGGAGGAGCTAACACGGAGCGATTCCGCTAGGCATGTGGGACTTGTGGATGGAGCCCTTAATTCGCTTAACAAGGATTCACGGGTGGTCAATCTGTTGAAATCAGAGCACTACATTTTGGCCACCGTGCTCGATCCTAGATTTAAAGCCTACCTTGGATCTCTCTTTCCGGCAGACACAAGTCTGCTGGGGTTGAAAGACCTGCTGGTGAGAAAATTGTCAAGTCAAGCGGAACGCGACCTGTCAACATCTCCTCCTTCACATTCTCCCGCAACTGGGGGTGCGAGGAAAAGGCTCAGAATTCCGAGCCCACCCGCTGGCGGTGATGTAGGGCAGTCTGGAGCGACTGCTGATGCTGACATCTGGTCCGGACTGAAGGACCTGACAACGATTACGGACATGTCGTCTACTGTCACTGCATATGATTCTCTCAACATTGAAAGAATGGTGGAGGATTATATGAGTGACCGCATCCAAGTAGGCACGTCACACAGTCCGTACTTATACTGGCAGGAAAAAGAGGCAATTTGGAGGCCCTTGCACAAACTGGCTTTATTCTACCTAAGTTGCCCTCCCACAAGTGTGTACTCCGAAAGAGTGTTTAGTGCCGCCGCTCACCTTGTCAGCAATCGGCGTACGAGGTTACATCCAGAAAATGTGGAGAAGATGATGTTCATTAAAATGAATTATAATCAATTCCTCCGCGGAGACATTGACCAGCAGCAATTGCCTCCACAAAGTACACAGGGAGCTGAGATGGTGGATTCCAGTGGGGACGAATTGATAATCTGTGAGGAGGGGGATGTACACGGTGATATATCGGAGGATGATGATGAGGTGGACATCTTGCCTCTGTAGAGCCAGTTTGTGCAAGGAGAGATTAATTGCTTCTTTTTTGGTGGGGGTCCAAACCAACCCGTCATATCAGTCACAGTCGTGTGGCAGACCCTGTCACTGAAATGATGGGTTGGTTAAAGTGTGCATGTCCTGTTTATACAACATAAGGGTGGGTGGGAGGGCCCAAGGACAATTCCATCTTGCACCTCTTTTTTCTTTAATTTTTCTTTGCGTCATGTGCTGTTTGGGGAGGGTTTTTTGG